>NC_083689.1:102513860-102819981 GCF_033118175.1 Dama dama
CAGATTCCCTTATTCAGCACGGGTGAGTTGCTTTCTTCCAGGTCATTCAGATAGTGAAGTATTAACTTTAGGGGAAATAACCATAAAGTAATGAGGCAAAGGTTTCTATGTGGGTCATTATTTTATAACACATGTGAATTCTTGCATAGTACTTATTGAACTAGAGATGCTAAGTGTTAAAGAGTAGGCTTCATCCAGTTGGTGAAATATCAGACTAAATTTTTCTTACTTGGATTACTATGAAAATACTTAGAAATGAGGAGGAAAAATTACGTAAATAAATAAAATGAGTTTGAGTTTCATCCTCCTGGTACCAACTGGATGGCTGGTGGAGATGTTAATAACCCTGTAAACTGACAATAAGCAGGTTGTAGAAAAGTGAGGAAGCAGAGGTACTAAGACATTTTGCAGTGCTGAGACAGAGTGAGTTGGCTGATAATGCTCCCTTAAGATGGAATATGTATTGTGGGCTGAATTGTGTCCCCCTCAAATTCATATGTTGAAGTCCTAACCTGCCTCAGAATAGAACTGTATTTGGAGACAGGGTCTTCAAGAGGTAAAAAGATAAAATGAGGTCCTATGGGTGGGTCCTAATCCAGTATGACAGAGGTCCTTACAACAAAGGAGACTAAGACACAGACCTGGAAATCCCATGTGGACACAGTGAGAAGATGGCCCTCTACACTCCTAGGACAGAGGCTTTAGGGGAAACCAGACCTGCCAATCCCTTCATCTTGGAAGAACACATGAAAATAGATACTGATAACTCTAATGTAGGCTCATCCATGGTTCCTATTTTAATCAAATCTGTGCTATTACATACAATTGTTATCTAATGAAAGTTTATGTGGCTTAGTCATGGATGGGTTCCTAAATCTGAAAGTCTTGAATGTTGTATATTAGGGAAACAGTAGACTATAATAAGGAATAAGGTTTGGAGCCAGACAGCCTGAGATCAAGACCTAGTCCTGCCACTATACAAATCATCTATAAAATGTGTATGCAAGTAGAACCTGTTTCCTAGGGTACAGCAACCCTATGAAAATTCAACCACAGCAGAAAATTAAACCAGTTTGATGTTAAGGTTTACTGTAGACTTTGAACTTGCAATTCATATATCCAACACCAGATGGCAGTGTGGCCATCCAAGGTTAGGTAGCCACGCAGTCAGGCTGATGGAGCGGGCACCGACTTATCTGAAACACAAGGTGACCAAATTCTGTAAGATCTTTACGAAACTGAGACACATTTAAAACCTCTGTGCAGATAATTATATGTAAGGTCACAGAATGTGCACAAAATAAAAGCTTTTTTAGAAAGGAGAGGCTTAAGTAAAATGTGTCTGATTACCACTAGTTGCTTTCCTTCACTAGTTTATTCAAGTCGTAGCTCCATTGTTTCCCTTTTTTAAATGATTTATATTTTACTTATTTTTGTCTGTGCTGGGGTCTTCATTGCTGCGTGGGCTTTCTCTCACTGAAGCAGGTGGGGGCTCCTCATCACGGTGGCTTCTCTTGTTGCGGGGACCAGGTCTAGGGCGCGTGAGTTTCAGGAGTTGTGGCTCACAGACTTAGTTGCTCCTTGGCACATGGGATCGTCCCAGACCGGGGATCAAACCCATGCCTCCTGCACTGGGCAGGCGGACTCTTTACCACTGAGCCACCAGGGAAGCCCTCTATTGTTTTCTAGCTGAATAATCATGGACAAGGTACTTATCTTTACTTCAGTTCAGTTCACTTGCTTAGTCGTGTCCGACTCTTTGCGACCCCATGAACTGCAGCATGCCAGGCCTCCCTGTCCATCACCAGCTCCTGGATCTTACTCAAATGCATGTCCATCAAGTCGGTGATGCCATCCAGCCATCTCATCCTCTGTCGTCCTTCTCCTTCTGCCCCCAATCCCTCCCAGCATCAAGGTCTTTTCAAATGAGTCAGCTCTTCGCATCAGGTGGCCAAAGTATTGGAGTTTCAGCTTCAACATCAGTCCTTCCAATGAACACCCAGGACTGATTTCCTTTAGGATGGACTGGTTGGATCTCCTTGCAGTCCAAGAGACTCTCTAGAGTCTTCTCCAACATCACAGTTCAAAAGCATCAATTCTTCAGCACTCAGCTCTCATTATAATCCAACTCTCACATCCATACGTGACCACTGGAAAAACCATAGCCTTGACTAGATGGACCTTTGTTGGCAAAGTAATGTCTCTGCTTTTTAATATGCTGTCTAGGTTGGTCATAACTTTCCTTCCAAGGAGTAAGCATTTAAGTCAGGTTTCTTATCTGTAAAATAATATTTCATTTAACAAAACGTTGTTGGGCTCCTACACGTGTCAGGCATTGTTCCAGGTGCCAGGGATGTAACACTGAAAAAAGAACAGAAATCCTTGCCTGCGTGATGCCTACACTCTTAGTCACTAGACCGTAATGAATAGACAGAACCATTATCGTTTAATATCAGATACTGATCACTTACCTGGATGTTACAGTGAAGACTCCGTCTCAATGTGTGCCGAATTCCCAAGGGTGTAGACCAAAACAATGGGTTGAAAGTGGCTCTACATTTTATAGCCATTGATGAAGAACCTGGAAAGGGGATGGTCAGCAACTGCAAACCTCAGCTGAGTGCCTACCTCAAGCATATAAGAAAGCCTGGATAGGCTGAAAGAGACGATTGTTTTTAAAAGGTAATTTACTTGGAGAGAGTTTTGGAGGACTACGCATCTCCATCACCTCACTGTGGTGAGGACAGGGTTGCATTCTTTCTCACCTAAATGAGGAAGGATCTCCAAGAGAGTCGCGGGAAGGGCTGACGTGAGTCCCCTGGAGTTAAGGCACATAAAACCTGGGTGAGAGGGTCTGCGGCTGCTCCAGCGTGAGGTGACAGAGCTGAGAGGAGAGAGCTGCTCTGGAAGCAAAATGCACTGCTGCAGCCAACAGGCAAAAAAGCACAGGCGCGTGTCTCATGGACCACACGTGCCCTCGGAGGGATCCCTGTCTGGAAGGGCAGCGTGATGTGCGTGCTCAGTTGCTCAATCATATCTGACTCTTTGTGACCCCACGGACTGTGGTCCACTAAGCTCCTCCATCCATGGGATTTCCCAGGTAAGGATACGGGAGTGGATTGCCATTTCCTCCTCCAGGGGATCTTCCCGACCCAGGATTGAAATCACATCCCTTGCAATGGTAGGCAGGGTTTTTGTTTTTGTTTTATCACTGAGTCACCCAAGAAGCCTGGACAATGTGATATCCTCTGTTGAAAGATACAGTGAGGCACATTAAAATTTTCAATAGTTAAGCAAACATCAGCGGGAATCAGGCATTGCAAAGCTGGAAGCTGTAAAAAGCTAATAATCTCCAATAATTCTCTGGCCACCTGATGGGAAGAACTGACTCATTTGAAAAGACCCTGACGCTGGGAAAGACTGAAGGCGGGAGGAGAAGGGGACGACAGAGGATGAGATGGTTGGATGGCATCACCGACTCAATGGACATGAGTTTGAGTAAACTCTGGGAGGTGGTGATGGACAGGGAGGCCTGGCGTGCTACGGTCCACGGGGTCGCAAAGAGTCAGATGTGACTGAGCAACTGAACTGATCTGAACTGAATAAACTGAAACCTCAGTTTAATACAGTTGGGATTCCAGAAGAAGGGCCTTCATACCCTGTGATGGTAATGGAGCCCAACTGGAAGAAGAAAGACTCCTCTTGTTTCCTAATAAGGACACAGCCAATGTCATGGGCTCTTCGTTTATTAGAGCCCTCCCAACTTCCTCCTCTTCTCTTTGAGAGGGTTCTCCTTCTCTTGCTGAGTGGGGACTTGGCATGTGATTTGCCATGGCTGTAGACACCAACTGCAGTTCTGTGTTGATCTCTAATGAGCTCATCCTTGCTGGAGAAACATTTGGTGGTCTATTTGTTTCAGGCCCACAAAGACATTAGGAGTTCTCCTCTGAAAGGAGTGAGGGGAAAGCCTTTTATAAAAGCAAAGCAAGGAAATTATTTGATTGGCTACAGCTTCAGTGGTTGCCTTATCTGGAAGAACCTAGTTGGTTGGTTGTGATTGGTTATTCTTGAATTTGGTTTTTTCCATACAAGTGCATTTACAGAACTGACTCTGGCTTGGGCTACGAAGGCATTAGAGTCACCTGGTGTAATGGCATCCATATTTAATGACTTTAACACCGCAAAAGGGACACTGCCAGATAGTTGCTCAGGACTCGAGGGAGGAATCCTGATGACCAGCGGGAGCCAGGCATTGTCGGCATCACGGTGTGAAGGTTCCAGCTGCAGTATCTTTGAGGAGCTGCCCCAGGGAAAGACCAGCGCTGCGGGATCCACCAGCATGGAAGAGCCCCAGAGGTTATGTCTGTGTCAGCCAAGTAGAGCTCCTCCGTCCCTCTCTTCTGCCATCCTCATTCCAGCTCAAGGAAGGGCATAAGGAGCTGCCCACGCTCGGATAGGGAGGAGCACGACCGCAGAAGAAAGTTGGAACATTAATAATCACACTGCACTGAACATTTTAATTGTTCAAATGACAGCATTCTTGTGCCTAGAAGGGATTACAGGATTCATGTTATTATTAAGATTCTGAAAGTTATTATTGGCTTCCCTGATAGCTCAGCTGGTAAAGAATCTGCCTGCAATGCAGGAGACCCCGGTTCAATTCCTGGGTTGGGAAGATCCCTTGGAGAAGGGATAGGCTACCCACTCCAGTATTCTTGGGCTTCCCTTGTGGTTCAGCTGGTAAGGAATCTGCTTGCAATGCAGGAGACCTGGCTTCCATCCCTGGGTTGGGAAGATCCCTTGGAGAAGGGATAGGCTACCCACTCCTGTATTCTGGCCTGGAGAATTCCATGGGGTCACAAAGAGTCAGACACGACTGAGTGCCTTTCACCTTCACTTTCAAAAGTTACAATGGCATCTGCCCAGGATTTCAACCAGGGACAGGAAAATATTTAGTCCTCCAAGTACAGTGAAAATGGACGCAGCATATAGAAAATGCTTCATATGGGAAATATTTTCTGTTTTCACCACTGTCCTTACAATCAGACCTTATACATTATCTGACTCCCAGCTTATAGCTTTTATACCGGAGGTTAAAAGAAGGTTTTGCCAAAGATGCTAAAATAGCACACAGTCAAGAAAGAACCAAGTAGAATGCAACCATTCTTTTCCTTCCTTCAACATCCATCCACACCCAAGGGCACGCTCTGCTCTTTAGGGTCCCAAAGGAGGGGCAAGACTGAACGTCTGATTCACATTTTCTGTTCTTTGGTATGTAGTCCTTGTGAGTTGTGGGTGAGATCTGTGGTCACAGCCAAGGAAACAGCCAGGAGTGCTCATCTGGAAAGTCTTGCATGGAGCGGGCCCTCCAGAAGCATTGGTAGGTTGAGGACCCTCGTGGAGGTCCTGACCTGGAGCCGGCACTCCATAAGCGATTGTAGATTGAAGATTCACGTGGAGATCACAGCCTGGAGCGGGCCCTCGGTAATTGTTTGTAGACTGAGGACTCGCGTGGAAGCCCCGGCCTGGAGCAGGCACTCTGGAAGCCTTTGCACAGTGAGGACTCGCGTGGAGGTCCTGGCAGGATGAGGGGGACTGAATCACTCCTGGGATTTTGGTGATGAACCAGTTCTGGCCCCCAGATTAATGTGATGTCCTGTGAATGGTGCCTTCTGAATCATGTCTTTCCCCACCATTTCTTTCACAGCAGAGCATCTGTCTTTTCAGCGGCATTTTCCCAAATGATGTTCTGCCAGCTCTACCAGGAATTAAGAGGGATACAGAAAGAGAATAAAAGCGTCTGTCATGCAAGCATTTGGGGAATTCTGCACATGTTGTTGTCACTACTAGGACATACACACAGGACAGATGCATATTATAGAGTCTCCGGAATGGCATACATTAATTTTGCTAAACTCAGCATGTTCACTGACTCCATAGAGGCTCAGAACACCTTCGGTCTCAGCACACTTGCTAACATTCCTCTGAGCACTGTTCTGTGTCACCCCATCTGGTTACAGAGGATGAAGGCATCGTCTCCAGAAAGGCCCTGTGCAAAGGAGCCACATGTAAGTCAGCTAGCGTGGAGATTCCCCCCAGGCTCGATTCTGGAAGGTAGAGAGCCCTGCGAGGAGGAAGGAGCCATTGTGAAGCAAATGGTAGTGTCTGATGGGGTGACGGAGGAGCAAGAAGAGATTGTGGAGCACTGTTCCTGGAAGATGGGGAGGTCAAAGGCTGCAGCGGCCCGGCAGTGAAATGCAGTGTGTTTCACAATTCCGTGTGTGACAAGATCCAGAAGGGTTATTTCATGTTGCTATAGGGAACAAAAGGCTAGAGGATGATCAAAGAGCCGTAGCCTATAATTTAGTTGCAGTAATGTTATCTTTGTAATAGCAGCGAGTGCTGTTTCTACAGCCCTCACTGTCCCAGGCACTGTTCAGAGCGGATTACAGACATGACTTCATTGACTTCTCCACACTGTAAGGTAGGTACTATCACTTCCACCTCCATTTCAAAGACAGGGGACTAGGACACAAAGATGTTCACTGACTCGCTCAGGGTCCAGATCATCTGTCTCCAGACTCCAAGCTCTGAATCTGGGCTGGGGCGGCCTTTGTGAATCCACCAAGTAGAACGAGGTGCGGCTGGAGGTGATCTCAAATCATTTACTACTACAAACAGTTGCATGTGTTAAGGAAAACCTCCCCCTCGTCCTGGTCCTCTGAAATGGAGAAAGTTCTCCACTTTAATCAAAACTGACTGATATTAATGTTTATTCCTGTAACTTCTTGATATGACCTTTTATATACCCAAGATGAAACTAAAATTGATGTCAGGGATAGCATTCCAGGTAAAACAACTTCAGTGATAAAACTTGTTACTTCAGCACTGTTGCCCGAGGGGCAGACTTACATTTTTCATGAAAAATGTTAGGCAGAAGGTCTTGATGTCATTTCATGCACCATTTAATCAGATTTCGCTCAAGAGACAGAAGGATTTGGAAAGCTATACTTTCCCTTTTAAAAAATATAGCTCACATTTTTGGTATAAAAGTAATTCATGCTCACTACAGACAATTTTGGAAAAACACAAATTATAGTTAAGCAAATAAAAATTATACATAATTCTACCACCCCAAAACAATTACTTTGATGTATTTACTTCCATTCTTTTTTTTTCTATATTGAATATATATGTATGTGTTTAATGCAATCGAAGTCTGAATATATTGTACATCTTACATACTTTACTTAACATTGTGTTATGGACGCTGTATGTTGTATGTATGTTTTCCCATGTCTCAAAACAATCTTTGTATAATTGTAGTGTTTGTTCTGTCTGTTATCTTAAGTTGCTTATTTTTGTTTTGGTGCCATCTCTGTCTTTTAATATAAGAAATATATATTGGCTTTTGTCTTCTACAATGATTTGTATGATTTTCACTTCTTGTTTGTACTGGCATTAAATAGGTAGGACTCTATACAAGTCAAGATTAAAATTGACTTTTTTGACTAAGCCCATGTATACGGATGAGAAGTTTTCTTGAGTTTCTATTTCTACATATGTCATTTTGGGATTTAAACTATTATTTAATATTTTATTTATCTATATATATAAGAGGCTTCCTTCATAGCTCAGTTGGTAAAGAATCTGCCTGCAATGCAGGAGACCTAGTTTCGATTCCTGGGTTGGGAAGATCCCCTAGAGAAGAAAATGGCTACCCACTCCCGTATTCTTGCCTGGAGAATTCCATGGACAGCGGAGCCTGGTGGGCTACAGTCCATGGGATCATAAGAGTTGGATACCACTGAGCGACTAAATCACCACCACCTATATAAATAAAGATGATTTGTTAGCATTTAAAATAATTATTATAACCATATTTACAAGTTTTTTCTTTTTACCTTTTTATTCAGACAATTTCAGGCTTTTAAAATATTGCAAAACCAGAAGTAGTATAAAAAACACTCCTATAGACTCCACCCAGATTTACAAAATATTTCAATATAGTTAATACATACTTCACCAAAGAGGTATGTTGATATTAAATAAGCATGTGAGAAATGTAACATCACTAGTCATTAGGAGATTGTCAGTTAAATCACTATACCTTTATTAGAATGAGTGAAATTAAAAACACTGATTATACTAAATATTGCCAAGGAAGCAGAACACTGGAACCCTCATACACTGCTGGTGGGAATATAAAATGGTATGACCACTTTGGGAAAAGCGTTTGACAACTTCCTTAAAAATTAAACATATGTCTATTGTATGACCTGGTCATTGCACTTCTAGATATCCACCCTAGGTAAGTGAAAGCATATGCAACAAATGCTTGAACATGAATGTTCACAGCAGCTTTATTTGTAATATCTGTTTATAGGTGAATAGATATGTTGTGATATATCCATGGTGCAGAATATGATACAGCATTAAAATAGAACCAGCTATAGATACATGCAGCTGTATGAATGAGTCTCCACATAAATATAATTAAAAGAGTAAGAAAAGTGAAAGTCGCTTAGTCATCTCTGAATCTTTGCAACCCCATGGACTGTATGTAGCCTGCCAGGCTCCTCTGTCCATGGACTTCTCCAGGCCAGAATACTGGAGTGCGTAGCTGTTCCCTTCTCCAGGGGATCTTCCCAACCCAGGGATCAAACCCAGGTCTCCTGCATTGCAGGCAGACTCTTTACCAGTTGAGCTACCTGGGAAGCCCTGGTAGAAAACCAAGCCCCCCAAAAACAACATAGTTTCAGTTCATGTAAATAACATTTTAGAATATAAAAACCAATGTAATGACAGATCAGCGGTTGCCTGGGGTGGGAGAGAAGACAATAGAAGCACAGGCAACTTTTGCAGCTGGTGGGCTGCATCATCCTGACTGCTGGGATGGCTTCACAAGTGTGTATATGGATGAATACTTCTCAAATGGTACTTTTTAAATCAGTGCAGTTTCCTGTATTTTCATTATACTTGAATAAATCTGTAAAAATGTCTAATAGCAGGCACAAAGTATTTGTTGTATATCAAGTACTGTTGTTTGGTTCTTTATAAAACATAAAAAATGTATAAAAGCATTTAGCACTATAGTAGGCACTTAAAGTAGGCACTCAATATGTTACTTGGAAATAAATCTGATTTATGTAAATTTTTTCTGTGAAAATGTTTGGCATAGAGTAAAAATGTTATCTCTAATTTCATGCAGAATCATAGTTTTTTAGATACATTTTTTAGACTAAACAAAAAAACAATATAAATATAAGGATAAAACTTTTCTAGCCTGTGACACCCAATGAGAAAACAGCATGAACAGATTCACAGTCATCGGCCTTAGACTCTAAAAATAGATATAACATACATGTATACATGCATGTAAATATATGTATTAATATAGACATGTAATACACAGAGATGTAAACATTTAAATTCATCCAGGGATTAAATAGATCCTTTGGAATCTATTCATTGGTATCCGGATGTCAGAGACTACAAAGTCAATTTGTTAATAAATGGCCTAAAGCATAGTTGGTGTTCAATGAATACTTTTAAAAAATGAATCAATGTACAGTTCTGTTTCTCAAATTACTTTCATATTCATGCAAAAGCCTTTCAGAGAAAATGATTTGCAGTATTTAAAAAGTAAGTTAGTTTTGGTCCTATATCCCTAAAAGTTGCTGCTATTTATGAAAACCACCAGTTTTAAATAGCTCTTAGTCCAAGATGCTAAATAAAATGAATGCTGTTTCCAAAATTGTTTTGGCATTGAAATTTGCATTATTTGTGTAACACTAATTGGAAACAACTAAAAATGAAGAAAGTCATGCAATGGTTTAATATCAGGACATAAACAGTAATACCATAATATCTTTGTATCTAGTTTTTCACAATTTGAATATCTGCATGTTGTCTTTACTTACAATCTATGGTTTATTAAAGGAGAGAGCACATTGTAGAGTTAATACTTCAAAAAAAAAAAACAGTAAAGCTAAGTTGTGAAGGTGGAAAAAGGTGAAGAGGGAAGAAATATGAGAAAAAGAAGGTGGGAAGCTGAAGATTTCTGCTATTCAGCGTGCAAGACAACTAAACGTGCATACCAAATATGTGATTTCCAAAATCACTGTTGAGCCTTGAGACGGTGTTTCATTGATTCATCAATCATTCAAAATTTATTAAACTTCCATAGTTAAGCAACTATGAGAGACACCATGATGCATGATCCCTAAATCTACAAGAAAGATAGCACATATAAGAAAGGTAGCCCCAGGCTGGAAACTGAACCTGGGGAAACACATTTATAAGGGATATGAAAGAGGTAAATCCAGTGGAAAAAAAAAAAAAAGAGAGAATAGGAAAGATAAAAGGAGAATCTGAGCAGCATGTCTTCTAGGAAACTGAGCTTATATTGTTACTGAGAGTTATATAACTGACAGGGCATTTAGGACATGTGAGATGTTACCGGTGGCCACTTGCATCCTGTTCTCCTCTCCTTTCAGGGGTGTAGAGCACATTTTCCAGCCCCCTTGTGGGCAGACGTGGAAATCTGACTCGCTGCAGCCAACGAGCTTCGAGCCGCAGTGGCAGGCGTCTGCTCAGGGCACAGGTGAGTGGACAGATGTCCTTTCCCCCTCTTTCTCTGCCTGGTGTCCAGGTGGGGAAATGTCCATCACCGTGTGTCCTCGAATGGCTCCCTGAAGCAGAGCACTTTCCTTCCACATGTAAAGTGAGGGAGAAATTAACTTGTGTGGTGTGAAAGGACTGAGATTTGAGACTGTTTGTTTTTAAAAGGAGAAGTTTAGCTGTCTTAACTGAAAAGGAACCAAGGGGTTAACATTGCTACGTGTCAGAGATGTCAAAGCAGATTTTTGCCAACCAAATATGCGAGAACCTGAGGTGGCTTAAAAATAGGTATGATGATATCTTAAGGGGTTTTCTCTGTGTAAACTGGAAAACCAACATAATCTTGTGGCTCAGAGAGACTAGATAAGGCAAATACATAGCAGCATTCTTTGGTGGTATGTATTAATCTACCCTGTCCAATTTCATATCCTTATTATATTTAATCGTAGAACACAGTTTACATACGTAAAGCTTCCACATGGCAATTATCGGTGTATTGAAGTAGACATCTTACCACTGAGGGCTATATAAAAATGTTAACTTTCCATGGAGTATTTGGAACACTAAAAGATTATTTTCTACAGAGTTCTAGTAAGGTAGGCTTTAATCACCTCTTCCTACTAAGACGTACTCTTAAGTATCACAGAGTCATTCCTCCAAGATTAACTCCAGCAGAAATAGAAGCATCAAGAGAGACATGAAGCTGTCAGAAATTCCTGGGGAGATGCAGGGCTGTTTTAAACTGTTGTGTGAGGGGTTAGTGATTAACAGTCCTAGTCTAAGGCATTTTGCTCTGGACCTCAGTATTCTCTACCTTGCCTTGAGGCCATCAGTTGTGCCAGAGTCCACGTAAATGCAACTGTCCTCAGGCGTAAAATCTTGGCAGCACAGATTCTGATTAGGAGCATCAAAAGTTTGTGATGACTGATAAACCTTGGACAGTCACGTCTCTTCCCCGCCACCTCATTGAAACCTCCAGGATGGGTGATGAGCACTATGATGGTTTTCTGGTACTCTAGCTACTGCACCTTTAGGCTCCCCCCTCCATTCTGCCCCAACAAGCATCAGGTCTGAGACAGATGGAAGTCTGACCCTTGACTTTCCCCCATCTGTGCTACTGGACAGAGCAATGAATACCTCAAGAGGAATACTAACTGACAGGCCAAAAGGGAAGATCGCTGGAAGCATAGCTCTTTCCAAGGAGAACAGCAGAGTGGATGGCTGAGTCCATCAAAAAAGAAGCAAGCTTTAAAACTGATGGGGCAAAGATAAAAAATCAGCATTTAAAATATAGCAAAACAGGTAAGGAAAGACATTAACAGCATGAAACGATAAGGATGTGTAAAAGAAAAGGACCAAGTAGAAATATAATGTGTAAGAAAAAGCAGTAGCTGGAATACAGGACACAGTGTGGCTGTTACTGTTTTTCAGCTGCTAACTCGTGCCCAACTCTTTGCAACCCCAGGGACTGCAGCACGCCAGACCTCCCTGTCCTTCACTGTCTCCCGGGCTTTGCTCAGATTCTTGTCCATCGAGTTAGTGATGCTATCTAACCATCTTATCCTCTGCCACCCTCTTCTCCTTTTGCCTTCAATCTTTCCCAGCATCAAGGTCTTTTCCAATGAGTTTGCTCTTCGCATCAGGTAGTCAAAGTTCTGGAGCTTCAGCTTCAGCATCATCAGTGAGTATTCAGGGGTGATTTTCTTTAGGATGGACTGGTTGGATCTCCTTGCAGTCCAAGGGACTCTGAAGAGTCTTCTCCAACACCGCAGTTCAAAAGCCTCAGTTCCTCAGTGCTCAGCCTTCTTTATGGTTCAACTCTCACATCCATACATGACTGCTGGAAAAACCATAGCTTTGACTAGACAGACCACAGAGCACAATAGATGAGGTAAAATGTAGAATTAATACAGCTGAGGAATTGATTAACAGATTGGAAATTTTGATTAAGGCACTCTCCTAGAAGAAATCAGGAAAAGATAATGACATAGAAAATAGAAAAGTTAAGCAATATGAAGGTTATACATTGTTCATAAGAAATTGTTACTTTTCTAAGCTATCAATTTGCCTGTTAATTGAACCAAATTGGCCTTGTTTAACAAGGCTGATCATAAAGATAATCCAATCTGGTTTGAGGACATGAATAACTAATATAAGAGCAAAACCACTTATTCAGCAAGACCAGGGAAAATGCATTTTTCCTTGGATAGATGCCATATTTCTTATTATTTTAAAGGCCTAAGCATATAATCTTCTGAATGAACATATTATGCTATCTGATAACTATGAAGAATTATATACAGATTAATATCCTAATGGGAGAAAATTAGAATAAACATAATCATATCCATTTAATAGTGTTTGTCATCATTTTATTGCAAAGTAACCTTGCTTAGATAGGTAGCAGTTCCTGAAAATGAGCGTAAGTAACGTTTTATAACCAATCAGAATTTTTGTTCTCTTCTCATTTTTTGGTCCTCCAGCTAAACATCAGTGTTTCAGGGAAGAATTAACATCACTGTTGTCACCATTACCACCATTGTCTTTATCATCATCACCCTCTTGGATGTGAGTATTCCCAGCCCTCTCCTTCTCCTCAAACAGACACAAACCAGCAAAGGCTTGTTTCAGATTGTATGTATTTCCTTGCCACCCATCTCCTTATACCATGCCTTAAAACAAAAGTGCCCAGTTTTTTTTTGTGTTTTTGATTTTGCTAAATCATTGGCAAAATGTTCCATCCTTCTTTTCTTCCTTCTTTCCTTTCCTTGGCATTTGTTGAGCACTCATTATGTACCAGTACTGAATGATGTTGGTGATAAAAGAGAAAAAAAAAAAAGCTATGGCCCCTGACTTTTGTAAGACCTCAAGGGTTGGTGAGCAGTTGTTACTCACTGGGTTGTCCTGTGCTAAATGTCCTGGGAGCTGGGGGATTTGAGGAAGCAGAAATTCTGGACCGTGAAGATACTGACTATGTGTCACAGATATGTTCTCAGGGTGTGGGGACAACGAATGTTGCTAGTCCAGGATACACAGCCATGGAAAAGCAAGGGGGGAAAATGTGACTACAGAGATATGATGAAGGTAAGCTGGGTTTTAGGGAATAAGGAATGATCAGCAACTCCTCTCGGAACGTAGGAATGTTTCTGCCTCATTCTCTCACAGACTTCACACACATACGCAAACACACCCTTGGTTTGAGCTAAGGACCAACCTTCAGCACACACACTGTGATGTTAAAAACCAGCTCTTCCTGACTCTGATGATTTATCACTGGGAGACAAAGGCCTTCGTTTGCCTGATGACTATGATACGGTTAAAAGTGTAGTGTCTCTGAGATGGCCACGTTGCTAAGTAGCACAAGAACCAAAGTGCAGATTTATGATTTCTGGCTGATGAGTCACGAGGATGGGTTTACCTTTCAAAAATAATCAATAAAGTGATAGTGCAGAAATCGCAGTGCCTTATAAGGAAGTCACAGTCATGCTACCATTTGCTAATGGTACTTAATGTGATGACATGTTGATTAAGGTCACTGAATTGATCGCGGTGTATGTATCACTTCCTTGAAAGACTAGAAGCTGTCAGATGTTGTAGAAGAGGTGAATACAGGGAAGATCTCTGTAAGACAGCCACGGGTCTTTTTCCAGTAAGCAGCTATGTGTTCAAAGAACAGAAAGCGTAGCTAGAAGAAATGGACTCTAACGCTCTTGTCTTCAGGGTTTCCCTGGACAGAGGTCTAAATAGGCCAACAAGAGGACCTTGATAACCTGTCTAAACCTATGACGGTGTGTGCACTTCTTACTCAAGTCTTACATAAGCAGGTTTCTAATCTCAAATTGGTTTTCTCTGCGAGGAAAAAATAATTCCCTTCAGAAGTGATTAAGTAGACTTTCTACTCCAAATTCTTCTCGAGTGACTTTGGGTAGTGATTTTTTTCCAGGAAGTGGGTAAGTTGATCTTCACAGTTGGAAAATCACCAACAGCAGTATAGTCTGAGAGAAAGAGAAACCGCACAATACTTTTTGAGTCCCAGTTTATCCTCCATGGCTATATGCCTCGCAATAACGTTTCAAAGCCTGTGTCACACACAACGGAAGGGGAGGCCAGTCTTGGAATAAGCCAACCTCTTTTTATAAACGAAAAAAATAGTGTCACTGAGATTGTGAACATTTAGGTCTATACTATTCTGTCTCTGGGAGTCTTCTATTCATGAATTCTGCTGAATACTTAGGCAGAATGATAACTTCAATACAAAAATCTCCTCAGAGTTAAAAGAAATCTAAGAAATGATAATGACTTGTTTGGCATACATTAACATATCTGTTCAGTTCAGTTCAGTCGCTCAGTCATGTCTGACTCTTTGTGACCCCATGAATCGCAGCACGCCAGGCCTCCCTGTCCATCGCCAACTCCCGGAGTTTACTCGAACTCATGCCCATCGAGTCGGTGATGCCATCCAACCGTCTCATCCTCTGTCGTCCCCTTCTCCTCCTGCCCCCAATCCCTCCCAGCATCAGGGTCTTTTCCAATGAGTCAGCTCTTCGCATCAGGTGGCCAAAGTGTTGGAGTTTAAACTTCAACATCAGAACTTCCAATGAACACCCAGGACTGATCTCCTTTAGGATGGACTGGTTGGATCTCCTTGCAGTCCAAGGGACTCTCAAGAGTCTTCTCCAACACCACAGTTCACAAGCATCAATTCTTCTGTGCTCAACTTTCTTTATAGTCTAACTCTCATATCCATACATGACTACTGGAAAAACCATAGCTTTGACTAGATGGACCTTTGTTGGTAAAGTAATGTCTCTGCTTTTTAACACACCTTCTAGGTTGGTCATAACTTTCCTTCCAGGGAGCAAGCGTGGTTTAATTTCATGGCTGCAGTCACCATCTGCACCATCTTAACACATCTGTACTATTATTGAAATGAGTATATGAAAGTTCCGTGATTTGACTGTCCTTTTGACTATAGTTTGACCTAAGAACTCAGTACATGCAAATTGTACATCAGTTGCGGCAAAATACTTTGGGTAGTGAATGTTAGTGAAAGTGAAAATTGCTCAGTTGTGTCAGACTCTTTGCAACCCCGTGGACTGTAGCCCGCCAGGTTCCTCTGTCCATGGGATTTCCCAGGCAGGAAATACTAGAGTGGGTAGCCATTCCCTTCTCCAGGGGATCTTCCCAACCCAGGGATTGAACCTGGGTCTCCCGCATTGCAGGCAGATTCTTTAATGTCGGAGCCAACACGGATCTTAAGTGAATGTGAAGTGTTACATGTTATTGTAGGAACTTCAAAATGGCAACTGCAAACTTATTGTAAAAGGTGTGCCTTAAAAATGTATTCTTTACATTTCCAACATTTCAAAAAGTCATCGAACACATGTGCCTATGGAAACAATATGGATATACAGAAACATAAAGAAATTGTCACTTATATATTCACAAATGTGATTTGATGCACACCAGCTTAATGTCTTACAGAATTTCGACTCTGTGGGTGCCATTATCAATTAAAGTGGACGCTTGTGTAGGTGCAACTCATTACCAGTGCTACTCTGCTGATTTAATAGGAATTAACCTATTAAAATGGGCTCAGATTGATTTGCTGTCTTATTTGGTTATTTGACTACACATGTGACAATTCTCTGACATTGAAAGTTTATTTGTAATGAAAGAAAGCCCCCAAGATAAAAAGTGGAGAGGCAAGTGTGGGAACCCAGGTTGCTTTTATTAAGGTTTTTTTTTTTTTTTTGGCTGTGCCTTGGGATTTGCGTGATTTTAGTTCCCCGGCCAGGGATCAAACCTGTGTCCCCTGCAGTGGAAACAGAGTCGTAGTCACTGGGCCACCAGGGGCATCCCAGGGGTGATTTTCCTGTTGTGAGTAGGGGTACTTCGTGTCTACCCAGTGTGACCTATGTGGGCATCTCCTCCGATTTTTATATTCCACACCTTGTCTTAGTACCGAATAGTCTAATTCTCCCAGAGCACCAGCCGTCAAGGCTGTATGGGTGAAACAGTTTTCCCTGAAGAATTGGGGGTAATTAAAGAAAATTAATTACAACAGAGAAAAAAAACTTTTAATATCATATCCCACATATGTCTGTTTTCCTAGTCAAGGGAAGGAAAAAGACAAATTCAGCCCCTCACAAGGGGTCACTTAAGGGCACACACCAGCCGTGTCTTGCTCTCCCGCCTTCTTTTTATTTACCTTCAGCGCACACCCCTGTCCTTTTTAGTAAAACTCTATCGCCCACCCCCACAGGGATTTGTTTGATCCTGGTTTCCATCTCCCTCCTCTAGGACAGTAATCCAGAGAATGAAGTCATCTGCAATCATATATTCTCAATGACATATTTGATCTGGAACAGAATCAAGGGGACTTCGGCAGAACGTCCTGGCTGAGCTCACTGGCAAAGCAGAAATGTCTGCAGAGGCATCACAGGGAAGAGTGAAGAAGGCTGGATTTGGAATTGAGACTCCAAGGCCTAATCACTGTACAGTCATTAAACTGGAAAAAGGAGTAATTTGTAATCCAAAGATGTAAAAGTGATTTTTTTTCCAATGGACAGCCTGAGTTAACGACTAAATGAAAGGCTGAAGACTTCAGAGGAACATCTCTGAAAGGAAATTTGAGAATTAAATCTAGAGTTAATGTAATATATTGTAAGATATCTGAAAGACTGAGACATATGTAAAACAACAACAAGGAAGTCTCTGTTTTACAATGAGTGAGAAATGGAGGGATTCATTTTTCCACTCAAATATTTATCAGGTGCTTAATATGTGCCAGGAACATTTGAAGTGCTGGGAAATAGAGCAGTAAATAAGAGAAATAAAAACATCTATGGCTCAGATGGTAAAGAATCTGCCTGAAATATGGGAGACCTGGGTTCAGTCCCTGGCTTGGGAAGATCCCTTGGAGAAGGGAATGGCTACCCACTCCAGTATTTTTGCCTGGAGAATTCCATGAACAGAGGAGCCTGGTGGGCTACAGTCCATGGGATCACAAAGAGTCAGACACAACTGAGCCAATATCACTTTCACTTTCACCTTCATGGAGTTTACATTTTAGAGGTGGAAACAGAAGCTAAAGATGATAATTAAATGAATGGGTTGACTGCCACAAGTACTTTCAAGGCAAACCAAACAAAAAAGGTGGAGACGGACTTGCTGGAGATGTCAGAGAACAGTGGCTTTTTAACTCTTGTGCTCAAGGAAACTGTATGTTTGTAGATACCGGTGAAAATTTTTCTGTAAGTCAGAAATTACTATAAACAGAAGCATGAGGATCTACAGAAAACAATATGAATCTGTCACACAAGAGAAAAATGTGATCTTACCTTATGTCTCTATTCTAAAGACATCCTTTCACTGTAAGAGGAGCATTATTACATTGTTATTTAAACAACGGCTTCAACAAGGCGAGGTTAGCTGCCCCTTCCACAGACTTCCGTAGTACCTGCTACTTCCTTATTGAAGGAGACCCTCACCCCCAATATTGTTCTTGGAGAAGCTGAATATGACAAAGACGTAGATAATGAAGCCTCTGATAGGAAAGACTTCTAAGCTCCTGCTAACTTTTAAGCTTCCACAAGTTTGGCTTACTCTTTGTTTCCTGCCCTTATCTTCTGAGATATGTGTCCATAAAATGTTCCCACCCTTAGCTATCTTGATGGGCCTCTGTTTTTTTTGCAACTAAGCTTTTTGCTTTCAGTAATTGTAGCTCTGAGTCACTAACCTGTATTTAGGTACTGTATATAGGTTATATGAATACTCAAAGCAATCTAGAAAAAATGGATATTATTATGCTTGTTTTCTAGCTGAGGGAACAAATACAGGTTAAATAATTTTAACAAGGTCACATGACTAGAAATCCTGGACTATATGATTTCAAACTCCAGGCTATCTTGATTTTATCACATTTCTTGTAAAGTCATTTGTTGACAAGGTAGCATGTCAACTGACCCATAAATGTAAAAATAGTCCACAGCTGTTGTAACAAATAGGAAAAAAGATTTTTCCATAAACTCTTTTTATTCTGGAAAAGATTGCATATACAAAAGTGAATCTTGGTAATTAAAAAAGAAGGATTTTGGCTATTTTGGAATAATGAGAAATTGCAGTAATATACTAGGCTTTTTTTCTTTTTTTTTTTTACCTTTTTATTTTGCATTGGGATATAACCAGTTTACAATGTTGCAATAGTCCCAGGTGAACAGTGAAGGGACTTAGTCATATATACACATATATCCATCCTCCCCTAAACTCCCCTCCCATCCAGGCTACCACATAACACTGATCAGAGTTCCATGTGTTATATAGTAGGTCCTTGAATGCTATAGTAGGTTAATGATTAGAAAGGTTTAAAAAAAGCCTCTTTATGTAATTTCTGAATAGAAAGTAACAGTGTAATGTCTGTTAACGATTCAAAAGCATCAAGTTTTGACGGAGGAATTTAAAAACTGATATCTAAAATTTCATTTTTTGACTAGGCATTCATTTTGCATGGTTCAAAATTCAAAATATACAAAAAATAAATATAGTAAAAAGCTGACTTCCTACCTCTGTTCCCCAGCCATCAGCTTTTCCTTCCTAGGGGCAACTAACGTTTTTCACTTCCTGGCTATGCTTCTAGAGGTATGTTCTAAATATGCAGATGTGTTGCTTTTAAACTCCTTTAGGTTTTAAAAACATATTCTTTTGAGATGATTATGTGTTCACATGCAGTTATAGGAGAGGATACAGAGAGATCCATATGCCCCTTACCCAGTTTTCCCCATTGGTAATCAATCTATATAGTACTATATAGTACTATACTATGGCTCAACAGCACAACCAGGATATAGAACATTTACTGTCCCCCAGGGTGGCCTCTGGGCTCCAGAAACCCTGCCTTCTCCCTTTGTTTCTCCAGTTAAGCTGTAGTTGCTAATTTCTGGACTACCTCATTAACCACCTTTAGTGTCTTGAGTTCTTCTTGCATCAATGGTCTTTGTTTGTAAAAATCTGAAGTAGTCTCTGTTTTCCAGGCTAGCCTCTGCCTGAAACAAGGTGGTGACGTGGCATTTCTTGCACACCTGGCTTTGTAGTTTCTGCTTTATATCCACTGTGCGGTTATCAAATAGATCACGTAGCTCTCCTGATCTCTCAAACTGACTGTTTGCTAGGCAATGCTATTTACACCAATGTATGCTCCTTCCCAGATAACCATCATTTTTTTTTCCCCTGGTCTCACCCTGCACCTTGTTGAATCTAAGTTCCTGGACCAGGGATCGAACCCTGGGAGTCCTAACCACTGGACAAGGCAGGGAATTCCTGACAACCATCATTTTAAAGTAATTTTTGGGGAAGGAGCATTGAGGCAAAGATACAACTTACAAAAGGGGCATTCGAGATGGAGTGTCTGACCCCGAAGGTTCAGAAGGCCTTTCAGAACACAAGGTCAATCTTCATGTGCACCCAATTTTTTATTAGCATCTCATTTTTCTTTATAGATTGAACAGATCATCACAGAACATAGGAAATCTCTGTTTTGAGCCTTACCCCCCACCCCATACCCCCTTCAGTCACAGCCCTCACAAGCCACTATTGATCTGAATTAAGACAGTACCCAGTCACAGGCTTAGGTGCCCCAGACACATCAACGAGTGCATGCGTGTGTGTCCAGTTCTATCTGACTCTGCGACCCTATGGACTGTAGCCTGCCAGACTCCTTTGTCCGTGGAATTTTCCAGGGAATACTGGAGAGGATCTTCCCAACTCAGGGATCCTGTGTGTCCTGCATTGGCAGGCGGATTCTTTACCACTGCACCACCTGGGACGCCCACATCAACAAGCACCCACACATAAAGCTATGATCAGCCTTTAACTGCCTGGTGAATTGGTTTACTGGGTGTGTGACACTCAAGAGACCACGGAAGTTTCGACTGAGTGGAGTCAGGGCTAGGGTGGGAGAATGAAGTGCCGCCACGGAGGGAGGCAATTTGGACACAACGCCCTCTCAAGCCGGCTAGCCTTGAGCCTAATAAAATTAAGGGCAAATCAGAACTTTACCGCTCTGGCCAAAGAACACTGCCAACCTTCCAGAGCAAAGGGCAAGAACAAGGCATTCTTCTGAAAAGGTTACAAGATTTTCAGACAGAACAAAATGAAAGTAAGTTTCTGAATATAAAATATACTATGTCTTGTAGGTGATTTTATGAGAATGATCATGGGAACAATACACTACTGTGTCAAATATTATAATCTGAGATAGTTTTTGGTGTTCTCCTAAAGTACTGATGAAAGAAATGTCCATCCATTTATTTGTTTATTCAATGCACATTATGTCATGCCAGGTTCTGTATTTGAGAAATTATACATAATTTGTGCCAGAAAGAAAGTAATTTATGTTTTCCTAAAATTGTTCTATGATCTTCCCATAGGTATTTTAGGGCACATAATCTAGTGTAAGGGCTTCCCAGGTGGCGCTAGTGATTAAGACCCTACCTCCCAATGCAGGAGATGAAAGAGGTCAGGGTTCGGTCCCGGGTCCAGAAGATCCCCTGGAGGAGAGCATGGCAACCCTTCCAGTATTCTTGCCTGGAGAATCTCATGGACAGAGGAGCCTGGCAATTCACCGTCCATAGGGTCGCACAGAGTCGGACCCAACTGAAGTGACAGTCTCAGCACAGGCAAGGTAGTATAAAATGTCTTCTAGCTGAGGAGCCAGCTAGAGCTGGCGGGCTCTAGCTGCAGACATCACTGTTGAAATAAGGGTTTTCAGATTTGTCTTTATCATTCCAGGGGCACATATAGATTTTGGAACAAGTTTGAATCAACATTTGTTTAAATTTGTATTAATTTACACCAAGATTATGCTTTTTATGTGCAGATATTTTGTTAAAAAAAAAAAAAGGAAGAAAACAAAAAACAACAACAAGCTCTCTTGGATTGAGACCGAAACGCAAATTAGCAACACTTACAAACAATTCTGGGGTTCCAGGCTTGGGTTCAAACCCGGCTCTGCAACGAGCTCTTGTGTGTGTGACCTTGAGAAAATTACTCACATTTTCTGCATCTTTAAAATGCAGCTCATAATTAATCGGTCACTTCTCTTACAGAATTGTTGTGGACTCTCAGTCAAAAAATGCATGCAAAAAGGCCTGGCACGTAGTGAGAGCCAAATGAATGTCTGCAACTACTCTTATCTCTGAGTCTACTAACCAGTTTGACAGAGGAGATGCACATGCCTTGGGAACAGGGAAGAAAGATCACAGGAGAGCATTTATTACAAGCATGGAGCACATCAAGTCTGAAGATGCGAAGAGCGGCTCATCAAATGAGAATCTGAATTTGCCCCTCGTCCCCACATTCACCAGATAGTCAGCAATTTTCCCAGGTTGACCCTACAGTCTGTCGTTCCACGGCTTTCTCCTAGTTCTTCTCTAGTTCTGCTCAGCGCCGCATCCTCAAAGCGGAGGCTCAGGACGAACACCGCCTAAAGTGGGGCGACTTGCGCCTCGCCAGGCCTGCGAGGGGGGAGCTCTTGCATCCTCGTGCCGGGCCAGGACCGGGCAGGGGGGTGTGAGGACGCCCCCTCAGCCGCCCCCCTCCCCCCTCAGCCCCCCTCGGCCGCCCCAGCCCGCCCCTCCCCCTCTCAGACCCCCTCGGCCGCCCCCCTGAGCCCCCCTCCCCCTCTCAGACCCCCTCGGCCGCCCCCCTGAGCCCCCCTCCCCCTCTCAGACCCCCTCGGCCGCCCCCCTGAGCCCCCCTCCCCCTCTCAGACCCCCTCGGCCGCCCCCCTGAGCCCCCCTCCCCCTCTCAGACCCCCTCGGCCGCCCCCCTGAGCCCCCCTCCCCCTCTCAGACCCCCTCGGCCGCCCCCCTGAGCCCCCCTCCCCCTCTCAGACCCCCTCGGCCGCCCCCCTGAGCCCCCCTCCCCCTCTCAGACCCCCTCGGCCGCCCCCCTGAGCCCCCCTCCCCCTCTCAGACCCCCTCGGCCGCCCCCCTGAGCCCCCCTCCCCCTCTCAGACCCCCTCGGCCGCCCCCCTGAGCCCCCCTCCCCCCTCAGCCGCCCCCCTGAGCCCCCCTCCCCCTCTCAGACCCCGTCAGCCGCCCCCCTCCCCCTGAGCCGCCCCCTCAACCCCCGCCTCAGGCCCCCCAGCCCTCCCCCCTCAGCGCCCCCCGCCCCTCTTAGCCCCCCTCAGCCGCCCCCACTCAGTCCCCAGCGTCCCTCGGCCGCCCCCCCACGAGCGCCTGAGCGCCTTTCCCGCCCGGGTCCGCCCTTCCTCAGGGCGTGTGAGCCGGGCGCGGGAGGCGGGCTCGGCGCTGACGGGGCTGCGCCTCTGCGGCCCGAGGGAGGAGGGCGGGAAGGCGGCGGCGGCGGCGGCGGGGAGGAGGCGGGGACTGCGCCGGGCGGCAGCTGGCGCCGAGCGCGCCGGGAGCGCGGAGAGGCACCGGCAGGCTCGAACCGGCCGCCTCAGCGCCGCAGCCCCGCGCCTCTGCCGCCCGCCTCGCGGTCTCCGCGGCCCCGGGCACAACGGAGACGGCGGAGCTGGGGCCGCTGGTAGGTCGCGCGGGGCCGGCGCCTCCTCCTGCAGCCTTTTGTGCTGCGGCAAAGGGAGCGGTGGGGACGGGCGGGCGGCGGGGCGGGGGACGGCGGGGGAGGCTGCCTCAGCCCTGGCTGCTCAGCGCCCGGCGGCGGCGCCGCCCCCTTCCTTCCGCCTCGTGCCCGGGGCCGGGCGGCCTCCGCGGTGGGCGCCGCCCTGGCCTCGGCGGTCGGGCCCCCACCCCGCTCCCCGGCGCCCGAGCAGGGGGCTGGGGGCTGCTGTGCGGGGCGCGGGGCCCCGGCGGGGTGCCGGGAGCCCGCCGTTCCTGGGCCCCGGGGTGGGGTCGGCGACGCGGCGAGGGGCCGCGCGTGTGAGGAGGGCGCGGCGGCGGCGGCGTGCGCCCGGGTGCGCGCGGCGTGCGCCCGGCGGGGAGGTGCGGGGCGCCGGTGGGCGCCGCCGCCGTGCGGGCCCCGGGGGTCGGCGGGCTCCCGGGCCCCGGGGAGAAGCAGCGCCCTTCCCGGGCCTGCCGCGCCTCTGGCCGCTCGCCCGGGCCGCGCGCCGGGTGCGACTGCCCGGGCCAGATAGCGCCTCGGGGCGAGCCCGGGGCCCTTATCTCGCCTGCCCGCCTCGCCCGCTCGCCCGCTCTGCGGTCTGAGGGGGGCTCGGGGGTGGCGGGGCCGCCCGGGAGCCGGGGCGGCGCGGGGCTCGCGTGGGGACCGGGAGCGCACGCGGCAGACGGCGCTGGGCATCGCTGCCCTCGCCCCACCTGTCGCCTTTGGGCCCGGCGGGAAGCGGAGGGAAGGGTTTCCCGGTCGGGCGGCGGTCAGACCTTGAGGAGGCGGGCCCCATTGTGAAGCTGCCAAACTCTCTAGTGGTGGAATCTGCGCATCTCTGCCAGGGAGGAGATGGGGAGCGCGGCAGGGACGAGGGCCGCGGCCCCGGCCCCTTGCAGGTGTTCACATCCTTAGGGTCTCGGTGCTGCTCCGGCCGCGCCGGTTGGCACGCGGGTAGGTTACCGATTGATTTCTGTCGAGCCGAGATGCTCGAGTTGTGTCTGTGGTCCGACTGGGGCGCTCAGGTAGAACTGGGGCTAGGAACTTTCTCATCATTCGAGGAAAGAGGAAGAATGCAGGCATTTTATCGTGTGCTTGCTACTCCTAGCCGAAAGAGCAGTGTCTTGCACAACGATTCTGACGCTTCTAGACTCTTCATTTTGCATTGTTTTTCTCAGAGAAGCCACACTGCAGTTGAGAGTTGTAAGTTGCTTATTATTACTATTATTTTTTAAAACCCTGTGGAGCAGATTGGACGCTAGGGAGATAGAAATGACCTCTTCCCCAAGTTTATTTTCGCAGTCGTTTCAAAATACAGTGTTGGTTATTATGGTGAAGCTTTTTGGTACTTTCTTAATTCAAGATCGTGATTTATGCTTACGCAATTACACTTCATGAATATTTGACAGATTTCTCAGTGTTTTCATTATGTAACTGTACATGCATTATAGACTTAATAAAATGACCAGGGTGAAATACAAGGATTAACAAGCCCAAAGACCTCTTGATTTGATGAGAACTGTTTAGAATATGCTTCTGCCTTCGTTATTTAAGTGTAAATGAGACTGTTTAGTAGTAACTCTTCCAGGATGCAAGATAGAAGGTGTTTATTGACCTTATATAATGGTCAGTGATTTTGTTTACTTTCTGTGTATCATTTTGTATACTTTGGAGAGCTAGTGGGCACATTAACCCTTAAAAGTATTTAGTGTTGTGGGAGTAACACAACGTTACATACGGGATTTTTTTTTTTTTTCCTGATTTATATTCTCTGGGGGGAAATCAGCTTTTCCTCCAGAGAGAGCTCTGATTTCTTCACATTCCTATCAAAATAAGTTCTTGGTTTTAAGCTTTCATTTGGAACGTTAGGCAATTCCATAGTGTACACCTGTCCCAATTCAGTTATGTTTCCTGAAGGGGAAATTTCTTGTAAAGACTGCATGTAGACCTATAGTTCAGTTACTGTCAGTCATATTTGTAGTGAAACTGAATTCTAAAAGTAGAAGGATGATTTCATATAATGATAACACACTGGTAATCTAGCTTTGATTTCTACTAGTAGAAATAAAATGAAAATGAATGCTGCTTTTTAAGGAATTTGCTATTAAAAGAACTGATATTAGAAAGAGAAACACATATTTTTCTTTCTGAACCAATTATGGGTTGTCTGTCTAGTTTGGTGTGGTTAATGATTTGTTTGTAAGGTCAAGGATGGTTTCAGAAAAGTCACACCCTACTTTAACAACTCTTCTTAAAAATTATTGATGATTTAGTTTTTGTAAGTTGCAAAGAGAAAAGTAAGATTATTTTAAAGTAAGCTTTAAGATGAACATAGCTAACCGTTTTATTTTCATTGTATTGTGCGTAGGCAGTTAAACCATTTTATTTCTGCACAGTGTTTTGTTACTTTTAAAGTTGCTTATTTTATTATTATTATTTTTTTTTTGCCAAGTACTTGTTCATTATTGATCTCTCCTCAAATAGCCACTCTGAGGGAACTGCCTGCTTCCATTTTTTTTTTTTTTTCCCTTCCTGTTTTGGGAGCCAGAATTAGAACCAATGACTTCTTCTGTACCAGTTTTCTTTGCCTATAATTTACCTTGCTTTCATAGTGTAATCTTTAATGATTTGTGAGGTTTATCTACCAAAATTCTTGAAGGCTATATGCTGGCCTTGATATTTACAACCTTATGATGTTTAGAAGTTATATTCTGTTAAATTTTTTCATATTGCTATTTTGTTAATAGATCTATGGTGAAGTCCGAGATTCGTGGCTTTTCTGTGTGTAGGAATTTTGTGTGGCATTGAAAATTTCCATTTGGAGCTTTTATATTTTTGGGAAAATCACTCCCTTCTTTAGGTTCACAATGCCATTCAAGTTTATTTTTACATGTATTAGATTTATATATTTCCATGTTTGTCTGTCCTCCCTCTTGTCTCAGGTTTCACTTTTTATTCTTGCACCCTGTACAATGCTGGGACACAGTAAGACCCAAGAAATATTGTTGAGTGAGTAAATGAATAGTTGAATGGCTGAGTGGATACAACCAAAGAAATACTCTTTGAAACTGTAAGGAAAGCCACTGTGTGAGCAGAAGGGTCTTTCTTTTGTAATTCATTGCCATTCCATTGTTATATATTACTTTTGAGTAGGATAACAATATAGTTACCAAACTGGGACACGGTTGAGAGATAAAGGCGGGGTGCTGTGAATAGTTATGCCAGGGTACCGGCTCTGAACTGAGACATATGGTCAACCCTACTTTTGAAGAACTTGCTTCTTTTTTTCTTGTGATGGTATCTGTCACCTGCCTGAGAAAATTTGACACACTTGCTAGTTTTATATTTGCGAACCTTTCTGTTTGTAGAAGCTTCATTTGCAGTCATATGATGGGTGTCTTTTGCTTAGTCACCCTTGACCTAGAGGCCTATGGGTAGCTCTTGGCCAGGCTTGCTTTTTCCTAATTTCATTGCTTACAGGATAACGTCACAGGACTTTCTGTTTGTAGCAACTGCTTATAGCTTGACGGTTTATATACTCTAACCTTTGCTCTGCTTACTTCCGTTCATTTTTTTTATGCAGTGTTTATTCCATCTTGTAAGAATTTCCCATGAGTTTATTTCCCTCTGTCTGTTTTTGAGAGGGGATCCATTGATAACCTTGCCAAAGCTTCATGTTCAAACCATTGGCCGAAATCAATTGCAAGTGTTGAGATTTATAGATTTTAAGGTATTCTAAAGTGTTATTTTGGAGGTCTGTCTTTTGGGGACTTTTGGATTATAGTTTTTTAGTTGTTTCTAATGGGAGATGATAGTAAAATCCTTATTAAATTTTTACTAGGTTCCTTTATAAGTAATCTCTTCTAATTAAAAAAAAAATTGATTGGAGTGTAGTTGCTTATAGGCAATCTCTTAAAGAAGCTATCTTCTTATACTAGTTTCTGACCTTGTTCTATGTTAGATTCTTTTCCTCTTTTTCATCATCTTCATCATCCTCTTAGCACCTGTGCGTAGATAGCATGCAGTTACACACCAAACAGTAAGTGGAGTCTGAAATGAGTGAAAAATGGAACAGAGTTTCTGCACCTTGGTTTTGCACTGTGTGCTCCCTTGGACTCTGTTTGTATTCTATTTTTAGCTTGGCACTGGCTTAATAGGGATAATCAGTTACTACACTTTGTTTACTATGAAATTACCAACCATTTCCTAGACTTCCACATCAGCTCTAGTGCAAGAGTTGGATAATTACTTTAAAGCTCCTCTGCTTTCAAATCCAGAATTAAGTTTTAGGTTGGTTTTCCTTTTGGTCTTGGAAAAATATTGGAAAATATATTTTCCCAAAGCATTTGAAAGCTTGAAAAGAAGAACCTATCACCAGAAATAAGGTGCACATTATATGAAAGTTTGAGATTTTAGACTGTTTTCTAAAACTATTTTTACTTGAAATTTGAGCAGTTTTTTATTTTTCTAATGTACCTATTTCTGGGCTTTCAGTGAAGATTTCTAAAAGTCTAACTGAAATCTGTCTTGCTTTGTGATAGATGTAGTCCTGAAAAATTAAGTGGAAATATCTTTCTGTATGTGGCATCCAGCCACATAACCAGCAAATATTGACTGATACATTTTTTCACTGCCTTGGAATTTTTGACTTAAAAAAAATCTTATAAGCTCTGAGGAGGAAGGGTTCACAATTTAGAATGGTTTTGTATAAGACTCTCATCTATATGCTTTAGAATTCTAACACTTTTCATGTTGAAAATAACCCTAGAGTTAGTAATTAAAGTTACCTCCCTCTAACTGTGTCACAAATGTGGCAATACAGGTTTTAAATAAAATAACCCTCCACATACTTAAAATAGGATTCCACTTAGAGAAATTAATGTACATTTTTCAGGAACACGAGTATTGTGTAAAAAGCTACATACCTGGTCTTATCACTAAACAGAGCCATTATGTATATAAAGCGATGTCAGTGGGCTTTGGAGCCAGACAAATTGGGGTTTGAATTTTTGCTCTGACTCCTAAATAGTATTACTTGATTAAATATTTTAAAAACAGGGGTAATATTTTCCTGATGGTAGTATATAGTTGTTAAAGTGATATAAATGGCATATGGTTTTGACTTGTAGAAAGTGCTAAAAAATTTAAGTTTTAAGAATTTTTCTTCCCCATTAAAAATCCATTTACTTAAATAAGAAATCAGTTTGAACTTTGTAACACTAGGATTGGGGAGATTCTTTAGGGTAATTGTATTAAATAAAAAATTATCACTAGATAACAATTTTTGTTACATTGTAATTCATTTTATGTTAAAACCAGAGACTTCATTTGTGAAGCAGACTTAATTATCTAGGTTTCTTGGTTACCCAGTTTGAAAATAGTTTATGGCAAAAAATAAATGAAAGAGAAAGTGTCTGTAAATTAAAGAAGTTCCAAAGGTTGGTAACCATGTTGTTTTCTGGGAATGATAGTTCTGGTAAATACTTTGATTAATTCAGTAATAATCCATTTCCTTTGGGTCAAACTCTTCCCTTCTGATAAGGAAGATAATAAAGTAACAAATGTTTGGGGGAACAAGTTGCACTGTTGCCACTTCTTCAGGTTTTGTGCACCTAAGTAGGTAAAATGAATCTCCAGCTGATTTGAGCCACCAGCCTCCTAATAAGTTAAATATCGCAAAAAACCCAACACCCAAAGAAAGTTTTACAGGTGGAAGAAAGTTTTGCGTTTTCTTGATCTCAAGAAATTAACCCAGTTAACTGGGGAGGGAGGAGATAAAGATAGATTTTCTTACACATTTCCTCCCCAGATAAGAGGTGAAAGGCCCAGAAACCATGTTAGAAACTTGTCAGCACAGCAGTAACTCTCCAGAAGTGTTTTTCAGGTTGCTGTCTTTTAAAAAAGTGTTTTCCATGAGTCTTCCAATCATGTTCCTTGGAGCAGTCTTAGGGAGGATTGTTGCTGTTTTATGGCTAAAAGGAGTAGACACCAAAAATTAATTGCATAATAATATCACACATTCCTAAGGGCTCTACTGCATGCAAAACACATTCACCTACCTCTCATTTCATCCACATGACAACTTTATGAGGGAGGAAGGATGGGCTTGTCCTCATTTTAAAAATTGCTACTTATGCAAAGTCGAGGGGCAGAGTTCATAGTAAGGCAAGGCCTAGGAGCTTTTCTTTTGACCTGGTCTCAGCATTATTTTTTTCCATGGTGTAATACTGCATCTGTTGAACACATGCATAGGACTTGGAACTCACTTTTAAACCCCTAATTTTTCTTGGCCCTTTATTTAACCTACTTAACAACTATTAGTCTCCAGGTAGAATTTAAGCAACAGAACAGAGGGGAACAAGCATGATACAGTGTTTGAGGTTTAGCTGAACAAACTTGAAATTAATTAATATTGTATTCTATGTAACTTGTACCTGGTATTGATACCTCCTGCTAGTTTCGTCCTGTTTTGCAATTAGAATTGTTATAATTGCTTTATAAAGTTGTGTTACCTGTTAAATTAAAGGTTTATTTTTATATTTCATGTTTAGTATCTGGAGTAGAGCAGAAAAATTATGCCTGTGTTCCCTTGGGACTCACTGGAAATTGTACAGTGACATCTTCTGGGATTTAGGCTGGTGAGTTATATTTTGCTTTTTCTGTTAACCAGTTGTATGAACATAATATTATACTGTGTTTTAAGGACTGTATAAACCAGATGAATATGAAATGTCAGTATATTGTTATAAATGTATATACTATAGGTATGAAATTTTTAATGGTGAGAACTGAAATTATTATTACAAAATGCTAATGTTATTATATTTGAAATGTCTGACATTTTGATCAAGTAGATTTTCCTTTTTTTTATTCTTATAAGATAAAGGAGGTTTCATAGAGTAATATTTTGAAATATAGTAGTTAAGAGGTAGTTGCTCTGATTTCAGGAAAGCTTTAAAAAATGTTCGTCTCCAAAGACTGGTGAAACAGCTTGCAGAAAGTTTGGTTGTGTATCATCGTGTAAAGAATGGCGAACCGGTGACTGAAGGGAGTGTCATTTTCAGGTAGTTGTTTCGAAGTTCACTGCGAGTGTGACGTTGGTTTTATCACACAGTGGATAAAGACAGGCAGTGCTGTTGTTGTCTTTTACCAGCGTGTCTGTGCATCTGGATGGACATTGTTGTCCTTGTGGCTCCAAGTCCTTGAAGGGGAAAAATTTTAATAATTTTAGCATTTAAAAAATTATATTAGTGTGAGTTCATGCTTTGGTGTGTTATTCTGCTTGGTCAGGATCTTTGTAGGTCTTTGCTTTGAATCACATAGAGTGTTTATAAGCTTTTGAAAAAGCAGTTTCATAATAAGTGATTTCCAGATCAGCAGTTAGTAACAGAATGATTCAAAAGAATGATAGGGAAAAACAAACACCCTGTTTCATTTAATAGATCCAACCTGTCAGATTTATGAAATGTATTTTAAGACATTGAAAAATGGAAGTATAACTAAAATTTTCAGGAGATTTTGAGGGAAAGAGAAAAATTTTGAGGCAAAGAGCAAGAGGTTTGAGAACTATAAGTAGAAAGTACTTTTAGAGATTATTGAGTAAGAAATGATGTGACTGGATCATTAACTTCTTCCCCTGAAGTAAAGCACAAACAAGGAGCAATGAGTAGAAGCTACAGAAATGTGTGTGTGTGTCATCTCTGCCTCTCTCCATACAGTATACATGTATGTGGACATATGTATCTATGCATAGTTATAGATGTACTTATATAGATAAACGGGGCTTCCCTGGTGGCTCAGATGGTAAATAATTTGCCTACAATGTGGGAAATCCAAGTTCAGTTCCTGGGTCGGAAAAATCCCCTGGAGAAGGAACTGACGACCCACTCCAGTATGCTTGCCTGGAGAGCCCCATGGACAGAGGAGCCTGGTGGGCTCCAGTCCATGGGGTCGCAGAGAGTTGCACATGACTGAACCCCTCCCCCCCCCACATATATGTAAATAAAAAGACATACTAACAGAGCTGCCAGAGGGGAAATGAACCAACCAGAGAGACAGTGAGTTACCTGTCATTGAAGATGTTCAAACATAGATTGAACAACTGAGTGCAGCAGACCTGGGTTCCATCCCTGGGTCGGGAAGAGCCCCTGGAGAAGGCAATGGCAACCCACTCCAGTATCCTTGCCTGGAGAATCCCGTGGACAGAGGAGCCTGGTGGGCTGCAGTTCATGGGGTCTCGAAGAGTCAGGCACGACTGAGCACCTAACATTTCGCTTCTCTTCACTAAAACACATCCCTTCAGATTCTGGGATTACATGGTATCAGAAAGAACTTTTTTTTTTTTTTTTTGGCTCTGCTGTATAGCATGTGGGATTATAGTTCCCCAACCAGGGATTAAACCCTGACCCTTTGCATTGGAAGCAAGAAGTCTTAACCACTGGACTTCCAGAGAAGTCCCCAGAGTGATTTTAAAGAATTTTAAAATTTGGAGGGCCATCAGAACCTTGGTGGTGGTGGTGGTGTTCAGTCACTCAGTCATGTCTAACTTTTTGTGACCCCAGGGACTGCAGCACACCAGGCTTCCCTGTCCTTCACCATCTCCTAGAGCTTCTTCAAACTCATGTTCATCAAGTTGGTGATACCATCCAACCATCTCATCCTCTGTCGACCCCTTCTCCTCCCACCTTCAATCTTTCCCAGCATCAGGGTCTTTTCCAGTGAGTTGGCTCTTCACATCAGGTGGCCAAAGTATTGGAGTTTCAGCTTCAGCATCAATCCTTCCAATGACTATTCAAGGTTGATTTCCTTTAGGATTGGCTGTTTGATTTCCTTGCAGTCCAAGAGACTCTCAAGAGTGTTCTCCAACACCACAGTTCAAAAGCATCAATTCTTTGGTGCTCAGCCTTCCTTATGGTCTAACTCTCACAACCATACATGACTCCTGGAAAAACCACAGCCTTGACTGTAGGGACCTTTGCCGGCAAAGTAATGTCTCTGCTGTGGTGTAACAGGCTTTTTTAAAATTCAGGTTTATTGAAGTCTGATGTTTGTACTCACCCATTAAGGGGTGCAGTTTGGTGATGTTGACAAGTGTATCCATTGTGCAGCCTCAGTGCGTATGATACTTTCGTCCCCCCGGATTCTCCTGAGCTCCTCTGCAGTCCGCCCTCTCCTCCCAGCCCCAGCTCTTGGCAGCCATCGATTGATTTTTGTCCCAGTAGTTTCACCTTTTCCGGGATGTCATATAAATGGAATCATGCAGTGTATAAGGTTCTCTGTTTCTTTCACTTAGTGTAATTCTGGTTTGCTCCTTCTCATTGCTGAGTGATATTCCATTTTATACATGGGCCACAGCCTCTTTATCCATTACCCTGTTGATGGATTTTGGGGTTGCTTCCAGTTTTGTGTGTGTGTGTGTGCGGGCTCATGAATGAAACTTAAAAACATTCATGTTCAGGTCTTTGTGTGAACATATATTTTCATTTTTCTTAGGTAAATACCTACAAGTAAGGTGGGTGGGTTGTTTTGTAAGCATTTATTTAACTTTATAGGAAATTGTCAAGCTATGTTCCAAAGCGGCTATACCTGACATAGGCGTCTAAGAGTCTAAAATAACTACAGCAAAGTATGTGCAGATGAAGAAACCCAGTTCCCATTCAGTGCAGATTTATTTATGTTATATCCAGTTTTAACAAGTTTGGTTAGCAGATGTTTTTTTAGCACGCATTGGATTAGAAACAGTAAATTAGAAGCCCTTAGGGATAGGTTGTTAGCAGTTGGAAGCAGCCAAAAATGATATTCACTAATGTGACTATAATTACTGATGAGGAAAAAGAAAGCGGGAACTTACAGGAGAGAAATTCTTCTATCTGATAAGTTCCCAAACAAGTTCCCAAACATGTCTGCATATCAGAATCACTTGAGGGATCTTTTAAAAATTTCAGAGCCCAGGCTACATCCCGGATGGTTTACATCATAGATCTGAGGTGGAGCAGAGTCAGTGTTTATTGGTGCCCTTTGGCTGTGTCGGTGTGTAGACACTTTTGAGAACCATGTGCTAGAGGCACAGTGTGATAACATTGAAGGAGTCGGGGGCTTGGAGCTGGGACACCTGGGCCTGCACTCCAGGCTCTGGGCAGGTCCCTGCCTAACAGCTTACGTGTCCTCTTCGCTGTAATCAGAGGTTCCACGTTGGTGAACTCCTGGATGATTCTGGCACTAAAACTAGATGGCTCTAGATACCACTGGACTGATGGTAGTCATGCTTAGGAAGGACTCTATTTCCCAAGGAATGACTCTGTTCTGAGTGGTTCATTTCAAGTACCTCTTGAAAAGGATTTTCAGTTCAGTTCAGTCACTCAGTCGTGTCTGACTCTTTGTGACCCCATGGACTGCAGCACGCAAGGCCTCCCTGTCCATCACCAATTGCTGGAGTTTACTCAAACTCATGTTGTTGATGCCATCCAACCATCTCATCCTCTGTCATCCCCTTCTCCTCCCGCCTTTAATCATTCCCACCATCAGGGTCTTTTCCAATAACTCAGTTCTTTGCATCAGGCGGCCAAAGGATTGGAGCTTCAGCTTCAGCATCAGTCCCTCTTGATGAATATTCAGGACTGATTTCCTTTATTCACATGGTATTTTTGTTCTGTATATTTAAACAGTTATGTTACATCTGTTTTGTCTTAAATAGTGTTGCTGAAAAACAGTTCAAGCATATTGGAGCAGTTTCTTGATTATTGAGGATGACTTTTTTTTTTATAAGCCTGATTTTATAACACTCCTGGAATGCAGTACTTCTCAAAAAAGAATTCTTCTTCGTATAGTAGTTGTGAAACTTACCAGCTCTTTGGAGAGTGAGTCTAAGGAGCTGAGGCATCTCAGTTATATTTTCAAAATGTTGTTCCTGGTGCCCGATGTATAGGAAGCTCGGTGTCTTGGAGAGTGTTCAGAACTGAGTAGTTGCCACGCAGTCCCAGGCTTTGAAGGGCTGCCTCTGCTGCACCGAGTTCTCCTCCGTGTGTGTCGTGCTTTGGGCCTTTGTTTTAGCTTCAGCTGTATACTTCGCAAATGCATGCTGCACCCAGTGTTTTCAAATGTACAGAATGTGCGCTGTGTACGTTTTCCTAGTAAATAAAGTGTTTCCTTGTCTGACTGACTGACTTAACTGAGAGTCATTCAGTTGTGTCTGACTCCTAGTGACGCCATGGACAGTCCATGGAATTTTCGAGGCCAGAATACTGGAGCGGGTAGCCTTTCCTTTCTCCAAGGGATCTCCCCAACCCAGGTCTCCTGCATTACAGGTGGATTCTTTACCAGCTGAGCCACCAGAGAAGCCCACGAACACTGGAGTGGGTAGCCTATCCCTTCTCCAGTGGATCTGCCTGAGCCAGGAATTGAGCCGGAGTGTCCTGCACTGCAGGCATATTCCTTAGCAACTGAGCCATCAGGGAAGCCCCATTTCCTTGTCTAGCATTGTCTAGTTTTGAATCTCATATATTTCATTTTTAAAAATTAATTTATATTTTTATTGAAGGATAATTGCTTTACAGAATTTTGTTGTTTTCTGTCAAACCTCAACGTGAATCAGCCATATTTCAAAGAAGCAGAGTGGGGCCTGTGCACATTGCCAGGTGTTCTGTATGCTGTATAAATATACTTCAGTGCCTCTGGTGCTGATGGATTGGGAGGGAATTTGCTATTGAAGACCTTAGGTGTCATTTAAAAAATTTGTTGTTGTTCCTAGTACTTCTTTATGAAACTCAGTTTTAAAAGTATTGTTCAACTACATGTTGGCTTTTTTATGCTTGTTGCATTTTCTGTTCGACTCTATTCCACAGAATATTGCTGCTTCTGGTCTCATAACAGTACTTCCTGTTTTCTGTTTGCAGTTTTTATTTCTACTTTAAGCTACATATGAAAGGCATTAATGGAAGCTGTTAAGGGTCTCTGTTGTTGGTCTCTGATTTGTAGTGCTCTGCAGTGCCAAAGTTAGCCTTGGGTCTGGTTTCTGGGTTCACATGTATTCTTACTGATGCAGTGGGCGTGGTGCCTGGTCCACACCCCTGCGGTATTTACAGACAGTGCTTTGTGATTGTTTATCTTGGCAGTATGTTTTTTGGATACAAAGTTTATCTTAGAATATAAAACAGAATGCTTTGTCATGAACATTGTTAACAACAATAAACCCGGAAGCAGAGCTTTCATTGCAGTTTATGAAGAATGTCCTGCTAATACAGATTATGTCCGATGTAGTCAGGGTAGTTGAATTTCCTGATAACTGCCTTTTAAGAAGAGATTTTGCAGTGAAAATTATTGAACATTCCTATATGCTGACTTGGAGACCTTTCAGTCTTCATTGTCCTTCATGTAATCCCTGTTTTTTTTTTTTTTTTTAGAATTGGGGTACTTCTTCCTCTTCAGATGGGACAGTACCTGCACCACTTCTGCCCATTGAAAAGATAATTAACCATTGATTGTGTAACGGCTCTCAGAATCTTGCTCCAATATTTAAATCTCTTCCAGAAATTCTCAGCAGTTTAATAACATAAAAAGTTTTGTTTCTGGTCACATTGGAGGATGAAAGGTTATGCTGCTTAGTCAGCATTCTACCCAGCCAAATATGAAATGTTCACTTGCCGATTGACTAGCCTGTATGTCGCTTTCTTAGTGCCACACAGTAGATGATCTTTAGAAGGGCAATATGTAAGTAAAAAGGATCTTTTTTTTTTTTTTAATCTAAGCAATTTGCAGGGTTCTGATTGTACCATTCATGCTCCTACATGAATGTCGAAGTTTGAAGATGTTCTTGTATATAAGACAGTATGCTGCAGAGACCATGAAACCACCTCAAAAAGCTGTTAGTTTTGAGAATACTCAGTTGTTTGGAGTAGAAGTATTGATGTTTTACAACTAAAAAGTTCAGTTTTCCCGCTCTTAGAATTGTCATCAGAGGTTCAGCAGGCAGCAGGTACTATGCACGTAATCTTTAAAACGAGCACTCTCATGTTTCAGTACAGCAACACTCTGATTCGGAAGTTTTACAGAGTATTGATCCTTGTTGTTCAGTCGTGTCTGACTCTTTGCGACCCCATGGACTGCAGCACGCCAGGCTTCCCTGTCCATCACCAACTCCCGGAGCTTACTCAAACTCATGTCCATTGAGTAATTGATGCCATCCAACTATGTCATCCTCTATGGTCCCCTTCTCCTTCTGCCTTCAATCTTTCCCAATGAGTCAGCTCTTTGCATCAGGTGGCCAAAGTATTGGAGTTTCAGCTTCAGCATCAGTCCTTCCAATGAATATTCAGGACTGATTTCCTTCAGGATGGACTGGTTGGATCTCTTTGCAGTTCAAGGGACTCTCAAGAGTCTTCTCCAACACCACAGTTCAAAAGCATCAGTTCTTCACTCAGCTTTCTTTATAGTCCAACTCTCACATCCATACGTGACTACTGGAAAAACCATAGTTTTGGCTAAATGGACCTTTGTTGACAAAGTTATGTCTCTGCTTTTTAATATGCTGTCTAGGTTGGTCATAGCTTTTCTTCCAAGGAGCAAGCATCTTTTAATTTCATGGCTGCAGTCACCATCTGCAGTGATTTTGAAGTCCCCAAAATAAAATCGGTCACTGTTTCCACTGTTTGCCTATCTATTTGCCATAAAGTGATGGGACCAGATGCCATGATCTTAGTTTTTTAAATATTGAGTTTTAAGCCAGCTTTTTCCTCTCCTCTTTCACCTTCATCAAGAGGCTCTTTAGTTCCTCTTTGCTTTCTGTCATGAGGGTGGTGTCATCTGCATATTTGATCCTTAGTTACTAGGTTAAATATTTTTCTAAGAGGATGTTGTTGTTGTTGTTGTTTAGTCGCTAAGTCATGTCCAACTCCTTTGTGACCCCATGAACTATAGCCTGCCAGGCTTCTCTGTCCATGGCATTTCCCAGGCAAGAATACTGGAGTGGGTTGTCATTCCCTTTTCCAGGGGATCTTACCAATCCAGGGATCAAACCCAGATAGCCTGCATTGGAAGGTGTATTCTTTACCACTGGGCTGCCAGGGAAGCCCAAGAGGATATTGGAAATACATTAAAAAAAAACCTTTTTAGTTAAGTAGTGTTTTCTACAGAGGGTGTGTTGTTTAAAAAGTCTAGTAGATTTTCTTACATAATGTAGGTTTTCTTAAAGTATAGTAGGCTGCTTGGTTGAAATTTCCAGAGTTCTTAAACCACATCTTCTGTTTGACAATCTAGGTTAAATCATTGTCTTATCAGGTTAGATATCTGAAGATCCTGTTGGATAGTTTTGCCCAAGCCAAGTGATATTTTATATGGTGTTTTGGCCAATGGGAACTTAAGCAGTCATAGTTACTCATCTAAAAGTAGTGTATATTTTTTGTCACATCAAATTTTGACCTTTATAGTTTGCCTCACTCACTTTCTTCACTTTTCTGATTTCCTAGGTATTGATTTTCAAGCTCATGTATACTTTCTGACTTTTTCTCTCAAACCTTTGTATCTTGCCGTTCATTATCCTCACCCTCTAAAGACTCAAAGAGATCCCTCTTGTTCTTCCTTGATGCAGCTGCTGCTGCTGCTAAGTCGCTTCAGTCGTGTCCGACTCTGTGCGACCCCATAGATGGCGGCCCACCAGGCTCCCCCGTCCCTGGGATTCTCCAGGCAAGAATACTGGAGTGGGTTGCCAGTTCCTTCTCCAATGAATGAAAGTGGAAAGTGAAAGGGAAGTCGCTCAGTCGTATCCGACTCTTAGCGACCCCATGGACTGCAGCCTACCAGGCTCCTCCGTCCATGGGATTTTCCAGGCAAGAGTCCTGGAGTGGGGTGCCATTGCCTTCTCCACCTTGATGCAGCAGGATTGACCTAATGAGGGAGCAAACTTGTGATATGTGCATTGCTGAGAGAAGCCTGCACTCACTCTTCTTGACTGTAACTTTGTACATTGTCAGCTTGCTTAGCAGTTTTTACACTAAGGGGCTAATAAGATGACTTCCGGCTTCTTAGTCTCTTTTTGAATTATTCTCCAGTTCAGAACGGGTGGGGTGTGAAATCATGGATTTTAGGGAGTTTATAATGTACCAGATGGGAACGTGGTAGGGTGGCTGGTGGGAATGCTTGGGCTGTCGCGGACTGCCAGGTCCGGAAGGAACCTGGAGCAGTGCGTCACTCAGTGTGGACTGACGGCTTGAGCGTCCCCCCTGGGGGCCTCTCCTCTGGCGGGGTGCCTGGCCTCCATCTCCGCCACAGCCCTGATTATTTAAGTCTCACTGAACCCTCCTCTCCTCTTTCAGAATGACCTATCAGACAAGCACTTCTTGCCTGTAGCTGCCGGTCAGGTTAGGGATGTTGGAGGCCTTGCATCTGTCTTCTTGTGCTCTTTCTGGACTGCAAAATCAGTGAGAAAGGAAGGATTAATTTGTCATTCGGCTTAGAATAAAGATTTGTTTGTTCAGCATACTATCTGATGAGGCTTCGTGTGGTTCTCTAAAGTTTATTAGATGAGAAATCTTTAGGCTTTTGCATACAGATCAAACCAGGCGGTAGTCACCTCCTATTTCCATCCTCTCAATAGAGAAATAAATGATACGATTAAATATAAACTTATTTTTACATCAGTAAAACAGAATAAAGCCAATTACTTTAAATCTAGAAGTGTTAAGAGGGACTAAGATAATTTGGTTAAATTAAAATTGGAAATAGTCTAAGATTTAGAGTAAAAAGTAAGTAAGCAAAAGTGTATGGATCCCCTTTGGTGTTTGCTTTATCCCAAGAATCATTCTTGATGTTATTTTTCAGTTGTACTAGAAATGTGTGGGCCATAATGAGACTAGGATGGCATCTGGCAATTCTTCATAATCTTGGTTTATTTACTTTCTAATGAAGGAGAAAGGAAACACAGCATGTAAATGAAGAGATAAGGTTGGCTTTTTTTTTTTTTTTTGGCTTTTTTTTTTTTTTTAGCTTTCTAATTGCTTGGATTTTAAACCAAATTTTAGAAAGTGATTCAATTAGGAAAAGGTTATTTGTTTTACAACGGGATTTGTGAGAATTACTTAATATAATAGCTTTTTTCAATAAATATTTAATCTTAAAATCACATTATTTTTTGACATTATTAGTTGATATCAATTTAATGAGTGATCTGAGACTTAAACCTTCTATCTACTTCTGATTGAAGATCAAGAAGAAATAGTTTATCAGAAGTGACATTGTCAGTTTCCTTTTGTATTTTTCAAAATTTGATTTAATTGAGTTTCTAGGAAGCTGGTCATTGTTTGTGATACTTTTTGTTGCTGAGACTTTCCAAATTATGTAATATGATCATTGTAATGAATAATATTAATATTTATTGTGAATTGTTCTGCCATTTACTAAACTGTTCCAAAGTTCAGTGTCTTAGGTGTTATGGAATAGCTATCAAATCTATGGTATATTTTATGATTAAATAGTCAAATAACATCTGATTTTCATATATGTTTAATATTAAAAATGGCCTGATTTATTGGATTTAGGATTAACTTTTAAACTACAAAATGATTTTCTCTAAATAAGTGGAGATATGGAAGAAGGAACATTGATAAGGTTTGTGGGACCCTTCCCTTAAGACTCGACCATACCTTGAAAAACTTTCTTAGGTCTAAGTTGGATTCTTTGGAGAAATTGATCAACTTTTATCTTTTACTGTATGCCCCTTAAACACAGTTGAAAAATTAAAAGATAACTTTCATGTCGGAAACATTTTGCGGATTCTTGTGAAATTGTGCATGATTATTTTTATTTGCTTCATTTGGGATCCGTATTTAATTTGCTGAATAATCACATCAAGGAATAAACTTTGTGTGACTGAATGGAGTGCTGTATTTAGAGAAGTATTGTTGCTTTCTTTTTGCTCCTCCATGAGATGATGTTAATCTGCCTTTGAGTTCTTGAAGGCAAAGAAGTAGTAATTTCATGCCTGCTGTGGAATGTTTAACAAACATACATAAAAATCTGCCCGTTGTACACTGGCTGTTTTTCAGGCCCATGTGATTTCAAGCTCCCGGAGCCTTCTGAAACGATCCGGCTTGGCCCGAGGTTCTGGGCGTTATACCCTTCTAATCTGAGTCTGTCTGCTTTCAGGAGTGTGCAGACGGGTGCCTAAGATGGAAGTCGATGTTAACGGCGAGTCCAGAAGTGCCCTGGCCACCCTGCCCTTGCCGGTGGCCGAGGCCAGCTCCCCGGGAAAGGCGGAGGCGGAGAAGCCGCGCTGCTCCAGCACGCCGTGCTCGCCCATGCGGCGGACTGTGTCAGGGTACCAGATCCTGCACATGGACTCGAACTATTTGGTGGGCTTCACGACCGGCGAGGAGCTCCTGAAGTTAGCCCAGAAGTGCACAGGGGCCGAGGAGAGCAAGGGAGAAGCCGTGCCTTCCCTGCGCGCCAAACAGCTGGATGTGGGACTTGCTCGTTCCTCTCGTTTGTACAAAACCAGAAGTAGGTACTACCAGCCCTACGAGATTCCAGCTGTCAACGGCAGGAGGCGGAGGCGGATGCCCAGCTCAGGAGACAAGTGCACTAAATCTTTACCGTACGAACCTTACAAAGCCCTCCACGGGCCTCTGCCTCTTTGTCTTCTCAAAGGTAAGAGGGCTCACTCCAAATCTCTGGACTACCTCAATCTAGATAAAATGAACATCAAGGAGCCAGCTGACACAGAAGTGCTACAGTACCAGCTTCAACACCTAACCCTCAGAGGGGACCGTGTGTTTGCTAGGAATAATACATGAGGGACTTGCAAGAGAGTGTAAACCAGTTTAGGTCAGCCTACACTTGGCTAGAAAATTCCACTGTTGTACCCTGTACAGGACTCTTTACATTATAGATGGTTAAATCAGCTAATGTTCCTGGAACATACAAATTGTCTGGATCAAAATTTGAATAGAGGAATGGAATCACAGGTACTTGAGGGGAGATCATTCTGGAGCACGCAACAGCAAGGAAAAGAGAAGGTTGACCATTAGTTTGTATAGCTTTTTAGCTAGGGGGGAAAAAAAAGGCTTTGGTACGGTAATATCATCTTTAAAATTCTGATACTCAAATTGGAAATGTTATCTGCTTGGTTGTTTCTGACTTGGTATGATTCATTAGAAATTTATATCTTAAGTACTCAAGTACTTCTTTAATCTCTGTATTTTACTATAAAATATATGTAATGATTTGTTTTATGAAATTTAGAACTTGAACATTGCTAAATTGGACCACTTTTTATTTTTAAATATTGAGTTTAAATATTTTATAACTGGTTTTGCACTGAAAAAATTAACATTTCAGATTGACAAGAGAATAATCTTTCTTCACTTGCCTCAGTAATATTATTGAGCAATGAATTTTTTATTTCCGCATGGAAAGTTATTGATCTCTATGGCTGTAAAATATTTCTTTATAGCGTTATTAAAGTGTGTCTTAATAAAATTAAATTTGGGATACAAAGTATTTATTTTACAATGGGTGGGGGGAAGCTTTACTGGAAAGTTTCCAATATGAAGTTTTCATAAGTTGAAAAAGTTTCCTTAGTGCTTATTTTCTAATTTAAAATTCATCTGGAACTTTAAAATGGAAAGGATTCTTTAAATTGTGGCTTATAGGCAAATACTGTTTGCATCTGAATGTTCTGTAAGTGACTGGAACTCTAATAGAGAAACTCATGATTTCTACTATCGAATGCTTAAACTAAGTATGAAGTGATACCATTCAGCATGGCCTCGGGTCATTCCAGTTTTAGTTCTGTGCAGCACAGGCACTCGTTGAAATTCTAGTTTCTAGGATTAGTGCAGGAGCCTAAAGTGCTTCTACAGTTTTAATGGGTTAATCCTGGATTACTTAACAATTTATGTCAATTGCACTGGTTTAATTTGTTGCTAAAGAAATAATGCCCTGGCTTTAGTAACAAATACAGCTCAACTATTCTTGAATATATTTTGAAAAAAAATGTATGTAACCTACCTTTTGTAAAAGTTTCTATTGATATTTCTTTTTTTCTTTTTTGACTCTTGAAGGTGCAATTTATTACTGAATTGGCATTTCTGGCAGCATAGACCTGCTTATTTTAAATTTTATTTTTGGGGCTCTTAGTTTCTAAGGTGTTAGCAATCTTGCTTATAAAATCAGAACACCTTTTAATTAAATGAGTGGGTCATTCCTGGTGCAGTTGTGACTTTCTTTAACCAGAATGAATGATACACTCTAGGGCAGAATAAGTATTAGAAAACCCTAGGAACTCTTAATCAACATTTATTAAACTTCCACTGAGGCAGATCATGTGAAAGAACCTTGGGGAAGTTGGCCCATATCTTACAGAGTTGTTCAGATTTCTTGGAAGTTTTCAGCTGTTGTACATTTTAAAGTAAATTGCACCTTTGTAACATATTGTATCAACGGATGATCACTAAGATTAACTATATCTATACAGTCATTAGTTTGACAAGAAATAGAATCCTGTCAGATGCCAAAGAGTTGGGATTTTTACGTTTAATGATTAAACTCCATTATTTATTGATGATTTACCCTGTGGAACTGTATTATTTCTAACTATGAAATAAAAGGGTGATGTAAACACACATCGTGGTGTTGTGCTTTAACGAGGTCCACTTGGATCAACAGGCCAGTTTCCTTTTCAAGGATTCTCTGAAGCACTTATTTTTAGATTCCATTTTTGTTAAAATAAAATAATAATTTTGTCTTTGGTGCTCATTCACATTTCAAGGTAAAGGATGTATTCATGGCAATGATGTATGTTTGGTCACACAGCTGTGTGACTGAGGTCTATCTCTGTCCATGCACCTACATAATTTCTTAAGCTAAATAAAAATATATAGCCGTTTGTTTTGTTTTGTTTCTACTTAAAGACAGGTGTGAAACTCTGCGACAAAAATGAAAGGGGTTAAAAGTTTGAGATGTGATATTTTACTATTATCCGATTAGTAAATATATGTAATTTAAAGTTTGGTGTCCTGGAAAGTTTCAAAACTTAGGGCCAGTGGTTTTCAAACTGTGTTTGCAGAGCGCCCTCACTGGCTCAGTCTTACTTTCCCTGTACTTTAGTGCTTGTGATCCTGTAGTAGGTAGTGCTATCCCATCAAGAAAAAAGGTTTGGCTAGATCTTTTTAAGCTGGGCGGGGTGGGGAATCCCATTTTCCTTAGACTTTTAATATGATTTCTGTTTTTAAATTGTTCTTTCCCTCCTTTTGCATTCAGTTTGCTGTTCTGTACTAAACAGAGCATACTTTTGGCCATCATATACCTGCTGATACTATCTTAAAATACACTGCACTGTCACGTAAGTTTTTTTTAATAATTTTTTTTTTTTAGCAAAAATCCCATTCTTGGAGGCTCAGCTGACGCACAGGCAGTAGTGAGTTTCAGCCTTGCCTCAGTCCCAGCTGAGCGCCTGTGGCTCCTTGGCTTCCGTCTGGCTGCATGTGTACCTCTGATCCCAGGGCTTCCAGAGTCAGCAGTCGAGGAAGAGAAGACCATGGGGGTGGACTGAAACGTCAGCCCGTTCAGAGCCCCGCATCTTCCTGACTCGGGCTCAGCCAGGCTACGGCTGAGACCCACCGAGTCCTGTCCGTTGCCCCTTAGGCCCTTCGATGCCCACACGTGGCTCACCGTGTCTTTTCCCTCCCTGAGATGTCTATTTAAATGATTTCAGTATTGGGGGTGTTGGGAACTTTTAGAAGATTCTAAGTTAACTTTAACAGCAAGTCGACCTTTCACTAAAGAAAGAGTATTACTTGAGATCTTGAGAAAAGCAACCTAGTTTTACTTATTTTCTCATTCTAACAGACTTCTGTCTTGGGAAGGCTTTTATTCCATTGTAAGCATTAAGTTTTTTTAAGGGAACTTTGAAACAACTCTGGCCTAAGTGGTTTGTTCTCAGTTACAGAAAGGAGGAGGTGAGCCTGTCAGCATAAATGTACTAGAAGAGTTGGGGCAGAGAGACAGCCAAGGCATATGCTACTGTAATGGAGAGAGGGCAGCAAGCGTTAAGTGAATTTGCCTTTTTAAACAATGTGATTTGATTAGGGGAGTGGACATTGATGAGGAAGATTGCCTTGGAAATATAATAAATATGATTATAAAGCTAGAAGTGGAGGTCGTCAGCCGTTAAGGACACACCTTCTGTTTTGTAGTGTGCTTTTACAATTATGAAATGGATCTTCTGATACCTTAGAAAAACATTCAGGAATTTTCTAGCTGAGGAACACTCCTAGAAACAAACCAAAAGAAGAAGGGGTTTGGTTTCTTATTTTGAGTTTGCTGGACCCCCTCAGTCACTGCTTTACTCTAGTCGAGGAGTGGGGCTGGATGTTGAATTTGTCTTCTCGCCATCGTAAAAGGACTTCGTGCCAGGTTTTGTTAAATGGTTTCAGAGGAAGAGTCTGAAACCAAGTCTGCCAAATGTCACCCTGATTTGGGGTTGTCTGGGATGTTACAGATTTATGGGTGAGCACAGGATGAGAAAAGGGAACTCTTGAAACAGAAGATCGCAGCATCTACTGGGAGAAAAGAGTTGCTGCACAGACAGTGGCATCTTTAAGTGGCTGGGTCACTTCTGGAACAAAGCGCTTTGATGCTTTTGCTTTTTGGGAAAAGTTTAAAAGTTGCCACAAATACTCTTGCGAAAGGGTTCTTACTGTGTGCTAGTTCAAAGAGGAGGAGAACACTGGGTCTGTGATTGACCTTAAGTCTAATTCACTCGGAAGAATATTCTTCACCAAACTTTTACATAAAAGGATTATACATGGAAATGTATGTTTAGAAGAACCTTGAATTATCTGTCCTTGGTCCAATGCTTCAGTTAGGGAAAGGAACTTGGGCAGTAAGAAATACTTGAACTTAGTGGAATTCAGACCTTGGCTCAGGATTTAGAGTTGAGATGGCAAATACCAAGCACGCATACCACCATGCTTCTCATCTGTTTACGTGGTAGATGTCACTAACCCTTGAGTTTCAGTATTCGTTCTCTTTCTCGGTCCAGATGTGGCCTCCGTATTTTTCTTAGCACTTCAGGCAGCTGCTAGTAAATTTCAACATTATTGTGGAGATGAAACCTGTTTGCACACCACACCCTCTGTGATGGGTTATAGTGTGAATTTAAAAATAATCTGAATGTTTCTGAGGAGACCCATTTGGGACCCAGTCGTCTAACAAGAGCAGAATTCACCCACAAGGTCCCTACTGAGAACATGCAGGCATTCTGGGGACAAAAGGGATTCAAGTGGATTTTTTTCCCTCCAAGGACATATGCCTGTCACTGGGAGAGGAAGGGCAAGGTAGCATAAGATGCATGCCAAGCGAGTGTTTTGTAGAATAAATATTACTTTAAGAGAAGAGCCTAAATCCTGCAAGACTGAAATCTGAGAACTGTCTTGTTCATTTTTCTGTTAGTAACTTGGCCTATATACTGAATGTGCTCATCATTTAACATTGCTCATTTGTGTAGAAAGTGGAAAAAAAGTGCCTTTATGGGGAAGTGTGGGGAGATGAAAAATAAGGGGAAGAAGGCACAATCTTAGAGTACTGGAATCTGAGAATGATCAGGGCATGCCAATAATGTTCAGTTGTTACCTGCACCTTTCTTGTTGGTGGCCTGCTAAGATGGGCTGGCCCACTTTCTGGAAGAAAGCGTTAACGTGGAGGGGTAGTGAAACAACTGAAATACTGGAGTTGGGGGCAGGGGAGGTGAGAGCTATGAGGAAATATGAGGATATTTTAGTGATTGGCTTTCTCTTGCATTGCCCTTTATCCTGGGGTGGGATGGACTGGGGCTGACTGAGAGGTTTGCTTTATTTAGGGTCTGAAGTATATTTTAAAATGTGTATTCTTCACATAGTTTAAGAAATGAAACTAGTGTATGGTGTTCTGCTCAAGAAGTTTCCTAACACAGATTGTCTTTTGAAATGACCACTAACAACCCTGAGTTTGTTGGTAGATATCTGTTTTATTCTAGCATTTGTAAAGTTTGAGTTTTGTTATTACGTATCCCATATATTTTTAGTGACACGCTCATCTGATGAGAAATTAATGCAGTTGTAGGAGAAAATGTTTAAGGGATTGGGTATTTATAGGAGTAAATACTGTTTCTGGTAGGCCACATAATGTAATCTTGCTAAATGTGACAGATAATAACTTTTTTTTTTTAAGGGGAAAAGGGCACATTACCTTTGGTGTAACATTGCCTAACTACTTTTTTTTTTTCCCCCACCAGAAATTCATTTCTTAAAATGCTTGCTGGATCAAGCCCTCAAAGTAAATAGGTGAAGATTACGTTTTTGTCTTTCAGATTTTCTTTAAACTTTTCTTTTCTTTTTTGAGGAACTTTTTGACTAGAATAGACATACCAGAGAACAGGCAATTGAAAACATGACTTTCCCCACTGGCTCCCAGGTTACTCTGTTTAGAAATTATAGAAAATGCTGCAAATGATAGTAATTCCTAATTTGTGAATAGAAAAATTGTAAGAGCTATCTCATTTGTGTTAGGCTACACCTGTGATGTGACTAGTAACAAGAGAAGCTTCCTTTGTATATTGAGAGTCAGATATAGTCATAAGGCTACAACCTGAATGTTCAAAGAACTATGATGGATTTTATATAAGGAATATAGAGGCAAACAAATTGAAAACCATTGAGACCAATCTATTATATCTGTGGGAATTAGTGCTCCTTCAGATTCACGATTCAACCTTCATTTATCTACCAAATATTATTGCGATATGTGCCTAGCACAGCACAGGAATAAGTTGTGGGAATACAAGGCGAGTAAATACAGAAGCCATAGTCAAAAACAAATAGTTGTAGCTGAAACTAAATGTTTCTAATTAAATACAGATTTAAGATTTTTTTTTTTGAGCATGCAGATGAGAATGGTCCTAATTCTACCTTATATATGGGGAAGGCTTCACCAGGGAAGTCATGCTTGGGTGTGGAGGGTGAAAAGGAGTTTGCCAGGTGAGTAGGAGAGGTGCGGCCTTCCCAGGCAGACGAGAATGCCTGTATGGACAAAAGTTATAGATCTTTGAAAAAAATCTCAAGTGAAGGAAATGATGCTGAATTACTACTGTAAGTTTAATCCATGTTTTCTGGTGAAGAATTTAGCAGTGGAGTTTCAAATCATGGTATTTAAACTGGCAAACAGAATTTTACAAGTAGCACTTCTAATTTGACAAACTTTATTGTAAAGTAGCTTCCCCAGCCTAGCGGAGCCTGTCATCTTTTGTGAGACTCTGTTGTCCAGAGGCTTCAGAGCTAGCTACATATGGGTCTGGCCAAGGGATAAGCATTTTGGCACCAAGTAGCTGGTTTCAGGCCCTGTTTGGGAACGTAGCTGGCAACTGAGTGGCAGTCCAAGACTGACCTTGCACGCAGTCAGTCTGCTGACTGAGAAAGCCTCGCTTTCTCTGTCCTGCTGAGGACAGAGTGAACGCCCTGCTCTGCAAGCTCCCAAACTTACCCTTAATACATTGTCTTTTAAGGGAATTCCTGTAGTCCAGTGGTCAGGACTCCATGCAGGGGTCAGCCCCTGGTTGGGGAGCTAAGTTCTCACAAGTGTGGCCATAAATAAAAACAAATTTTTTAAAAGTTCTCTTTTGAGATTAAAGGATATTGTTTTGGGAAACAATAGCTGAAGCTCTGAGGTTTTGGGCAACTCCATCAGAGGAAACTTACCCACTGTAACCACTCCCGGAATTCTCTTCTGCAAGCCTCTTCCTAGGACTTAAAAGTGCTGTTTGCTGGACGAGAAGCAGGTGGAAATGTCTGGGAGCTGTTGTTATTGTTTTATGCTAAAGAGTTTTTAATAGTTAACAGTTTATTTCTCAGTTCCCTTCTCTTTGCTTTAAGGAGTCAGTTGTAAACAAGATACTGAAACAGGTAAAATTCTTGGCCCTTCACATCAGGTCCTATAATTGTCATCATCTTGATTCTGTGGTTTTTAAAGATCCTACCCTGGTTCTACCACTTATTTGTAGGATTTGGTTGATCATGAATCTTAATTTCATTTTTTATATAAAATGGGAAAAATAATTTTACTTTATAGTTCTTGTAAGGATTAGATATATGTAATATAAAATACTTGTGACAAAATTGTTGCTGAATAAAATGCAGCCACTGGCAGGAATAAAACAGTCTTTGAAACCCTGATTTGCTTTATCTTTATTCACCTCACAACTGCTTTAGAAAGCAGTATGTTGTACTAATATTAAAGCACTACATTTAAAATTTAAGTATTTTGGATAAACTAGTACAAAATCTCCAATGTGTATGTGAATGTAAGTTATGAAAATATGTTGCCCTTCACATCCAATTAACTGGTGAATTCTGAACTAATAACATCTAAAGTGGTGCAAACATGGTCTACTTGATTGAGGGAAAAAAATATTAGACTAGACCTGCTTTTAAAATAGTTTAAAGTTTTATCCCCAAAACCTTATTTGTTGTATACATCATGTATATAGTTTGCCAATATAATAGTAAATGCATGAAACGTGAATGAGTATACATTATACTGGAGATAATTCAGTTTTTTTTTTTTTAAACCTTGTTTTTTAAACTCATGACCATGAGTTTGAAAAGCACTGAACTAAACAGCCACATCCATTATATCCTGGAAATTCTTGTTGAGGCCAAAACATTTTCTTAGCATTTTATCTATAATGCTTGAACACAGGCTTGAGATTTAGCAAGGTTGAAAGTAAGGATCATTTAGAAATAATTGTGGACAGTATTATTTTGATTCTCTTACTACTTTTTTTTTTTTTTTTTGCTAGTAATTTTCTCTCCAATGCAGTAAGTTCCTCAATTTCTTCCATTTGCTTTCCACTTTCTAATTTGAGGTCTTGATACAGTTTGGGGAAGAAAAAGATAGTAGAAGAGAACCCACCTGCCTAGATAGGTTTCTGATGTTTTTATCTGTGAACCTTTCCTCATGCACACTAGATGTTTTTGGTTAGGGACTTCTGAACCATGCGGTGAAATATTTGCTGAGTATCCCACTTGCGGAATCCATTATTTGTGCCTCGAATGAGGTTGTGTTCTTGGTAATGGTCGTTAGTCGTGTCTTTTAAGAAGATGGTAACTGCTCGACCCTGCAGAGCGTCTCCTTTTGCATCCCCCAGTTCTTTCAGGCAGCCGTCTAATAATTTGAAGATCTTTTTTTAGAGAAGACTGGCAGAATTCCTAATCTCATTGGTGTGTGACACCCTTACAGAGTATGTCTCCCCAGTGTTCACCTCTCTAGCAGTGACAGCTAAAGTATTCATGTGATTGCAGTCCTATCCTGAGATGAAGAGAGAGTAAAACCGGAGTCTGTTCTGATACACTTTGTTTTCAGGAATTTCGGCAACAAAGACCTAAATAACAGTGACAGCCGGTGTCTAGAAGGTGGCTGCTTCCTCCCATCCTTCTTGCTCTCCAGCTCCTTGTCCTCTCTTCCCTGACGTTGCTCCAACTTCTAAGAGCCGGAGTTGACGCGCACCCTATCTAGCGGCTGCCGCAGCTCAGGGCAATTACGTGTGGTCCCAGGTGGTCTCTTTCTAGGTCATCCAACACTGTCCTGTCCATCTTTACTCCCATCTTGCTCTCCCCACACTCTACAGTGGAATGTACCCCGGAAATACCTGCAGCCGTTCCTCGCTCATCCACGGTTTCGCTTTCCGCAGTTTCACTGCGAGGTCGACTGAGGTACAAAACTACTAAGCGGAAAATTCCGGAAGTAATTCATGCGTTTAAAGTGGCACCCTGAGAGGTCACCTGAGGTACGAAAATATTAAACAGACAATTCCGGGAAGTAGTTCCTGCGTTTAAAGTGGCACAGCTGTCCTGAGTAGCGTGACGAACTCTCGTGTGGTCTCGCCAGTGTCTCGTGCGTTAGTCACACAGCCGCCATCTTGGCTAGTCGCGCGAAAGGGCGGGAGGCGTTTCTGTCCTTCAGTTCAGTCGCTCAGTCGTGTCTGACTCTGCGACGCTATGAACCACAGCACGCCAGGCCTCCCTGTCCATCACCAACTCCCGGAGTCCACCCAAACCCATGTCCACTGAGTCGGTGATGCCGTCCAACCATCTCATCCTCTGTCGTCCCCTTCTTGCTGTCCTTATGTTGACGTAATTTGTTGTACTTCGTAGTGGCCCCAACATACAAGAGTAGTGATGCTGGCGATTCAGTCATGCCAAAGAGAAGCTGTAAAGTGCTGCCTTCAAGTGAAACGGTTAAAGTTCTTGACTTAAAAAAAAATCATACACTGAGGTGAGTTAAGATGTACAGATCTACGGGAAGAGCAAATTGTCTACCGGTGAAATTATAAGGAAAAAGAAACTTTTTGGCTTTGCTGCCACTGCAAACTGCAAAAGTTATGGTCGTGATTGCGTGGTAAGTGCTTAGTTAAAATGGAAAGGCACTGAATTTGCACAGTAAGCTATTTTGAGAGAGACTTCATTCACATAGCTTTTGTTAGGGTATATTGTTATAATTGTTCTTTTTTTATTAGTAGTAGTAGTTATTATTGTTCATCTCTTTCTGTGTCTAATCTGTAAATTAAACTTTCTCGTAGGTAATCATGTATAGGAAAAAACAGAGTACATATAGGGTCTGGTACTATTCAAGGTTTCACGCATTCACAGGGGGGCCTTGAATTATATTCTTGGATAAGTGGGACTTCAGTAATTGCTGCAGTTAACTTTGCTACAGTTAGCTCCAGACAGCCCAATTAACCTGTAAGGCATACATGTTACTTTTACCTAATAAGAAAGGAGATCCATTTTCATTGTTTCTTTACTCTCCTTAGGAGGAAGCAAATATTTGCATGTACCATACCTGCATGTTTATATCTCTCCACTGGACTTGTTTGGCTGTCATTTTAATGCCCGTTCCTGTTTCTAGTGTGTATTTCTCTTCTTTAGGGTTGTTTTTGCTTTGCCTATGACAGGCTGAGAACCTAGAGGGGAAATTTTCAAATATTTCTGCTAGAGTTTGCCTGAGTTGCAAACAACACCCTTATTTGTCATCTAGCCCCTGTGCAAACTGACAAGGACTGTTGAGAATTTAGCTTATCTTCATTTTTCCTATAGAAATATATTAGCCATCTTTTGATATTTTGTCCAAAAATCTATTATGACTGGTGCAGCTTACTTTTTCATACTTCGTGAAGTAAAAGCAAATTTGTCGTTTTTTATGCACAGCTGTAGAATTCTTCATTCTGTGACAAAGCTTCAAAATGATATCGTTGTGCTCAGTCGTGTCTGACTCTTTGCTATTCCATGGACTGTAGCCCGCCGGGCTCCTCTGTCCATGGAATTTTCCAGGCAAGGATGCTGGAGCGGGTTGCCATTTCCTTCTCCAGGGGATCTTCCCGACCCAGGGATCAAGCCTGCGTCTTCTGTGGCTCTAGCAGGTGAATTCTTTACCACTGCACCACCTGGGAAGCCCCCAAAATGATACTAATTCTTACCTTTGAGACTTTGTGATACATTTGAAAAATGGGCAAACTGGCAAAAAAATTTAACAATCAAATTTTACTTGGTTGCAAATGGAAAAGGCAAAATAGCCTGTTTAGCTTAAGTCTGCATTCACTATTCCTCTAGCTGCTAGTTTTAATAAAAACAGCTGAGGCAATGGAAAATTGGCTGTGGAAGAGGGCTCTGCTGAGTGTGTGATTGGACCTTTTAGAATTACAGAAATTCTCAAAACATTTTGTACCTAAAGGCTTTTCAAAGCTGTATTCCATTCATACAAATTTAGATACACAATCAGAGTTTATAAAGACCTTCTGTGCAGTTGATTGCTCAACAAAAATTTGTACTAACAAGCCTCTTTATGTGGGCTGGTTAATGAATAACTCCCCATTCACTGTCTGCATTTAGTGTACCTGGGAAATTTTGTTGCCCTTTCTCAATGTCTGTCTCATACTTGCCATGCTTCATACTCATTCTATCAGTGTTTTGTTTTGAAATCAGTTACTGTTATTGGGTTTTGAAATCAGTACATTTATTTAGTCTGGCCATTTCCTAGATTAGGTTTATGCAAGTTATGTACTGAGAATCTCCTGTGTACACAGTGTTGTGACTCTGAACCAAATCAGGTACTAGGTAGCTCTTAAGGATAACAGTTCATGTTCTGAATTTGAGTTTCCTTTTAGTTAAATAGTTCATTCTCTTTGTTTTGTGTACCTGTAACCAAAGGTATCACAGACTTGGGTTGTCATTGTAGTTTTATCATTGGTACAACAACTTGATAATAGTTAAATGCTGTTATTGATGTGCTATTTTTGTGCTGTTCTTGAATAGCACTATTCAAGTGAAATTATTTTGAAATTATATTGAAATTGAAATTATTTTTCTGAAAAGAAAAAATCTTTGCAAGTAAATAATTTCTCTTAACGTTTGAGGAAATAATGTGAATAAAGTGCCTCAGAATGTTCAAGTGAGCCTTTGTGAGGGTTTCTGAATAATTCCTCTAGATTTGTTCAAACCTGTATGACACTGATAGTGTCAGAAAGGAAAGGAGCAAGGCAAACAGTATGGAAACAGAAAAAAAATCTAAGTTGCTTCAGTTACACTTACTCCCTCCCCCCTTTTTAAAAAATTATCGCCTGGTTTAGATGTAAAAATAACTTTCCAATTGCACAGTTCCAAGTTTATTCCAGTGTCCTCAGTGCTGTGGGCTATATGTGGATGCACAGTGTGTGTTAACAGTACTTTTGTAACCATCTTGGGATTTTTTTTTAAATGACTTGTTATTTCAGCAGTCACACACACACACAAAAAAGCGACTGCTGAAATATGCAAGAATTAGAGCAAGGTGATGGAATCTAGAACGCCTTATAAAAGCCTGACCTTACTGCTGTAATTTATTTAACTCCCACACAAGCTTTTCTTCTCAAAAGTTTGACTGAGCTGTAGTTGGTTTTTGTTGATTAGGATAATTATGCTAGAATGACTTTAAAATCTCTTTGCATGCACTGTTTAGCTTGGCACTCCTTGTAATCACTTAGAGAGGGACCAGAGTGTCCTACCCAGAATTCCACAGTAGGGCAGTGGGAGGAAACCTCCAGGGAAAGAGCAAGGTGAATTTAGGGAAGCAGTTATCTTGGTTCTGCATGCAGTTTAGCTGTACAGTGCTGCTAAGGTCCGTCCTGGCATTGAAAGCTGCCTGACTGTAAGAAGCCAGGTCAGTCTGAAACCAAACAGCAGAATATGCAATGGAAAGAGCATGGGGGTTGAAATAAGATAAAACTTGGATTTGAATTCTGAGCTGAACCCTGGTTCTGACACTTGCAGCTGTATGACCTTGAGGTACTGTCTTCGAGACTCAGTTTTTAAAAATTTATTATGGAGGATATGAACCAGGTTAACATGTAATTGCTTAGCATAGTGTATGGTGCAATAGACTCTTCTTTTCCCCAGCTTACTTATGATAAACAGACAGACCTCTATTTGCCTTTGGAATGTAATTAAGGATGTTTGCGTCATTTATTTTTATTGACTTTTATTAATTTTCTTGTATTTATTTTTTATAATTAAAAAAATGGCCACGACGTGTCACAGACCATGAAAACTAGATTTAAAAGCAGTTTGGGGCATTTTCTTCTGTTATGAAGCAAAAGTTATTCTCTCAAGATATCTTTCATATATGTTATTGTACAATAGAAGTGATATGGCTGATGTCCAATCTGAATCAGTTTCCTAGGAAGTATATCAAGTAGTTGTGCGTTTGATCCTAGCTGATTGCTGAAATGACTTTCTAATTTATGTGCTTTATTTTAATAATGAAGTCAGTTTATAAAAACAATGCATGATCAAATCTTTTTATTAAGATGAAACAGTTTCTAGCTCACTGATTTAAATTTCTTTAAGAAAAAACAGAAAACCCCTGCCCTTCCATGACTAAACCACAAAGCATCTTTTATTAAAATTGCAAAATTAATGGAATAACATAATTTTTAGATAAACTTTAAAAAGGCATATCTAAATTGCTACCTATAGTATAGACCTGTAGGTAAGTTATACTGGGTTAGACTTCTTAAGTATATTCTTAATGTTTCCTGGTATGTAGTGATAATTAAATGAATGTCCTCTTGGAATCAGTTACTGTAGTGTAGATAAACAGATTTAAGTTGAAAATTTATTTAGAGGCTCAGTTTGAGGTAGAAATAAATGTAAGCTTGAGGTAGAAATAAATGTAAACTATCTTGGTTTCAAACAACATTTTAAATAAGGTATAATAAAGCTTTGGTCCTTGGTCTTTTTTTGGTTATTAAATCTGCTTCATTTTTAGTATAATTCTAGGGTAAAACTTTTTAACCTTTTCTCTGTTAGTCCTAAATCATTAATTAGTGTTTTATAGGATCCTAAGAGATTGCAGTATTTCATAATTATATGCCTATGAATTCACTTTTGGAAATGTGAAAGCTGTTGCAAATTTAAAACTGGAGATCATGGTAACTAGCTTTCCTAAGTTACTTTTTATTGACCCTTTTGGGATCAAGGATTTGTTTTCTGTGTGATTTCCTGAACTACTTAATTAATAATTTGATGTCATGGCAGTTTTGTGAGTTTGTACCCTAAAATTGCTTATACTGAGAGGAGCAGGTTTCTCTAGGGAATATTTACTTAATATTTTTTTCTTTTTCCCTGATGGTACAAGGCAGGAACTTTCTAGACCAAAACAGAATCCTTCTAATAAATATAACTTCATTTACACAGTCTAAAAAAATGTTTTGTTAGGTTTAGTTTATCACAAGGGAAAAAAATTTTCCTTTAACAGACAAATAGGAGAGCCAAGTTAAATGTAGCAGATAATCTTAATGCAGTGAATATGCTGAAGGCCCATAAGTATGATCATTTTCCAATTTGAGTTCCCTAAATGGGGGCAGTAAGTGTAGAAGTCTGTGGTCAGCTGAAATGAATGAGAAATAACAGCAGTGACCTTTGCATCCGGGAAAGACATCATTCTGCTTCTGGCTTTTCACAGCTTATGTGTTTGTGTTTTTAATGTATGACTGAACCTGAAAGTTCATCCCTAATCTTAATCCACAGGGAAATGGCAGAAATCCTAGCCAGCCAAATGATACAAATTTAAATTTCCCGTGAAGGAAAGGTCAGTAGCATTCTGTTCGGCTGGGGACCATCTCAACACAGCAATCTTTCTGATTAAAATTCCCGTTGAGAGCTAGTGATTTGTCTGATTGAAAAACTAAATAGGTCCTTAATCACCTAGATGAGATGACATCACAAACTGTTCAGCAGATGAAGAATGACCCCTCTCAAACATCAACTTCATTTTGAAATTGAAAAACAAAAACATTGAGGCTGCGTTTAACAGCAACTATTTATAGTTCTGTGATGTAAGGCCTCCAGTTTCCTCTAATCCCATTGTTCTCTAAAAATAAAGACCCATTTAACCCAGGAGGACTGACAAGTGGTCTTGTGATGGATTTGAGTTATTGTTCAATGTCTAAGACTAGGCCGAGCACCACAGCAGCACTGCTGGAAACCTCGGGCCTGTGTGGTGGCTGCTGACTTGCCCACCGTAGATGCCTGTTTGCACACTGGTACTGTCGGAAAAATGACTCTCTTGGGGTTAGTCTCTGCTTTTCCCGTGGAAGACACAGCCCTTTTTAAAAGATCAGCGCACACCTGTGTATCTAGTTGGTAACAAGTGACCGACCTAATGAGTTAGGTCAGCACAGAGATGATTCAGCTCCCCCTATCCTTAGAGTTTCTGTTTTTTAAATGTAGGAGTTTTGTATCTGCACCACCTACCTCTAAGTAGCATGTCTTGAGGTAGCCATTACCCTGAATTTAAAATAACCTGAGATGCACCATTTTACCTAGAGGTCAACAAAAGATGTTGCATCCTTCTTAATGTCTCCACTGTAGATTTTCTTGACAGTCCCTACTTATAGTTTGCTTCTTTCTTTTCTTTTCCATCCTTTTTTTTTTTTTTAAGTAGAGTTGATTTATAATATTGTGTTAGTTTCAGGTATATAACAGAGTTATTTATTTCTTTGGCAGTATATATTCCATGATAGGTATTGGGTATAATTCCCTGTGCTATACAGTAAATCCTTGTTGCTTATCTATTTTATGTATCAATATAAAAGCCAGAAACAATCTGGCAGACCCAGAAAACAAACTTAAGGCTACCAAAGGGGTTAGGGAGCAGGGGATGGACAGGTCAGAAATATGGAAGTAGTGGACACTCACTACTTTATTTCTTTAAGTAAAGAATTTTTAAATTTCTATGTGCACTGTGGTGTCTGTTGTCTTCCTTTCTTGCAAAACAGAAGAAAGTGATACAAAATAAGTTAAGAAAAGACATACAGGCAGACTAGATGCATTTCCAGGCTCACTCTGAAATCACATAAGGCAGTTCATGTGTTCCATAGCTCTGAGGTAGGCGCTCCGGAGGAGAGCCAGGGACTGTGTCTCCTTTCAGAAAAACCCTGGGAGTCCTCGTTTGAGGCTTCTCATTCTGTCAGGGCTGAAGGAGAATTCAGGCACTTTTCACAATTGGAATACCCTGACATTTCTTCTGTAATCTCTTTTTCAACATGCAGTCTGTCAGATGCTCTGAGAAGGTACCCAATTACAGCCTGAATTGCTATCCAGTCTCTTAAAAATGCTCAAGAAAAGGGCTGTCTTTTCAGGAACAAGATAGCATATGTGTGTCCAGAGCTTTTAGCTTTTCATATAAAATTATAATAAATTGTGCATGAAGGTGAGACACAGAGGATGATGTAGCCTTATTAAATTGAATTTAGTGGATGGTTAATTCTGATGACTCTGAAGTATTGCTCATTCTAAAGTAGGCACACTGGTGCCAGCAAAGTCCTTGATGTAGTTTGGCATGGAACTGTGACATTTAGCTATTAGAAACTGGAGTGAAATATCTTGAGTAGAGCTGAAGTGATGAGGGCTAAGTACTTGAATGGTTTCATTGCTAATGAATTTGGGTAGTTCTCCATGTGCCTAATTATGAATTATTATAAAAACTATAAATTTAGAATTTATAAAATTATAAATTAGGAACTTAGATGTCCTAAGTGGTAAATATACATATTCAAATAGATTTAGAAGGCTTACAGTTCTGATTATTAGGTTTAGGATGTATCTTTAAATATCCAAGTTGCACATTTCCGTTATTAGAGCACAACCATATATTGTGTGTGCAAGTGAGTTTAAAATCAGAGAGATAACAGAAATGTAGACAAAGGGAGAAACTATTAACTAATGCTTGCATGCAGGTGTGCATGCTCAGTCGTGTTTGACTCTTTGTGACCCTGTGTACTGTATGTAGCCTGCCAGGCTCCTCTGCCCATGGGATTTCCCAGGCAAGAATACTGGAGTGGGTTGCCATTTCCTTCTCCAGGGGATCTTCCTGTCCCAGGGATCAAACCCACATCTCTTGTGTCTCCTTTATTGGCAGGCAGATTCTTTATCACTTCACCACCTGGTTTAAAAAACAAAATAATTTCAAATACTTGTTTTTGAAGTAGACACATATTGTAGGAAGCAATGAACAAATGAAGACAAATTCATAGACTGAAAGCTTGATAAAAATTTCTCTGTGGACAAATAAAATAATAATAAAAATGGAAAAAAATAAAGCCTTTTAAGTATGTTTGCCAAGCCCAATGGGAAATTTCATAGTACTAAGTACTGATAAGGCTGGTGAACCCTGAGAAGGCTTTTTCTCACCATTCATATAGAATTAGCTGCAGATAGTTGTATCTTGAATGATAATCACAGCCCCACTTATAACCCAAGTTCCGTAATATCCATTTTCAAGGCCTTGATATTGTGAAATTATTTTGATTTAGTGCTAGTTTTTTTTTTTATTAGTGAGTCTTTATATTAGTGAGTCTCTCATATAGAGAGAGAGATGAAAAAATCAAAAGTGCTTATTCTTCTTGGTGGTCATGAGTGCCTTGCACCATGATTTGCTTTGCTGACACTAGGGAGGGTTGTGTGTGGGTGACAGACGATATTACAGAGTCTGCCTCAAACGCTACTCAGACTCCATAGGGGTCACACAAGGACAGCAAGAATCTGCAAGGGTGGATTATTTTCAAGGAGGCTCCAGATGGCGTTTTACTTATTTATTTAGAGTTGATTTAGAGATACATCCAGTTTTGATGCATCAGACATAGATATAAATAAGCAAAACATAATGAGCTGGACCTGTCTTTAGTGGTTTATAAGTTATCTATCCTATGTTCTATCATGCTTTATAATTTTCCACAATTTATTCTGGAAGAACCTAGAAAAATCACATCTCTCATAAATAGCCTAAAAAATAACCAGCGTTATTAATCGAATATATGATTAGCCTGACTTTATCACACATATAGGGGAACTAAATATTTAACTGTTTAATAGTGAGTTAAAAATACTTACCAAGGTCAACATTTTAAAAGCACTGACTCTTAGTCTCCCAAGGCAATAGAAATAAAAGCAAATATAAACAAATCCTAATCAAACTTACAAGCTTTTGCACAGCAAAGGAAACTGTAAGTAAAACAAAAAGACAAACTACAGACTGGGAGAAAACATTTACAAATGATACGACAAGCAAGGGATTACTTTCCAAAAAATAAAGTTCATATAATTCAATAACCACCACCACCACCAACAACAAAAAACCCAATTAAAAAATGAGCAGAGGAGCTGAATAGACATTTCTCCAATGATGACATATGGATGGCCAATAGACACATGAAAAGATGCTCATCATCACTAATTATTAGAGAAATGCAAATCAAAACTACAGTGACATATCACCTCACACCAGTCAGTGGCGGTCATTAAAAAGTCTACAAGTAACACGGGAAAGGATGTGAAGAAAAAGTAACTCTCCTACACCATTGGTAGGAATGTAAATTGGTGTAGCCACTATGGAAAATAGCATGTACATTTCTTAGAAAACTAAAAATAGAGTTGCTATATGATCCAACAACCCTACTTCTGGGCATATATCTGGAGAAAACTCTAATTCAAAAACATACACACACCCCGATAGTCATAGCAACATTACCTACAATAGCCATGATACGGAAGATACCTAAGTGTCCATAACTAGATGAATGGGTCTAGAAGATGTGGTATATGTATGGAATACTACTCAGCCTTAAAAAAGAATGAATTAATGCCATTTGCAGTAATACGGGTGGACCTAGAGATTTCCACACCCAGTGAAGTAAGTCAGAAAAAAGTACCTATCATATGATAATGCTTTATATGGAATCTAAAGGTATGATACAAATGAACTTGCTTACAAAACAGAAACAGACTCACAGGCATAGAAAACGGATTTATGGCTACCAAAGGGGGTAGGGGAGGGATAAACGAAGAGTTCGGGATTTGCAGATACAAACTACTGTATATAAAAGCAACAAAGTCCTACTATATAGCACAGGGAACTATATTTAGTGTCCTGTACTAAGCCATAACGGAAAAGAATATGAAAATCTATGAAAGAAAGTGTTCGTCGTTCAGTCGTGTCCAACTCTTTGTGACCCCATGGACTGTAGCCCACCAGGCTCCTCTGTCCATGGGATTTTCTAGGCAAGAATACTGGAGTGGGTTACCATTTCCTTCTTCAGGGAATCTTCCTGACCAGGGATTGAACCTGGGTCTCCTGCATTGCAGGCAGATTCTTTACCATCTGAGCCACAAGGGAAGCTCATGAAAAGCTATATGTATATGTGTATATATATATCTATATATATATCTGAATCACTTGGCTATAAACCAGAAGCTAATACAATGTTGTAAATCAACTATATTTCAATTAAAAATTTAAAAAGCACTCATTCTTTATATCAGGGATGCCTTCCCTTGCAAACCTACATAAAACTGCAAAACTACTTTCAACTGTCCCAGTACGCTTTCTTTGCTTTGTGTTTTTTCTCTCAGTTTTTTTTTTTATATTTAACATATTAAATATTTAACATGTTTATTTTCTGTTTCTATCAGAATGTAAACTCCATGAGGGTAAGTATTTGTCTGCTTTGCTTGGTGCTGTATCTCCATTGCCTACAACAGTGCCTGGAACACCACATAAATATTTGTTGAATGAATGAATTAATTAATTTTAAAAGATACAATATTCATTCCTTCATTCATCAGACATTTATTAAGACACTATGCGATTCTGCCTCATATAAATACCTGTCTTGGTTTGTTAGTATATCCATTTAGTTAACAGTTTATTAAACATGCAGTTCTAAGCACCCTCTTGTGATTTCCAGTATCTGTGTTCATTAGGTCCCTACCAATATATGAGAATTAACATAGTAAAAAGATCTCTACAAGTACGGTTTAAGTACTAAGAATATCTGTTTGAATCACTCTAGGTGAATTATGTGCTTTAGGATAATGGGACAGGACCAAAGGAAAGGAAGAATCTTCAAATTCTACAAATCATGATATACCTAGCGAAATGAGACCTTGCTTTCTGTCACTTGACAATTTTGAGCGGCTGTTAAAGAGTTGGGAGCACAGACCTGAGCTTAAAAGCTGGATCCATCACTTACTGACTGCGCCACTTGGAGCAGGCTCTTTAGCCTTTCATAGTGTGCATCTGAACCGTTGGGCCATGGTGAGGGTGAAATGAGATAATACAAGTACAGTGCTTAGAACAGTGTCTGGCACATAGTACGTGCTCACTGCTGGCGCTGGTGTGCGACCTACCTAGCTCGAAGCAGATTTCTATACTTAGCTTACTTTTGCATCTTGTTTGTACTCGGAAATAATGTCTTAATATTTTTCTCACGCTGGAAGCACATGGCAAACTGAGTAGAAAAATATACTCAGTGCACTAGCACTCTTTTTTGGATGCTTGACATTTGTTTGGTTTTTAAGTGCTGCGTCATCCACACCCTCCAATATTTTTGCCTCATTTGGGGAAGGAAAAACATGGGTTATTAAATGTTCTGTGTCTTAGCCCAGTGTTGCTTTCACTCTCAGGGGGAGCCAGGGACTGTGTATGCCATGTTCCAGAAATGAAAACTCAAGGATAGAAGTTTGTGAATCCAAGGAAAATTCTGGAGGACAGTTGTCAAGGGCTTCGTCCTCTGGGGATGGTGCTACCGGGGGAGAGAAAGTAGGACAAGCAGCCAGAGGCCCCGAGGGCTCCCAGCTGTGATGGAATCTCCATTCTACTGTTGCTTTCTGGTAGTGTGGTCTTGAATCAGTTTCCCCTGACATTTTTGAGAAGCAGAACGGTGTGATGAGTGGGTGCTGTGTCGACAGAGACCGCAGTTGGAATCCCACTGCTGAGTAATTACCTGAGGATTTGGAGCCGCATTGCTGGGTCCCTCTCATCTTTTCTCATCTGTAGATTGGCCATAAGAGACTCTCACAGAGCCGGTAAGATAGGATGTAATTTAAATCCCTTTGTACTGTGCTTGGCACATGAGAAACAGTACACAGTCAGTTGTCGCTATAAGCCCAACACACACGGCACTAGGTACATGAAAAACGCACAGTGAGTTAATGCCACTCTAAAGATGGGTGATACCAGCCTCTGCCCTCACAGATGCAGGCACTAAATGAGACAGAGGAAGCACCTGTCACGTGGTATATGTCTTTAAAATGTTCTTACCTGCTTCCTCTTAGGCTTTCCTGGGAACGGGTGTAAGTCTCCTCCTCCCCTGGAGAGGAATCCCACCTCCCGCTCCCTTTTCTCCTCTCCAGCAGCTCCTTCTCACTCTGTCTCCGCGAGTGATGCTGGCACAGCGCGTCTGCCCACGTGTCTTTGCTTCGTGTTCACAAAATGCGAAACTGAGGAGGCTGGCACAGCGGGCCACTCAGCGTATGCTGATCTTCTTGAGCCTTTCCACTGGAAATATACCTACCTACACCCCTCTCTTCTTCCCAAAGATAATCACATCTCCTCAAGTGCTTAAGAGAACCCTGATGCTGGACAGAGTTTAGTCCAGAGGCCGACAAGGAGGGCCCGAGAGCCAGTGTTGCCTAGAGGTATTTTGCTTCATTGTCCAGGGTTGGCTTCTGTGGTGGTTTTAGAATTTTGAATCAGTCCATCATATTTTTGAAAGTCAGACATTTCAAATTAAAACGTGCACACATTTCTGGCTGTGCTGGCAAAGTGGGGACAACGTGGTAACCCCAAGTGCAGGTCCTCCTGGAGGCGATGGTCTAGGATAGACCAGCCGCTGCCCTTTTCCTTATGCTGGGACCCGTCCCCCATCACGCGGTCTTGCTTCATCTCTGTGCCCGCGAGGCTGCTGCTCCCACAGGAGTCCTGTTGTCTCCGTGTACAGACAAGGGACCTGAAGCCAGGCAAGGCTTAGCGCACTGAAGAAGGAATTAGTAACCGAGTGAATAGGCGAATTCTACTTTTTGGATTCTTGGACCCCTGTTCTTTTTAATCACCTTAATTAAAATTCAAGGAAAATCATTGTTCAGCCGAAGACAGGTTTTTCCTTTTTTTTTTTTTTTTTTTTAAGACTAATTTTCAAATGCCTTGACCCATTGTCTGCCTTGGTTAGAAAGTGACCAGGTCCCGATGAATTCACAGATTCTGTCTGGCTCTTCAGACCCATTTCCTCCGTTGTATCTTGCAGCTCCCAGCCGTTCCCCCTGCACTTGTTCCCCAAGTTTTAAGGCACCGGTCTTGCTTGTAGACACTGTTCAGTGAGCATTAGGTGACTTGACTTGATACCACTCACCCGGAGATGGCAGAGTCAGAAGCTCCTTCAGGGCCAGGCACTTAGCTGTGTGTGACCGGTTGGGGTGACCTGGAGACAGCCCTGAAGAAAGCTCATCCAGTCCTGGTTGTCAGTTGCTGGGAGGGAATCCTGATGCTGCTGTATCTCTTTGATGCTTTTATTTTTAAGGAGAAACCCCAGATATTTACATGAAATCTTCTGGCTTTAAAATAGGGCATTCATTCACACTTCTAAATAAAACTGCTTTTTTTCTCCCCCTAAGGAAAAGAAAGCCTCAACACTCTGTGACCCTTACTGAGAAGTAAGGGTCTCAGCAAGGGAGAAAAGGAACTGCTGACTAACGGCACCTCCTGCTTCCGGAGGGGCGAATAGCGATGCCCAGAAAGGCACCGGCTGTGGATTTAGACAGACTTAGGTTTGGGTCTCAGTTCTTCTGTTCCTCCTATGTGGTATCACCCAAATCACTTCATCTCTGGGTTTCAAAACCCTGCATCTGAAAAGACGCCTTTCATCGTATCTTAGGGTGCCTACGTGAGGACCAATGTGAGACCGTGGGTCAAAACAACACACACACGTCAGAACCATCCAGAAATGGTGGCAAATTCAGATGTCCCACTTTATTTTTAGACATATTTCAATACTCATGGCAAGAGACTTACAGGTTGGTTTGTTTTTTTTTTTTTTCCTTCCTGATTGGATCTTTATGAACTCTGAGGGAATCCTAAATGCCTCTTTGAATAATGAGAGCTTCTAGAGGAGGAAAGACAACAGAGATGCCCACCTCTGCTGATGTCACCACTGTCAGCTGTGTGTGAGGCTGGGGCAGGAGTGTAATGAACTAATTATAAACAGAGGTATGGGATTAAAGCCTCTACCTGTTGACTCTGTTATCATCCAGTTAGAAACTCTTTGATTGTTAACAGTTCCTTGGCTAATGAAGGAAATCAGCATAGCTATGGAGAAAAGAATGGAGTCAGAGGTCACCAGACCAACTTACTCCACACTGAGACAGCTGTGGAGCTTATCCCCATCCATTTCCCTGTTTTCACTTCTCCCCGCCTCTCTCTCTGTCTCTCCTGATGATGTAGAAGGGCTTTTCTTCTCTTTGCCCTTAGATTTACCCTTCCCCAAGGAGGGGTGATGCTATATACATCTTTTTTCTTAAATTAGTGCAAAGAAAGTTTTTAAGTTTGCTAGGTATTTCTAAATTTAGGGGAAGTGTTCCCATGGCAAAGATAAAATATATTTGATAAAAAATCTTTTTATATATTTTCCTATAATTTCTCTCATGGCTTAGAAGTGGTCTCAGAGTTTCATGATGTACCCGTTGCTAGGGAAACTTGCTTTTTAGTGAGCAGCGATTTTCCAAAGCAGATGCATTTCCTCTCTTACTAATGAGTGTGTAAATGGTACCTCTATTGCTTTTCGCCTCCATATTTTGAAAACAACTTGCACTATTTGCTTAGGACAGCAGACATCTGCTTTATAAAATTGAAGCAGATAGGCTCCTAGAATGTCTTATTTATATGCAGCTTGTGCTGCATATTTCAAAAGCACATTTGCTGTTTTGCACTTTCTTATTAGAATACATTTTACACCTGTTAATACCAGAAATAATTACGTAGATGAAAAAAATGCCCTTTCTGAAAGGTTTTACTATGTTTAGTCACGTTGTGCGTTTCATTCCCACCAGTCTAACGGTAGGGAGGGGGAACTTCTCCTGAGCTGAGCTGGGAAGTGGGCTGGAAGTTGTGCTGCATAATAGCAAACCGAATATTGTTATGCAAAGTTGAGTGGGAGCAAGGCTATTTCAGAGGCAATAACGTTTCCTTCCAGTTCACTGATCCACTAATTTCTATTCACTTTAAACTGCTCTTGTATTTTTCAGAGGAAAAAAAGCTATTTTCTGCCATTTGCTCAGTTCTCATCTTTGGCTTTGAACAGACTCTGCCGGGATGACGAGGAGGAGCGGTCACTCTGCTGCTTTTATGGGCAGCTGTAATGGTCCAAGCACTTGCAAATAGGAGCATAGATATTTCCATAAAAGGTGGGGCCACATGCCCTCTAATTTGCTCTCTGATTTTAGATGGAGGAGAAAGATAGGTTTAAGGAATTAGAAAGGGAAAAGGCCAGAAAAGGAGGGCAGCAGCTTGGATAACGTAAAGGATTATCCGAGCAAAAGACAATATACTTGCATTTTGTTTTTTGGTAGCTCCCTCCCTGAAAGAGTCCTTGAAAAGTTTCTAAATTTGGTGGCTTTTTCTTGTACCACTGAAATGAAAGAATATTATTCTGCTTATTAGTTTAAATTCATAAGAATTTCTCTTCTTGTATGCTTATACAAGATTATATATGACTTTTTGTTAAATCATTAACTCATTTTTTTCTTAGAAGTTTTGTACCTCTTGACAATCTTCCTTAAAGGGATTAAAACTGTATTAGGATTGGGCATATTATGTAAATAGCTTCAGATTTCCATTAATTCAACTTGAAGTTTTTTTTTAAGTAAATAATCATATTCTCTTCATATGGTTTATAACCGAACTGGCTTTCTGGTTGTGGCATATGTAAGGGAGAATGGAAAGGAATTTATTTTTCTAATATATCTTTACAAGAATCATCAAGAGAGTTCTAATGTGCACAGAATGAGAACCAAATTTTCTATGTTACTTTTTTTTAGTCCCTTTTTAATGAAAATGCAAAACCCCAAGGATGCCTTATTTAGAGATCATCTGAAATGTGCCCTCCAAAATGTGATTTGAATTCACTTCAGAGAAAGCTTTTAACAGGCCAGCTTTTGATGGCTACCATCTTCTCTGAGCCACTGTGTAGCAGTTACGGAAGCAGAGCATCTCCACGCCAGGCTCCTGGGTTGTCCTTCATGTCAGCGCGCCATGGTACAACAGAGAGCCGGCTCAGGGACCAGAGGATCGCTGTGCTGACAATAGCTGCATGACCTCAGGTAGAGCCCTTCGCCCAAGAGAGGGGCTGTTTCCTCCTCTGTGAGATGGAGATAGCAATGCTTTTCTTACCCATCTCAAGGAATTACAAAAGGGCTCTAATAAGATAACAAAATTAGTAGAATCCTCATCTTTCCTGTTTAGAATTACTTACTAGAATATCATGTGTTTAGCTTACTTATATATTTATCTTCCCCACTACAACATTGTACATTCTTCTAATGCCATTTTCCTTTGTATCCTAATTATTGTAGGATCACATGTTAATGGAATGAACTATTGGCTTTGAAATTAAAGCACCACATACATAAAAGGTGCTGGGTGTGATTTTGCATTCATATTGACAACAGGAGTCAGTTTAAAGATGAAAATCCCCCTGTGAGGTAGTCATTTAAGTCCAAAGGGCAATGTGTCCTGAATGGATGGAATCACCCTTTTTCTCTGAGTTCAGTGTTATGACCAAAAGCATCATTTACTAAGCCTGGCCTCCTTATGAACAAATTCTATGAAACAACTGGTCTTTTTAGTTTCTATTTTCCATTTCACATTGAATGAAATGCATTCCATGGTGGAATTATGTGTTAGAAGGAATGAAGATAATCCACATAAAAAATTATTATTAAGCTATAGACCTTATAAATAAGGTTCCCGAATACATCCATAAAATCACTGCATTTAAAGGACACTCTGCACAAACATGGACTCCAACGAGTTGCTTTGAATTGTAATAGTAATAGAGACTTCCTTTGTGGATTTGATGACGTTATTGCCGCATTTGCCATTCCTGTATTGAGAATATGAATTACCTGCTTCTAGGGAGTGAGAATATTTTGCCCCTGAGTTAGATACCAGAATATAGTTTCTATTCTTGACAGTCTTTTCTTATTTTTTTTTCCTTTAAAACCAAACTCTAGACTTTATGTGGATTTACTAGTTTTTCCATTGATGTCATCTTTCTGTACCAGGATACAATACAGAGAACCACATTGTATTTCATAATCCTCCCCCTAGTGTCTCCTGGTCTTGGACTGTTTCTCAGTCTTTACATTTTTCCCCTCAAGACCTTGACAGTCTTGAGTAATACCGGACAGATAGCCTGTAGACTATCTCAAGTCTGGATTTATCTGGTTTTCTCTTTTTCATGTTATACAATGGTTATGGATTTCTGGAAAGAATGTCTTAGAGGCAAAGTACCCTTTGTGTCATATCACATCAGGGAAAATGATATTCACATACCACTGCTGGTGGTGGTGAACTTCAGCGCGTGGTCAAGGTGATGTCTGCCACACTCATCCGCTGTGAAGAAAGGAGTCTCGAAGTCCAGCCAACACTCAAGGGGGCAAGGTGGGAATTAAATGTCACTTCTTGAAGGGGGTGTGTATCTGCATATACTCCTTGGAATTTTGTAGGGAAGGTCTGTCTCTTCTATCTATCTATTATAATTTATATCAGAATGAATTCATGTATATTTATTGTATACAATGGGTTAAATCCATACTGCTTTATATTATTGCTTAAAACATTCTACTTTTGGCAACTGGGAACTCTCTCAGGTGGCTGTTTGTGTGCTTTTGACGTAACCTCAACCTTTTGTTGCTGTGTGTGTTTTTGTTTGTTTGCTTTTTTTTTTTTTTAAGCACCATTCTAATAGGTATGTAGTGGGATCTTGTTTTAATTTGCATTTCTTTGATGACATATAATATGGATCATCTTTTCATAGGCTGATTTCTTTGATGAGATGTCTGTTTAGGTCTTTGGCCTAGGTTTTAACTGAATTGTTTCTTACTGTTGAGTTTTAAGAGTTCTTATCTATTTTGGATAACAATCCTTGGTCAGGTGTGTGCTTGGCAAATATTTCCTCCCAGTCTGTGGCTTGACTTCTCATTCTCTTGACATTGCCTTTTGCAGAGCATAAGTTTTTAATTTTAATAAAGCCCATCATATCAATTACTTCTTTAAAGAACTGTTCCTTTGGTATTATACCTAAAAATTTATTGCTATACCCAAGGTCATCTAGGCTTTCTCTTATGTTGTTTTCTAGGAATTTTATAGTTTTGAATTTTGCAAAATGTCTGTGATAAGTTTCGAGTTAATTTTTGTGAAGAGTTGATAGCCACTGTTAAGAAAGCTGTATTTTCACTTACGTTAAAAAGTCTGTTGTAACCAGTATGAACATGTAATATCATAAAATGACATTCTCAATATCATGGACCATAGCAATCATAGCCTCATTTTATCATTTTTTAGCTCATTATTTTTTTAATTGGGATAGGTATCTAATGATATTATGAGCTGAATTGGTCTTCCTCCAAGTTCATATGTTGAAATCCTAACCCCTAGTACCTAGAATGTGACTGTGATAGCACCTTTAAAGAAGTAGTTAAGGTTAGGTGACAGCATTAGAGTGGTCTTTGGCTGCTATAATGAAATAACATGAACTGGCAGTCTTAAACAATTGACATTTATTTCTCTTATTTCTGGGAAGTCCAAAATCAAGATACCAGTAGGTACTACAGAATAAATCACCCCAAAACTCAGAGCCATAAAATGGAAATAATTGTCTATTATTAGATCAGGGATTCAGGAGTGGCTAGGCAAGGTCTTTTCTGAGGTTGCAGTCAGATGTTGGCTGGGCTGCAGTCATCCGAAAGCTTGACCAGGGATGGAGTATCTCATGCACACGGCTGGTAAATTGGTGCTGGTTGTGGGTGGGAAGGCTTTGTTCTGCTCTGTGTGAGCCTCTCCTCGGGACTGCGGAGTGTCCTCATATGTGGCAGCTGACTTCCACAGAACAAAACATTCCTGATGGGAGCTTTCTTCCTGGCTTATAGATAGCCATCTTCTGAGTACATCCTCACATGGTCATAAGAGGAAGAAAAGTCTCTGGTCTCTGCTTCTTATGAGGACACTGATCCCATCATGAGCCAGACTCTGGCTCAAGGAAACTCACCTATCTCAACCTGAAGCTAAACCTGACAGACTCAGCTTTTATCGAACAAGCTTCTCTTAATTTTTTTTTTTTTCACTTAAACAAGAGGTTCTACCTAGAAATAATTTGAAAACCATTATTTGACAACATGATTATTTACATTATGTAACATGATACATACTCATCCATTATGTTTTTACTTTATTTAGCCAATCTCCCATAGCTGAATGTTTAGGCTGTTCTTAATGTTTCATTAATAAACAACTCAGATGATCTTTTCTATTCAGAATTTTTGTACTTCTAATTTATTTGTGCAATACAACTGATTCATCCCCCAAAATTTTTTCCACATACAACTGATTCCACTCCTAGAAGTGAAATAGTTGGGGTAAATGGTGTATTAATTATAATGCTGCGGAATAATTCACCCCAAAACTTAGAGACATAAAATGAAAACAATCTTTTATTATTAGATCAAGGAGTCAGGAATGGGTAGGCAAGGTCTTTTCTGAGGTTGCAGTCAGATGTTAGCTGGGCTGCAGTCATCTAAAAGCTTGACCAAAGATGGAGTATCTCATGCTCACGGCTGGTAAATTGGTGCTGGTTGTGGGTGGGAAGGCTTTGTTCTGCTCTATGTGAGCCTCTCCTCGGGGCTGCGGAGTGTCCTCATATGTGGCAGCTGACTTCCACAGAACAGAACATTCCAGAAAGCAAGACAGAAGTTGCAGTGCCTTTCATGACCTCATAGAGGGAATAACAGACTGTTTAGTTCTGCCATTTTAAATTGGTCGCTGTGGTAAGCAGAAAAATGACCCCTCAAAGTTGTCTTAAAACAATAGAACCTGTGAATATGTTATCCTTTAATACCAAGAGGAATTTGCAACTATTTTTAAATTAAGTAGATTATCTTGGGTTATCCAGGTGGGTCCAGTGTAATTGTAAGGGTCCTTGTAAGTAAAACAAGTGAAAATGAAAAGTGTTAGTTGCTCAGTTGTGTCTGTCTCTTTGCGACCCAAAGGACTGTAGCCCACCAGGCTCCTCTGTCCATGGAACTCTCCAGGCAAGAACACTGGAATGGGTAGCCATTTCCTTCTCCAGGGGATCTTCCCATCCCAGGGATCGAACCCGGGTCTCCTGCATTGCAGGCAGATTCTTTACTGTCTTAGCCACCAGGGAAGTAAAACAAGAGGTCAGAATTATAGTCAGAGAAGATGTGACTGCAGAAGCAGATATTGGAGTGATGTGATTGCTATCTGGAAAGAAGCCACAAGCCAAGACATGCAGGCTGCCTCTAGATAGTGAAAAGGGCAAGGAAATGGATTTCTCCTTCAAGCCTCCAAAGAAATGCACCCCTGTCAACATCATGATATTAGCCCACTGGGACCCATTTTGACCTTCTGGCGTCCAGAACTCTAACATAATAACTTTGTATTGTTTTCAACTTCTCATAATTTATCACAGCAGTCATAGGATGCTAATGCAGGCTCATACCCACACTTGCTGGTGGCAGGGAACTACACAAAGGGTTGAATACAGGCAGCACAGACCACTGGAGCCATTTTAGATGCTGCAAAGGGTTTACCTGCTTTTAAGGCTTTGATGTCTGTATTGTCAAACCGCCCCCTAGAACGACTGTATGGATATTTACATTTAAAAATTTGGATAAATACAGTGAAATCAAGGGAGGTGTCTTTCCAGTGTCTTCTTGGGGAGGAGAATATAAAGGGGAAATGGGTTCTCTCATTGTCTAGGCATCCTTCCTTCTGAAACAGTGGGAAATCAGGTAGCACAGGGGAGGCCTCTAGCCAAGGACCTGTCTCTGTGCTTCTTAAGGGCATTTGTTCCTACCACACTTTATTCTGACCCCCTTTAAGAAAGCAAATTCCTGGATGCAATTCTACACATGTATTTTCACCTAAAAGAATTTAAGAACCATGTCAGACTTTAAAGCCAAGAGAATCCTAAATATAGCTGAATGTTTTATTTCCTTTAAGCATTCTGAGATTTGTCTCTCAACCAGGTGAACATTTTCATACTGGTCCAAAAAGAGGCGCTTGAAATAAAGACACATATTTAAGAGGAAACAAGTGATTTCCATGGCAGCTAAGGCGAGCTTATTCTCTGCAGAAGGCAGAGTCTCTCAGGGGAAAATTTTCAAATGCATGTCTCTGGCTCCCTTGGTCAGATCTAATATCTGAATGTGCTTTTATGATGCTGATCATACAGACTTGGGCCATAGTGAGTGGGAAAATATTTATTTTTTTCTACAAAGTATGTACTGCCTCACAAGGAAATGCTGAGCAGGAGTCTTTCTCATTTTGGAAGTTTTGTTTTCTTTTCCCCTGGAAGATACAGAATGCTTTAAAAATTAATTAAAGCAAAGCAATGATATGCCAGTAAGCAGATGCTCTTTCCAGCAGGGAAGTCCACATCCCTTATATATTTTCCCAGGCTTTCCCCACTGAACTCACAGAATTTCTCAAAGGGGATTTAGAGACCACTTAGTTCCCTTTTTCTTATAAATGAGGGATCTTTCTCTTTCTTATAAATGAGGGATTTTCTTATAAATGAGCCCTAGAGGCTTGATTTGCCATGAGGACTCAGGGTATATACGTACTAGAGCCAGTACTAGACTGAAAAAGAATATACTTTATCACTCAAGTGAGTTTCTCTTTGCTTTTTATCTTTTCCCTCTTCCATTGTCATCAAACAAAAACTTTCAATCGAGTTACGGAAAAAATGTAGCTGAACCTTAATTAAGCCTACAGGGTGTTTATTGAGTAAAAAAAACTTAAAGATTCACAAGTAGGTTCAACTCCCATGAGGTTTGTCTCAGGTGCTCCAGTGCTTTCTCCAGGACCTGATTTTTGCCTCCATCTCTTTTTCTGTTTCCTCTGTGAAAGACCCATTTTCAAATACATTCTGTCCTTGCAGTGACATGAGCCTCTCATTCTCCAGGTTCAGGTCCAGCTGGAGAAAGTACTTCCTCTCCTGGCTTCCCAGCAAGTTCCCATCATTGCTTTGTTTTTGATTGGGACCTGTGCTCATCACTTAACCAATTTTGTTGGCCAGGAGGTTGCATTTTTCTCCTTCATCAGATCCAAGCCATGGGCCATACCCCTGGAGCTGGGGATGTAGCCAATACTTTTTGAGTCATAGGAGAGTTGAGGCAAATTTTGAGTATTATTACTAATAGAAGGAGAATATATGCTGACTGGCCCCCTAGTTACAAATGGTTTTCTGTATTCTCTTTTAAAATCTCTTCCTTTACGTTTCAGTATCAAGCACCTACCAAATATCAGGTTTATATATGTGTTCAGTTGTTCAATTGTGTTTCACTCTTTGCAACCCCATGGACCTTAGTCTGCCAGGTTCCTCTGTCCATGGGATTCTCCAGGCAAGAATACTGGAGTGGTTGCCACTTCCCTCTCCAGGAGATCTCCCAACCCAGTGATCAAACCCATGTCTGTAGCATTGGCAGGTGGATTCTTTACTACTGCGCTACATGGGTTTATGGTTGGGATACAACGGACAATATATCTGACATTTGTAATCCTAGGGAGGAATTGTGTGTAGAAACAGTCATCAAAATAAATTATTCCAGAAATAGGTTAGGTAAGAAAAAGTAACAGAGATTAGTGTTTATCTCTTAGAAGTATATGCTAGAATATTTACAGATAAAATGATGTGATGTCTGGTATAATTTCTTCAAAGTTGTCTGGGTTTTTAGGGGAGGATGGGGGTGTAGATGAAATTTAGTAGACAACTGATGAAGCTGGTTGATGGTTGTGTGGGGATCTCTACTTCTGTGTATGCTTGAAATGTTCTCTAATAAAATGTTTAAGAAAGTCCTACAGACAAATATGCTATTAAATAAGTTCCATGACAGAAATATATATATAACACAAGAGGACCCAACGAAGTTTCAGAGGTCAAGAAAGAGTTTCCAAGGAAGTGAAATATTATAATCTGAAGTAGGACTCGTGAGTATGAAGATATTAGGTAGACAGTACATCACACCCACTCCTGCTTGAGTTTGGAAACATTTGAGAGAAAGACAAAGGACTCAGGCAGATGGAAATCAAAATGTTAGCTTATTACCGACACAGTTTAGGATATGGTTTACATATGTAATCAGGTAAGCCTGCTAATACGCCTCTGAGTTGAACTGATGCTCAAAGACTGAAAATGAGATTGTAGACCAGTATACAACCTTGTGAAAGCTGGAACAAGGGATAAGACAAGGGCAGGACTGGGTGTACTTATTCCCCTTTCACAAACCCTGCACGTGGCACTCCTCTTCAGGTGGAGGAGTGAGTCAGAGCGGGACCAAAGGCCACGCTGGTCCCTGCGGGAGCTCCTCACAGATGGGTCATTGCGGAGCGGGGTGATGAATGGCTCCCTCTTGAGAAGTAGTCAGAAACTCGGTTCAAGGATGGCTGAGCAGGTCAAGAACAGGGAAATGTCTTCTGGGCAGGTGGGGCCGCCCATGGGAGGGCCTGCATAGGCCTCGCCCTAGTGCTGGGTGTAGTGCTGGGCTGTATAGGAATGAACAGGCTTGGTCCCGCCCTCAAGGCATCTGTGGTTTATGTGGGAGATCAACACGCAAAGACCCCACCACGGTGAACAAGACACACCTAAATACTGCTGACGAGGAGAAGTGCAACACGAGTTGGTATTACTGAGGGAGTCAAGCTGAATTCTCAGCATGTCCTAGTGGAGAAGGGGGAGAAGGAAAAGAAAGAAGAGGAAGATTAGGAAGGCCTTCCTGGAGGGGCAGTTATTTATCCAGTCCTTAAAAAGAAATCGCTAAAAAAAAAAAAAAAAGTCGCTCAGTGTCCGACTCTTTGCAACCCCATGGACTGTAGCCCTCCAGGCTCCTCTATCCATGGAATTCTCCAGGCAAGAATACCGGAGTGGGTCATCATGCCCTCCTCCAGGGGTTCTTCCCAACCCAGAGATTGAATCCGGGTCTCCTGCATTGCAGGGAGATTCTTTACCATCCCAGCCGCCACTGGAAGCCCACCTGGTCCTTCAGGCGAGGTAGAAGTCCCTTGAGGATAGGCTGAGGAGCAGGCTCTCTAGGGAACAGGAACTGTGTGGTGCCTCTCCTGGCCTGTTTTGTCCAGTGTTCCCACCTGTGCCGTTGTCTCCACACCAGTTCCAGCCTTTGAGGGAGCCGAGACTTTGGGGTGTTTTTCTTGCACTCAGATAATTTGTATATAGTTAAAGCACAGGTGAAGTCTTGCCACACTGAATATTTGGAACCTTGTAGCATTTATAGCCCCAGTTCACAAGCAGGTAGTTTATTTTTAATTTATTATTTTTTTTATTGAGGGATAATTGCTGTTTTCTGTCAAACCTCAACATGACTCAGCCATAGGGATACATACAGGGCCTCCCTTTAGAGCCTCCCTCCCAGCTGCCTCCCCACCCCACCCCTCTAGGTTGACACAGAGCCCGTTTGAGTTTCCCGAGCCAGACAGCACATTCCCATTGGCTATCTATTTTACACATTCAGGAGACCTGGGAAGTTGTTCCAGATTGTCTCCTATGGTCAACAGCAGCCTGTTGATAAACCGTCTGGCATTCTGATAAAAGTTTGCCTCTTTTTTCCCTAGTAGATATGGAACCAGAGGGTTTATCGACAGGCTGTTGTTGACCATAGGAGACAATCTGGAACAACTTCCCAGTCTCCTGTTATAACCCTTCGGGTTTTAGCTCCTCAGCAGATGTGGAAAAGGCACCCTTCCCCCAGCCAACACGGTAGGGCTTGGCAGGCAGAGCGCCTGCTGAGCTTCGGTGCCCGCCATGTCGCTCCTCCGAGGCTTTCCTGCTGTGACTCACCCGCAGGCTGGTGGCTGTGATCAGCAACAGACGGAGGAGCGACTAGCCACTCTGGTTTGGGTTGCTGGATTTCCTATTTTTGCCGAAATGACGTCTTTTTAGACTCGAGGGTTATGATGGTTAATTTTATTTGTTAACTTGCCTGGATCATAGGGTGCCCAGATATTTGGCCGAACGTTATTTTTAGGTATGTCTGTGATTGTGTGTCTCGATGAAATGAGCGTTTAAATCAGTAGACGGAATACAGCAGATTTTCCTCCCCAGTGCAGGTGGACATCATCCAGTGAGGGCCTGATCAGAACAAGAAGATGGAGGAGGGGAGAATTCTCTCAGTCTCGATTTCTTTCTCTTTCCCCCTCCCTCCCCCTCACCTTCTCTCCCTAACCACTTGAGCTGGGACATTGACCTTCTCCTGCCCTCAGACGGGACTCACAGCACTAAGGCGCCTGGTTCTCAGGCCTTAAGACTTGGACTGAAACTACCCCATGAGCTCTCCCGTGACCCTGGCTTGCAGATGGCATTGTGAGACTTCTCAGCGTCCACAAACATGTCAGTCAGTTCCTTATTTTACACACACACACACACACACACACTTATTCTATTTCTCTGGAGAACCCTAGTACAAGAGTCAATAATGAATAAAATTTTTTGATTTCTCACAAATACGTTAAGAAGTTTTCTTGACCAAAAGATGTTTATTCTTAGCAGAATCGCTTTTTTTAAATCTGATTTTCCACATCACTTCCCTCTCTTTAAACCACATTGTTGTAATCTTCCCATCCCTTTTGATTCAGGCTGCATTTCTACAGTGCGCCTCAGTGCTCTTAAGGCTCTTCTGGAAATTCCAGTTTATTCATACCCATCCTCAAAGGAATGTTCTCTAGAGAAGGGTCAAGGAATAGAAAGTTTGACTTAGTCACTTTAAAAATGGGTTGCATGTCTGAAACTGTTAACTCAAGAGTTCCTGCACATTTTATTTTTTTAATTAATTAATTTATTTCTTTTTCTTTTTTTTTTTTATTGTAGTGGTTTTTGCCATACATTGACATGAATCAGCCGTGGATTTACATGTGTTCCCCATCCCGATCCCCCCTCTCACCTCCCTCCCCATCCCATCCCTCTGGGTCTTCCCAGTGTACATTTTAAATAAAGAGATTTTTAAGATGATTAAAGATAGGATATAGATTCCATATAAGCATTGTATATTTGATTTATTCATCCATTAGTTGAGTGTCAGATCCTAGCTAGGTGCTTTGGAGAAAACAGAGAAGATTAAATGGTTACACGTGTAATCCAAGTTCTTACAGTTTAATGACATAGACAAATATAAGCATTATGATATATGATGTTGTTGTACAGTTACTGTTGGCCCAATTCTTTGCAACCTCATGGGTTGTAGCCAGGCTCTTGTCCTCCACTATCTTCCAGAGTTTGCTCAGATTCATGACACAAGATACAGTGGGTCTAATAAGCAAGTTATAAAGGAGAGCTGTTTTCTGGTTAGTAGGACTTGGGAAAGCTCAATGGAAGTGACTTTTGAACAAAGGTTGGATTAAGAATCGGATGACAGGGAAGGATTACAGGCCAACGCTGTGGCAAAGCACAGATGGTAGGGTAGGGGGGTTGGTATGTGGTCTGATTTAACCAAAGCATAGGGTATTGTGAGAATTTATTGACAGAGTGGCTACTATGTGCATGCATTGCTTCTAATGTGCAAACACTATAAGACAGGCATCGCTATTCCCTTAGCAGATGAAAAGATCGTCATCTCAGAGAAGTTAAGTAACTGTCCATAGTTATGTAGCTGTAAGCCGTGATGTTAGGAGTCAGATGCAGATCTAGATGACTCAAAAGCCTGTGTTCTTTCTGCTCTACTACTACTGTCCTTAACTTGTGTGTGTAGGGGAGAAAATGCGGAATTGTACTTCATTCATGAGGTAATAGAAGGGAGGCATAGGCAAGGAAAAGAAAACGCTCTGATTGAAGAGGCCTTGTTGATAGCATATTTTTTTCTGGTAAGGCATGCTCATATATAGATGGCATTATAAAAATGATGGTGATGACAACATGTAGGTGTCATTTGCTGAATGCCAAAAATAGGTAAAAAATTATGTCATCAGTGATGCTCACAACTGTAGGTATCACAGTCGTGCAGTTTGTTACCTGATGTAGCGGAAAGAGCAGAGGCACAGAGCCCAAAAGAACTTGGTTCCGATTCTGCTTTTCTAGTTACTGAACTCTAGGCAGTTTATTATTTGTGAACTCTGATATCCTCATCTGTAAAATAGGTATACATACATATGTCATGGAGTTGTAAATGTTAGAAAAAGATTTTTTAAATCTTAGTGCATTTTATAACAAAAGCAGAAGAGTTAGATAATAAAAGTGAAAATTCTGCTGTAGAAGCAAGAGTACCTCTGAGTATGTCTAAATGAAAAACATAATAGTGTGACAAAAATATGAATAGTCATAGTACCAAAATTTAGTCTACCTTAATAAAGGCTGCTCTTTTATTTACAAAAAGAATTATTTATTAGAGTAGGCAGCTGAGGATATGACTATGAATTTAAATATATTCTGAGAATGGAGAGGATTTAAATTCATGTATATAAAGCAAAATACACCTAAACATTATTGTTGTAGAACCTCATAAAAGGTACAACTCATTCTTACTATCCATGAAAAAGCATATGAAATATGCTTTTACATCCATTGTATTAATGCTTCTCTGTCTAGATTTTTTAATGACAGTTTTTAATTCTTTTCGAGAAGAAATTCAGTACATCCAAAATAGGTCATGCTGTGCATGGATTTCTTTTCCTAGCTTGATGTGTGCTTACATAGTAGATTGAGAATTGAATCTTCTCAGAATGAAAAATGGATGCTTCTGACATTCATATAAAGCATCAGAAAATTGTAAATATATTTATTGAAAGTATTGCTGCAATTGTTTTGAATGTAATAATAGTCTTGCAAAGAATGCCCATCTAGAAGGCTTTGTTTTTGTTAATAGACTCTTCTAATTGAGACTCTTGTGTGGAAACCTCCCAAAAGGAAATCCTATAATTGGAGAAAGCAGGGAGGGAGTATACAGCATTCCAGATAATTTCACCTTCTTGAAGCCTTAGCGGTTGGTATTTTAATTGATTTCTTGCCCCAAGTCAGGACACTGGACCTCGATTAATGTATCTAAAGGAATATTTGGAACAACTTTTAAACATATACAATTAGTAGAGTCTTTAGGATGTATTTATGTTCTTTTTGTAAAGTGTAACTATTACTGGAAAATACTGTGAAGGACCCCATTGAACTATCAATAGTCTTATTAGATTTGTAAGCAGAAAAAATAATCCCCAAACTGGGAAAGTATTTTCTCCAGAGGGTTCTTTTCAGGACATTAGGGCAGAGTGCTGAAAAATAAGTCCATCCTGCAAAATACTTTGTCAGTCTTTCCCTAGAGTAAGCTGGGTACAAGGTATAGTTTTAAAAGTTGAGTAAATGCTTGCAATGAACTGATGAGTCTATCCCTGCCTTGCAATCTAAGTCTGAGTAATTTATTTCAACGTAGAAATATACCATTCATTTCTCTTATATTCTTAATATCCAGGTATTCCCAAGTCTTAACAAAATTTATGCATCATAACTTTAGAATTTACCTTATTTTAGGGATGTGTCCTGTGTAAGTGGCCATAAGTTTAGATGCATAAAATGTACAAAAATGGCTGCTATGACATTATTTATAAGAATAATGCTATCGTGAAATCCTAATAATAGCAGAGTGCTCAAAAGTGTTAGGCTAGATTCAGAAGTTAGAATAACATGCAGCCATTAAAAATGGAGTTTTTGAAGACTAGTTAAAGATATTAGAAAATTCTTGGAATTTGATGTAAGAATTATAATTACAATTATGTATATAATATCTATCCAGATGTAAAAATATCAACATATCAAGCATTAAAATTATTAGAAGGAAATACTTCAAATATAACTGATTATTTGGGGGCACTGGGATTTTGAGGGATTTGTTTTCTTCCTTGTTAATTAATTGATTAATGTCACAGGCCTTTATTAAAACCTAACGTGTGGTAGGCACTATACTAGAGAGCTGTTCATTCAATAGTGAGCAAAAATAAAATAGCCCCTGTCATCATTATGCTTCTAATACAGTGGAGAAGACATATTAATTTTTAAAAAACATGAATAAGTATAAAACTACAACTGGGATAAGTGCTAAGAAGGAAGGAGACTGTGAGCACCTATGACAGGGAGCCTAGCTTAATTTGGGGTTTAATTCATTACAGAATTGACAAGTGCATGAAAGCCCGATGTGTGGGTAGGAGATTTTAGCAGGTGCGTGCGGGGGGAGGACTGGGAGCGTTCCTTCGCACAGCAGAAGCCCTGTGGTGGGATGGGGGCTGAGTGTAATGTTACGGGAAGAGGGGTTAGGGAACATAATATAGTATTTGTGTTTTAAAATTTTCCTTCTCTTCTGCAGTGCAGAAAAGAAATTAGAAGGAGGAGAAGCACAGTCAGGGAACCTAAGCCAGGGGATTATGGCAGCAGTATAGGTCAGTGGTGATAGTACTTTGGATTAAGGAGGTGAAGGTGGAGACATAGCATCAAAGGGATGGAATCAAAACATATTTAGGGGCTAACCATGCAGTGGACTTGATGATGGATTATACATGGAGATGAAGGAGCAGGCAAGACTGAAAAGGACTCCTAGGTTTCCAGTCTGAGCAACTATTTGGAAGGTGGTACCAGTCATTTCAGCCAGTGATCCCGAGGTCCTGAGGAATTATGTAGGTTGTCGGGTAGAGGGTGGTTGGGTAGAGCTCATTTCAAGTTGCCGCTATGAATCCATGGTGACGTTGGCCCTGATGGTGGACTTTCTCCAAAAGCCGGGCTCGGTCACTCAGGGAAGGAAGGTTGGGGCTCACCTCCAGAGGTGGGATTTGGCTCCACCAGTGAGGAACAAGTGAGTTTAGCACATGGGCGGGAATTTTTCAGTGATGATGGACCGAGAAACCGATGCTGAATGCATATGTTTTTTTAAAAAAAATAAAATGAGAAGGCTCGGGGAGCCTTGCGCGTGGCGAATTGGGGGTGATCGCGGGGTACCTTCACCGCGGGTGTGATCGACGGCGGTCTTCCCAGCCACTAAGGGCTTCCGCGGCGCCCCTGTGGGAATTGGGCACCGATGGAGAGGCAGTGTCACCGCTGTAAGCATCGCAGCCCTTCGGATTGCAGGGGGGAGCTGATTTCCACTTTCGCCTGCGGTCTGCTGTGGCTGCAGGCCAAGGAAGATTCCTGGGGCTCCGTCACCGGTGGAGCGCTGACCCGGGCGGTGCTGGCGCCCCACAGTGGCCCCTGGGACATGGTGGGCTCGGCGATGATGGGGGGCGTCTTTCTGACCCTCATCCTTCTCACGCGCCACCCCACCCATCGGTTCCGCAATGCACCCCCATTCCTGGAGGACCCCAGCCAGCTGCCCGCTAAGGAGGGTGCCTTGGCCGTAGGCTACCCCGGTTGCCAGCAGTACCTCTGAGGACGTGACCCCGTATTACCGCCACCGCGGGCGCTCCTCCTTCGTCCCCTCCCCGGTGATCGGCCTCGAAGGGAGGGGTCGTCTCCTTCCTCTTAAACCTCCCTCCCCGTCCCCTCCCCAGGTTGTCGCAGAGCACCAGCTTTGGGGTCCCTGTGTAATACAGCAGATTCTCACTGGCTCTCTGCTTTCCGTACGGTAATGCATATGTTTCAGTGCTGCTCTCTCAAATCATGCCACCTTCCCTCTCCCTCACTGTGCCCAAAAGTCTATTCGCTATGTCTGCCTCTCCATTGCTGCTCTATGTAAAGGCTCATCAGTATCATCTTTCTAGATTCCATGTATGTGCATTAATATATGATATTTGTCTTTCTGACTTATTCACTTTGTATAGTAGGCTCTAGGTTCATCCACCTCATTAGAAATAGGCCAAATGCATTCTTTTTTATAGAGGAGTAATAGTCCATTCTTTGACATTGCTTTTCTTTGGGATTGGAATGAAAACTGACCTTTTCCAGTCCTGTGGCCACTGCTGAGTTTTCCAAATTTGCTGGCATATTGAGTACAGCACTTTAACAATATCATCTTTTAGGATTTGAAATAGCTCAGCTGGAATTCCATCACATCCACTAGCTTTGTTCGTCGTGATGCTTCCTAAGGCCCACTTGACTTCGCATTCCAGGACGTCTGGCTCTAGGTGAGTGATCACGCCAAGTGGTTATCTGGGTCACGAAGATCATTTTTGTATAGTTCTTCTGTATATTCTTGCCACCTCTTCTTAGCATGTTCAGCTTCTGTTAGGTTCATACCATTTCTGTCCTTTATTGTGCCTATCATTGTGTGAAATGTTCCCTTGGTATCTCTGATTTTCTTGAAGAGATCTGTAGTCTTTCCCATTCTGTTGTTTTCCTCTATTTCTTTGCATTGATCACTGAGGAAGGCTTTCTTATCTCTCCTTACTATTCTTAGGAACTCTGCATTCAGATGGGTTTATCTCTTCTTTTCTCCTTTGCCTTTAATTTGTCTTCTTTTCTCAGCTATTTGTAAGGCCTCCTCGGACAACCATTTTGCCTTTTTGCATTTCTTTTTCTTGAGGATGATCTTGATCACTGCCTCCTGGAAAATATCACAAACCTCCATCCATAGTTCTTCAGGCACTCTGTCTATTCTGTCTAATCCCTTGAATCTATTTGTCACTTCCACTGTATAATCGTAAGGGATTTGATTTAGGTCATACCTGAATGATCTAGTGGTTTTCCCTAGTTTCTTCAATTTACGTCTGAATTTGGTAATAAGGAGTTCATGATCTGAGCCACAGTCAGCTCCTGGTCTTGTTTTTGCTGGCTGTATAGAGCTTCTCCATCTTTGGCTGCAAAGAATATAATCAATCTTATTTTGGTATTGACCATCTGGTGATGTCCATGTGTAGTGTCTTCTCTTGTGTTGTTGGAAGAGGGTATTTGTTATGACCAGTGTGTTCTCTTGGCAAAACTCTGTTAGCCTTTGCCCTGCTTCATTTTGTACAATGACACAAAGGCAATGCCAAAGAATATTCAAACTACTGCACAATTGCACTCACCTCACATTCTAGCAGTCATGCTCAAAATTCTCCAAGCCAGGCTCCAACAGTACATGAACTGAGAACTTCTAGATGTTCAAGCTGGATTTAGAAAAGGCAAATTGCCTTTGCAGTTTGCAATTGCAAATTGCCAATATCCATTGGATCATAGGAAAAGCAAGAGAGTTCCAGAAAAACATCTTCTTCTGCTTTATTGATTACACCAAAGCCTTTGTGTGGATCATAACAAACTGGAAAATTCTGAAACAGATGGGAATACCAGACCATCTTACCTGTCTCCTGAGAAATCTGTATGCAGGTCAAGAAGCAACAGAACCAGACATGGGAAAATGGACTGGTTCCAAATTGGGAAAGGAGTATGTCAAGGCTGTATATTGTAACCCTGTTTATTTAATGTATATGCAGAGTACATCTTGCAAAATGCTAGTATGGATGAAGCACAGGCTGGAGTCGAGATTGCTGGGAGAAATATCAATAACCTCAGATATGCAGTTGACACCACCCTTATGGCAGAAAGCAAAGAGGAACTAAAGAGCCTCTTTTTGAAAGTGAAAAAGGAGAGTGAAAAAGCTGGCTTAAAACTCAACATTCAAAAAACTAAGATCATGGCATCCAGTCCCATCACTTCATGGCAAATAGATGAAGAAACAATGGAAACAGTGACAGACCTTATTTTTGGGGCTCCAAAAATCACTGCAAATGGTGACTGCAGCCTTGAAATTAAAAGATACTTGTTCCTTGGAAGAAAAGCTATGACCATTATAGACAGTATATTAAAAAGCGAAGCCATTACTTTGCCAACAAAGGTCTGTCTAGTCAAGGCTATGGTTTTTCCAGTGGTCATGTGTGGAAATGAGGGTTGGACTATAAAGAAAGTTGAGCACCAAAGAATTGATGCTTTTGAACTGTGATGTTGAAGACTCTTGAGAGTCCCTTGGACGGCAAGGAGATCCAACCAGTCCATCCTAAAGGAAATCAGTCCTAAATATTCACTGGAAGGACTGGTGCTAAAGCTGAAACTCCAATACTTTGGCTACCTGATGTGAAGAACTGACTGATTGGAAAAACCCTGATGCTGGGAAAGATTGAAAACAGGAGGAGATGGGGACGACAGAGGAGAGATGGGGATGAGAGGATGAGATGGTTGGATGGCATCACCGACTTGATGAACATGAGTCTGAGCAAGCTCTGAGAGTTGGTGATGGACAGGGAGGCCTGGCGTGCGGCAGTCCATGGGGTTGCAAAGAGTCAGACACGACTGAGTGACTGAACTGAACTGATTATACCATTGTGTATATGTAGTACAACTTAGATTGTTTTGATAATAGAGCAGGAACAAACTTTTTGGATTTATTAATGGTAACAGGCATAGAAACAGGCGTGCAGTTTTATAGGGAAATCATCAAAAATGCTTATTGAACTTGCCTCCCCTCTGTCTCAAGACTCTATCAAGTTCTTCTAGGATGGATGCACTGGAACACAGCAGTTGGCCTTGGAGAAATGTGGAAAGGATGGTAAGGCAACATTAAAGCACCCACTGTCACAGCAAGCAGCAGAGTCACAGTTAAAATGGCCACCTATGATGATGACCTAAGGCTTCACCTAATGAATACCATCTCCTAAACTGACTAAAAACCTAGCCATTAGATTTTTATGGATCTCCAAAGCATTGATTCTAAAAGGTCTCTTAAAGATGTAGTTATTTAAAATGGAAGAGGCACTATACTAGAAGGGCAGGTTGATGTGTAAATATGCAAAATGATATTGCAAAATTCCATCATTTCTTTGGCAATCATTTAATGTTTTAGTGACGAATAGGCCTGGTGGCTCAGACAGTAAAGCGTCTGCCTACAGTTGGGAGACCTGGGTTTGATCCCTGGGTCGGGAAGATCCCCTGGAGAAGGAAATGGCTACCCACTCCAGTATTCTTGCCTGGAAAATCCCATGGACAGAGGAGCCTGGTAGGCTACAGTCCATGGGGTCGCAGAGTCAGACACGACTGAGTGACTTCACTTCACTTCAGGCCAAAATCCACACAAAGTGGGTATTTACCTTATTTAAGTTAGATGGAGAGTGTTATAAAGCCTAAATTTTAAAATTGGTTTTGAAAAAATCTTACATGCCATAAAATGCGTACCTCTAAAGTGTATGGTTCAGTGGGTTTTAATGTATTAACAAAGTTATGTAACCATAGCTAAAATCTGATTCCAGACATTTTCATCACTCCCAAAAGAAACTCTATGTCCATTTGCAGTCACTTTCAATTTCCTCTGCTCCCTGGCCCTGGAAACCATTAGTCTTTCTGTTTCTATGAATTTGCCTATTCTGGACATTTCATAGAAATGGAATCATACAATACATGCCCTTACGTGTCTGGCTTCTTTCACTTAGCATAATGTTCTCAAGACCCATCCATGTTATAGCATGTATTTATAATTCATTCCTTTTTATGAGTAAATAATATTCCATTGTATGGATACTCCACATTTTATCTATCCTTCAGCAGTGGATGGGCATTGGGTCATTTACATTTTTGACAGTTATAAATAATGCTGCTGTAAGCACTCCTATATAAGTTTCTGTGTAGTCATATGCTTCTGTTATCTTAGATACATACCTAGGAATGGAATTGCTGGATCAAATGGTAACTCTATGTTTAACTTTTTGACAAACCTCCAAACTGCTTTCCAAAGTGGTTGTACCATTTTGTATTCCCCCCAGCAGTGTAAGAGAGTCCCAGTTTTTCCATATCATTACAAACATTTATTTTTGTCTATCTTTCTCATTCAAGCTATCCTCACAGGTAGGAAATGGCATCTTATTATGGTTTAGATTTGCATTTCCCTAATGGCTAAATTTGGAAAACTCAGCAGTGGCCACAGGACTGGAAAAGGTCAGTTTTCATTCCAATCCCAAAGAAAGGCAATCCCAAAGAATGCTCAAACTACTGCACAATTGCACTCATCTCACACGCTAGTAAAGTAATGCTCAAAATTCTCCAAGCCAGCCTTCAGCAATACATGAACCATGAACGGTTTTAGAAAAGACAGAGGAACCAGAGATCAAGTTCCCGACATCTGCTGGATCATTGAAAAAGCAAGAGAGTTCCAGAAAAACATCTATTTCTGCTTTATTGACTATGTCAAAGCCTTTGACTGTGTGGATCACAATAAACTGTGGAAAATTCTGAAAGAGATGGGAATACCAGACCACCTGACCCACCTCTTGAGAAACCTATATGCAGGTCAGGACGCAACAGTGAGAACTGGACATGGAACAACAGACTGGTTCCAAATAGGAAAAGGAGTACGTCAAGGCTGTATATTGTCACCCTGCTTATTTAACTTAAATGCAGAGTACATCATGAGAAATGCTGGGCTGGAGGAAGCACAAGCTGGAAGAAGTATCAATAACCTCAGATATGCAGATGACACCACCCTTATGGCACAAAGTGAAGAGGAACTAAACAGCCTCTTGATGAAAGTGAGAGAAGAGAGTGAAAAAGGTGGCTTAAAGCTCAACATTCAGAAAACTAGGATCATGGCATCTGGTCCCATCATTTCATGGGAAATAGATGGGGAGACAGTGGAAACAGTGTCAGACTTTATTTATTTGGGCTCCCAAATCACTGCAGATGGTGATTGCAGCCATGAAATTAAAAGATGCTTACTTCTTGGAAGAAAAGCTATGACCAACCTAGACAGCATATTAAAAAGCCCAGACATTACTTTCCCAACAAAGGTCCATCTAGTCAAGGCTGTGGTTTTTCCAGTGGTCATGTATGAATGTGAGAGTTGGACTGTGAAGAAAGCTGAGCACCGAAAAATTGATACTTTTGAACTGTGGTGTTAGAGAAGACTGTTGAGAGTCCCTTGGACTGCAGGGAGATCCAACCAGTCCATCCTAAAGGAGATCAGTCCTGGGTGTTCATTGGAAGGACTGATGCTGAAGCTGAAACTCCAGTACTTTGGCCACCTCATGCAAAGAGTTGACTCATTGGAAAAGACCCTGATGCTGGGAGGGATTGGGGGCAGGAGGAGAAGGGGACAACAGAGGATGAGATGGCTGGATGGCATCACTGACTCGATGGACATGAGTTTAAGTAAACTCCGGGAGTTAGTGATGGACAGGGAGGCCTGGTGTGCTGCGATTCATGGGGTCGCAAAGAGTCAGACACTACTGAGTGACTGAACTGAACTGAACTGAACTGAATGGCTAATGATATTGAGCATTTTTACCTGTGCTAATGGCTATATATATATATTTTTTTGTTTATTTGTTTTGTTTTCTTTTGGCTATATATTTATCTTCTTTGGAGAAATATCTCTTTAGGTTCTTTGCCCATTTTGAATTTGGATTATATGTCTTTTTATTAAGTTGTATGAGTTCTTTATGTATTCTGTATGAAGAATACATCTTCATATATCTTCATATTTGTGAAGATATATATCTATATTCCCTTATCAGATATGATTTCTGAATATCATCTCCCATTTTGTGGATTATGTTTCCACTTTCTTGATAGTGTCTTTTGAATAGTAAATGCATTTATTAATAATTTCTTTCTTATGATTTTTTAAGTGGAAATATAGTTGCTGTATAGTATTATATGTTATAGGTATACAATATAGTGATTCACAATTTTATTCTCCATTTATAGTTATTATACTGGAGGCTTTCTTTGTTTCTCAGATGGTGGAGTCCTCCTGCAATGCAGGAGAGCTGGGTTTGATCCCTGGGTTGGAAAGTTTCCCTGAAGGAGGGCCTGGCAATCCACTCCAGTAGTCTTTCCTGGAGAATCCCATGAACAGAGAAGCCTGGTGGATTACAGCCCATGGAGCTGCATAGAATTGGAACACAACTGAGCAGTTAACACACACATAATTATTATAAAACATTGACTATTTTCTCTTTGTTGTACAATATATCCTTACAGTTTATACCTTAAGGTTTGTACCTCTTCCTCTCCTACCTCCTCTGTCTTGCCCCTGCCTCATTCCCTCTCCTCACTGGTAACCACTACCTTGTTCTCTACATCTGTGAATCAAATGCATTCCTCTTTATATCAGCTATCTTAGAATCGAAAACTTGGAGGCAATGGCTAACAGTGAATGAAAATTTAACAGATACAAAGTAAATGTCCAAGAACATATATTACGGGACTTTTTCACTTCGTTAATAGCTGCCTGGAATTATTTGCTAAATATTTTCCCATTCAAATTTTTGGAATGAAGGATTTGTCTTTTAAAGAAAATTTTTCATTTCACTGTAAAGAACATGCTGTCCTTGCCTTCATGCTTTCTCACAAAATGGCTCTTTATCGTGTCCTTTGCTTAATAAGTAGGAAGAGACATTAGAGCAAGTTTGTTTCATGGTAAGGCGTGAAGATACAATAGATGAGCGACAGTGTGGTTCACATACTCTGTTTCCCAAACATTGCATGTGGAAACTTTTTTAAGTGTTTTTCCTGATTTATCTTCTCAACTCTGTCTCAGTGAGAATGCAAGGGGAGGGTGAACAAAATCTTAAGGTAACAACAGTAGTGTTCCCAAAACAGTATCAGGGAAGCACTTTCAGTTTGGAGAGTACTGTTTCTCCTGGTTACTAGTGGGATATTTTTGTAATAATTATAATGATAGTAGCAAAATACTTGGTTTTTTTTTATGGAATGTGTCAGATACATTAATTTATTTAACCCTGTGAAGTAGATATTTTAATATGTTCTCAGATGAGGAAACTAATTTTAAAGAGGTTAAATAAATTGCCTTAGATTACACAGCTAATGGTCAAATTCCTTTCAAAGAACTGTTTGAAAGGGAGAGCATTGGTTCTATACTGAAAAGGCCAAAGGGAGTCAACTTCTACTACAAGCCTCGGCTGATTATTTGATTTCCAAGGCACCCTTCTTACCCTAAAAGTCTGTACATCTATGACTCTGTTACCATTGTCCGTTCAGGGTTGGGTGATGATGTAGATTTTGATGATGAGGATAATAGCAATAACAGTAATAATAATAGCTTCTTTAACCATCTCCACAGGCCAAGTACATTCCCTTTGTCATCATCAATTTCTGCAATAGTTCGCTAAGGTAAGGCGTTTATATCCAGTTTACAAAGAAGAACTGAAGTATATTGAGAAGAAACGGAGGTGTGCAATGAGCTGTGACTCCTTTGGGGTTATACAGTGGCAGAACTGAGAATGAAACTGGTTTTATTTGACTTTGAAATACTGCCTGTCATTCCATGAAGATTGGGGACCCTATATGATGAATCTGCCACCAACTCTTCATTATCAGGGTTTCCTTAGATGGGCATCACACCGGATTAACATTGTATATGCAAACATAGAAACAACAACATAAATTTAGCTGAATATAATTAATTTTACAGCCAAAGTAAGCCAAGAGGAAGATAAATTCCAGTAGTTAGCCGTTGGTTGCCTGCCAGTTTCTTCCCTTTGCACCAACTAATAGCCCTGATTGCCGTAAGGGAGCAATGTGGATGTAGGGAGGTGACGCTGAGCTGGGGGTATTAACCATGTTTGATTTAATTAGGAAGCTGTTTTTCACAGATTTAGTAACTAATTCACAGGTGCCATGACCCTGTCCAATCAGAATGAATTTAGAACTTTTCCTGGGAATGCTGGGAAAAGATGCTCCTGTCTAGTATGTAGGGGAACAGCCTCAAACGACCACGGCCATTTTTGTTAACACGAGGAAGTCATCCAGGGGACTGGTAGGTAGAACTGGGGAGCTAGGAGCATTATTGAGAATTGCAGCGAGTCTCAATACCATCACCAGCCATCACACTTAAACGCTGGCCAGGGTCTGGGCCTCTGAGGCCTGTGAATTAATAGGTTCCCTTTATTTCTTCCTCCATTTTGAGATGATTTGCTAATACTCACAACCTGTCTGTATTGATGCCATCTTCTGATCCCGCTTGCTGGCTCTAGGGTTCACATTGTCCTTTGTTCATATGGCATCTTACCTGGTCAGTATTTCATGTATCATTGGGTTTTATTGATTTTTTTAACCTATAAGACTATAAGCTTCTTATTGCCTGGCCAAACACTCAAAGACTATTTGTTGCATTAAAAGGAAACATGCCACTTTCCAAATTATATTTCATACAAAAGATACATGCTACCTATTTAAGACTTTTAAAGGGTAGGGCAAATAAAATCAATTTAGAGCCAGAGGTGCTTGATGTCTACATAATTTTTCTTGTTAAATATAATAGACTATCTAAATAGCAAAGAAATTCAATACCTGTCAATGGTATTTTTATTTGTGTTATTATTAAAACTGTCATATTACTGTTCAATTAGGTACTCTGCAAAGCAGACCATTATCACTGAGAAAAGAGCTGCCTAGTGTGAAGGGAAGGTGCATGTGAATGGGTGTTGTTGCTTCACATTCACAAACAAAATCAATGCTGTGATACAGTTAACCCATTTCCAACAAATACAAAAAGTGTATTTTGAAATATTCAACAAATTTAACTCATCAGTCGGCGTGCCTCTTGAAGGTGTTAAACATTTTTTTGTGAACAACTCTTTATACTGACAGAAATTTGAAACCCCCACCCCACTCTAATAATAATATGGTTTTGTAGCTATTACTCAAGAAGGTAATTTTGAATGATATTGGACTAGATGCAAATCCAATAGGAAAGTTAGATAATTTATCACAACCATAATTTTGAAGATATATGACATTTAAAGAGTGTCATCTGTAGGTGGATACAAGTTGGTTAGAAGTTAGGAAAAGTAGCTGTTGAACTCCAACGTCCAGGGTGAAGAATAGTTGAGCTGTAGCTTTTCAGTGATCGATTTTGAAAGGACTTATGGGAGAAATGACACTTTAAGAGATTTTAAATTAACGGCAAAGAGTGGCTTAGTATTTTTGAGGGAGAAGTTTGTTATAGGTCCTTGGTATTTCATTGAAGAAAGATTTAGCAGTGCAGTTGAATGATGAATAGACTGGGATGTGTACAGATATGTCCAAGATTGAGGTGACATGAGTCATTGGAGGGGAAAAACACAACTCCTTGACTCCATTTTCCTTTTCATTTCCTTGGCCGAGGCAGAATTTCTTAACTTTACTTCTCAAGTTGATTTGGCTTCTATGAGGTGATTGTTTTGCACCATGATTCTATGTACTCTCATATATGCTATTGTTCTCCAATTAATGTTGGTTAATTAAAAAGAATCTCTAATTGTGAGAAGACAGGAAATTCAGAAGATGACTGCATATCACCTGTGCTTTTTGGGTGTTTGAGGGTGGGAGGGAAATAAAACTGTTTAATGGCATAAGAATTTGTTCTTTCGGAGCTAATCCAAAACAGTTTCAGTAGCAGTGTGATTTACAATTCAGTTTAGCGGCTATAAAACCTAGGTTAATGTAGGCTATCTGAACTAAGTACATTTCAGTTTAGAGCCAGTCTCTGCCCCTAAAAAATGGTGTGACCTTGAACTTGCTACTCAAACTTTCTATGTCTCAATTTTGCAACATGGAGCTTTTTGAGGATTCAGTGAGATAATTCATATAAAGCACTTGGAATAGTGTCTGGGACTTGAAAAGTTTTAACTATTTTTAAAAAAAATTTTCTCATTAATGAGATATTACCAGTGTTATTCTATGTGGCAAGATATAAATGGCAGCTTCTGTATTTGCATAAAACTGCCCGGGAGTTGGTGATGGACAAGGAGGCCTGGTGTGCTGTGGTTCATGGGGTCACAAAGAGTCGGACACGACTGAGCAACTGAACTGAACTGAACTGTTCACTGGTTCATTAGCATTAATTCTCAATAAGCCTAACCATTGGCTGTTAATACATATTAAATCATAGTGAGTGGATAAAGATCTGACTTCAGACATTGACCTAGTGCATGAAGTAAATCTATTCATTTAAAGCTGTCAAACTTTCCTGACCCAATTTTTAGCTAGAATCGTCAGAATTGGAACATATTCTTAGAAAAAGCACAGAATAGCAAGCTGCCTTCCACATATCTCCTTCCACACACCTCTAAATCCTGAACTCCCAGCCATTATGCATTTTGACTCTGAGATCTCTGACGACAGAAAAAAAATTTAGCTGTTTTTTCCATGCTGTTTAGAATGAAGTCATTATACCACAAACAACAACTATTACTCACAAATGAGTGGCAGTGTAGTGGGCTTACAAAATTAAGGAAATGATAAGTTGTTTTTTTTAAACTGTGGATGAAATAGGATCAATAATCTTGGTCAAGCTTAAGATAATTTTTAAAGTGTTACAATATAGAGAAGGCAAATATTGACAGAAACGTGGAACATAGCCTCAGAAAATTCTTCAGTGGTTAATCTAAAAGTTTTATATTTGAACAGTGGAATAAGTATCATTGAAGTTAATTGGCAGTCAATACATTCTATGAAGTATAACCCAATTGATTATTCACCTAACAATGAAATGTCTAATTGCATAAATGCACAGTATCCTTGATTAACATTAATACCCTTTCAAACCATTTGTACTATATACAATGTGTAATATTGTATTAATCAATGTATTAATATTGTATATATTAAAGAGTCAGCCATGTCTGACTCTTTGCAACCCCATGGACTGCAGCATGCCAGGCCCCCCATCCCTCACCATCTCCAGGAGGTTGCCCAAATTCATGGCCTTTGCATCAGTGATGCCATCCAACCATCTCATCCTCTGTCACTCTCTTCTCCTCCTGCCTTTAGTCTTTCTAACCATCAGGGTCTTTTCCAATGAGTTGACTCTTTGCCTCAGGTGGCCAAAAGATTGGAACTTCAGTTTTAGCATCAGTCCGTCCAATGAGTATTCAGGGTGGATTTCCTTTACTGGTTTGATCTCCTTGCTGTCCAAGGGACTCTTATGAGTCTTCTCCAACACCACAGTTCGAAGGAGTCAATTCTTTGGTGCTCTGCCGCCTTTACAATGGCAAAGACTCTCTCACAATGGTACGTGACTACTGGAAAAACCATAGCTTTGACTAGACACACTCTTGTTGGAAAAGTGATGTTTTTGCTTTTCAACACACTGTCTAGGTTTCTCATGCTTTCCTGCCAAGAAGCAATCGTCTTCTAATTTCATGGCTGCAGTCACCAACTGCAGTGATTTTAGAGCCCAGAAAGGAAATCTATTATTGCTGCTACCTTTTACCCTTCTCTTTACCATGAAGTAGTGGGGCCAGATGCTGTAATCTTAGTTTTTTTTAATATTTAGCTTTAAGCTGGCTTTTTCACTTTGCTTCTTCAGCCTCATCAAGAGGCTCTTTAGTTCCTCTTCACTTTCTGCCATAAGGGTGGTATTATCTGCATATCTGAAGTTGCTGATGTTTCTCCCACCAACCTTGATTCCATTAATCACTCTCAAAAATATAATTTTTAAATTCTTCTTGAACTATTTGAGAAAGCCGTATGTTCACCTCACAGTCATGTCTCTATGAAGTTGAGCAGTGAATCTATTGCAGATGCTTCTACTGAAGTTCATAAAATTTAGGTGACTTTCTTTAAAGTTGAATAGAGTTTATCAGTGGCCAGAGATGACAACAGTTTCTGTGCAGTTATGGCATCACAGAATCATACATCCAGTTCAAATTCAGTTCTCTGTTATGTCAAATCTTCTCAGAGATACTGAGTTTTGAGAACTTTGGTGTGCATGACCTACAACTTGGCAGGAGAATATATACAGATCATGTTTGATTTAGCAAGTCTTTTCTAGTAGCTCTTGTTGATCATTTCATTTGCCAAGTTAGCTGTTGGAGCATTTCTTGCACTGACCCCAAAATGGAGAAATAAACACATATTTATCTCATTGAAAGGTTTATATAACCAACCCTAATAATTACAAGTTGGTGGGTGGGGGGGTGGCAAAGAGCACAGAGATAATTAAAATTCTCAGGTGATCCTTAGGTGTCATATATGTTTTGGCTTATTTCTTTTCCAAATTTTTCCCAAGTTACAAAGGTAAAGCAAAAAGAATTGAATGAGTATCACTATGACCTTTCTCTCTACACATTGATAAGGAAGATAGTGAGCAGTGAAACCGAGTAGTCAGCAGCAGGGAAAAAAGGGCTCAAGGTCATCTGCTTGTACATTAGGTTTAGTATAATCATGAGTTTACTGCTTTTGGATAATCTCTTTCCAAATTAGATGAAGACAATGGGTCCAATTTTTATTTCTGAAAAAGCTGAACACCCCTCTCACTCCCCATAATGCGCATAATACATGCTCTTCCAAAATGACTTGATTACCTAACACCGAATTGTTCCATTAGCACAGAGGCTTTTGTTGCTTGGGCCTGAAGGCAGACACGATGGGAGCATGTGGGCTGGTGCTTAGTTATCAAGTGCAGCTGTGCCTTGAGTTACACCCTGAGCAAAGAAGATCGCAACAGACTGTCTCCCCTACACTGACTTCAGCTGAGGAGACACCAGGCCAAACAAAGAGGGAAAAGATAGAAGAAATGGTTGCTAGCAGATGTACTAGCCATTTCTGCACAAAAATCAGTATCAGAATCTGGGCTAGTGAAAATCAGAGGTGAGGATTCTGAGAGAACAAAGGGAATAATAGGGAATAGAGGTGATTTTGTTGATTTTTTTTGTTCTTCACATTTCTTTCGACTTGTTTGTAAGGGCTGGATTTTTGTAATGGCTTTTTGTAATACTGCTGTTGTGACACATGTGTGTGTGTGGGGGGGGGGGCTTTGGCTGGTGATCCGTGCGTGTGTGGTACTTGACAATGTGTATGCTTCTTGTGACCTCTGTGTGGCTCCAGTATCCCTAGGACAATCTTGGTTTTTTCCCTATGGGGATTCTCCTTGACCATGGGAGTAGTCTGGCTTCCAGGACTTAACAGAATATCTCTAGAAGCACCGCTTGGATTATTTGCAACTTCCACAAATTAGTCTTGGACTGACTGATGTGGTGCTGGGTGGCATCAAAAACTAGCAAAGAACAACCTTTTAATGAACCTTATTTGGGCCAAAGTTAATCTTTTTAACCATCAACTAAGAAGCCCTACAACAACTCAAACCCCTAATTCATACTAAAGCACAATATCCCCCTTTGGACACATAAAAGTATTCCTTCCTTAGATTGTATTTTTACACAGGTAAGTGCAAAGGGGAGGATAACCCCACATTTTGTTATCTGGTATGTATGCAAGGTGACTCTGCTTCAGTAATCACAATAGCCAGAGAAGAATTATTGCTTCTTTGATTCTGTAGTTGCGTTTTTGTCCTCTGGAAGTGTATCCCCAAAAAATCAATGTCAGCTGGCTTTAGAGGAAATGTTTTTAATGGACCTGCTGCTGCCAAGTCTCCCCGGGATGCTTAATCACTGTGTCTGCACCAGGGATAGAAGCACTGTGACTCCAGGAGCCTGGGTCTGGGCAGAGCATCTCAGGGGCTCCAATGCTTATAGAGGTCAGACAGGCATTATAAACGGGTGGAGCAATCAGGTACCCAGCACCAGGGAGTACGGGGGACTGTGAACCTGGGGAGTCTATCTCAGAGACGGCAGACAGTCCCTACCCGTTCCATCCACTGGTCACCCTGAGGGATATGGGCCCCCTGTGTCAAGGGAACGTCTCTCGCAGTTTCTCTCTATATCTGAAAGAGACTAAATTGGGGTCACACACAGTTAGACCTGTGAACGCGTCACCCTGAGGAAAAGGATTAGAGAATCCTCTGATATTAAAACCTCTCAAGGAGGACCAAATTAGTTTCCTAAGCTATCATAACAAAACGCCACAAATTGGGTGGCTTAACCAGCAGAAGTTAATTTTTTTTTTTTGCAGTCCTGTGGACTGGAAGTTCAAGATCAAGGGGTTTACGATTTGGTTCCTTTTGAGGCCTCTTTGCTTAAGTTGCACATGGCTGCCACGTCTCACTGTGTCCTGACATTATCTTTTTCTCTGTGCTCAAGCATTCCTGGAGTTCAAACTTCCATCTGCATGTCCCCAGATTTCCTCTTCTTGTAAGGACGCCAGTCAGGTTGGATTAGGACCCATCCATCCTAGTGATCTTCTTTTAACTTGATTAGCTTTTTAAAGGCCCTGCCTTCAAACACCATCAGCCTCGATGGTGCAGGGGTTAGGACTTCAGTATAGAAATGTGGAGGGGACACAGTTTGCCCACAACAGAGCAGCACCCAGCAGTCTGGGTTCTGCAGAGGCAGGCAGCTTGGGCATCTGCAACCCATTTTCCACGTTCAGACCAGCAGACAAGTACATATTATAAACAAGGAGCGAACAACGATAGCATCATATGCAGTGACTTAATTAATGGTTTAAGCTTATCCCTAGACAAGAATTCCTAAAGAAACTTGTGATTAGTACAGATTATAAAGGCTTGCTAGAGAGAGAGCATGGATCTACTCGACTCCTCACAGCAGAATCAACTTTTTCATGATTGTGAGCTTTATTCCATTCTGGAGAGGGCATTGTCCTTAAATAGTGAGTAATTGGTACTTCAGTGTGCCTTCCGGCATTTGTTAGCATGAGCAGCTCCAATTCTTTAAAACAAAGCATCTGGGGTAAGAAATGGTGGTTTATGCTGTCTGCGTGTTGCCACAGTCTTAGCAGTCAATAAATGCTGAGCCTTCCAGATAAAGACTCCCACATTGATGATGAGAACAGTTGCACAGACTGATTTTTCCAGTAAGTAAAGATGAGTTTACCTCTTGTGGAAAAAAAAGAGTACAAACTGAATATCCTAAAAATGTGCTTGAAACTCTTCACTTAAAAAAGAAGTGCATGTGCTTCTTGTTGGATGGGATGAAACGCAACAGTATTGGTTTGGTAATTTAAGAATTTGGAACTGAGTATTCTCACATCATATTTCTATAAATTCACTTGGCTACTGGATGAATCAAAATGCTATGTAGGTACTGAAGCATTTTTGCAGTCGTATGCATTTGTTTTGCATGCATGATCAGTCGTGTCTGACTCTTTGTGACCCCATGGACTATACTTGCCAGGCTCCTCTGTCCATGGAACTTTCCAGGCAAGAATACTGGAGCAGGTTGCCATTTCCCTCTCCAGGGGATCTTCCTGACTCAGGGATCGAACTCACATCTTTTGCACCTCCTACCTTGGCAGGTGAATTCTTTACCACTGTGTGACCTGGTAGAAGATCAAAATACAGTATCATATCTGGGAGTCCTAGAAGTTAGTCTTTTGGAAAAGTCAAAGGTAACAGATGTCTGGGACACTTGACCTAAGCTGTCATTAGTTTTTCCACTTAAAATTTTGAAATTGGGTCTCAGAGGCTTTAGTTCATCCTTATTGGATGTGAGGGGATAGAAAAATAGGGTTTTCAGGTGTGACATATGTGGGTCATGTGCATCCCAAGGCAGAGAAAGCCTGCCTGCAAAGAAACAGACAAACCAAGGGATGGGAACATCTCACCTTTCAGGGCAATGGTGAATGTAACCGCAGCTCCTAACCCCCTAATTTTCGTTTCCTTCCTCAGTGTGGATCAGGGAGTATTTTCTGGAGTCCCAGATAAAGAAAAACAGTAATTAATTGTGAAAATCCGCATCTAATTCTGAACAGCCATCCCTAATCTTTTCGTTTCTTTCTATGACTTTGCCTGTGTAGTCAATTGTAGTTTTTTCCTGTCAGTTTATACTCTTTCCAAGTTTTGAAGAAGTAAATATAATCATTTTACCTCCTGGTTTCCATTACTTATAGTCAGATTTTTTTTTTTTATAGTTTGAAAGTTTTATTTCTGAAATACGTGAGTCAGTATGCTAATTTTAATGCTATAGTATAAATATTTGGGCTTCCCTGATAGCTCAGTTGGTAAAGAATCCAACTGCAATGCAGGAGACCCCAGTTTGACTCCTGGGTCGGGAAGATTCACTGGAGAAGGGATAGGCTACCACTCCAATATTCTGGCCTGGAGAATTCATGGACAGTCCATGGGGTCCCGAAGAGTCAGACATGACTGAGTGACTTTCAGTTTCTTTTCATTAATATTTAACACACTGATGGCTCATATTACAGTCTGAATAAATAACTGTGGACTGATTCATTTTGACTTCTTTTCTAAGTCCTTCATATGGTGCAGAGCCTCTTGGTGGGTACTAACGTGCTCTGTGCTATGATATGACTATGTTGGAATTGGTGCAGCAAATCTATCAACTGCCTGAATACAGATACTGTCAATATATTAAATATTTCAAACTTCTTAACTTCTTTCTTACCTGCTGTGGAGGACTGCCAAGTAATCCAGTCCATAGAAATTTATAACTAGATGAGGATTCATTTTCTTGGATAAGATGTGAGATGGTGTGCTGTTTAATTAATGGTATAATTTGGATCTTTTGTGTTTCTCTAAAATTACCAGATATATAATAAGTTGGATAATCAGGACCAAGCCTAAAGTATACTGGATATTGCTGTCAAGTGTAAAGCCCATGGGATTTTTTAACACCAGAAAGGAAGTCTGATGCACTTATTCTTTAGAAGAAAACATCATCTGATTGCTGTGATTTGATAGTTTTGTCTTCAGCTCTAGAGGGCTTTCCTGGTAGTTCAGATGGTAAAGAATCTACCTGTAATGCAGGAGACCCAGGTTCGATCCCTGGGTTGGGAAGATCCCCTGGAGGAGGGCATGGCAACCCACTCCAGTGTTGTTGCTTGGAGAATTCAGTGGGCAGAGGAGCCTGGTGGGCTGCAGATCACGGGGTCACACGCTCAGAGCTGGCCATGGCTGAGTGACTCACACTTTCACTTTCAGCTCTAGAAGCTGCTGCCAGATCATTAGTGGTGCATCCTTCGAGCAGTCCCTGCATGTGCTAAGTCATCTTAGTCACTCTTTGTGACCCCATGGACTGTAGCCCGCCAGGCGTCCCTGTCCATGGGATTTTCCAGGCAAGAATACTGGAGTGGGTTGCCATTTCCTCCTCCAGGGGATGTTCCTGGCCCAGGGATCAAACCGGCATCTCTTGTCTGCTGCATTGGCAGGCAGATTCTTTACCACCAGTGCCACCTGGGAAACCCTAATAGCTAAGTCCCTGCATGGCTACTCCTTATACTTTAGTCAAGAATCTAGCCTCCTTAATTCATAGCTTTCTTAATGCCTTTGTTTTTCCATTTTACAAAAGGAAATATAACCTTGTTATTTATATAATTAAAAGTGTGCATACACTAATGTGAATATAATTAACTTTCATACTGCCAAAGCATGAAAGTGAAAGTGTTAGTCGCTCTAATTCTTTGTGACCCTATGGACTGTAGCCCACCAGGCTCCTCTGTCCCTGAAAATCTCCAGGCAAGAATACTGGAGTGGGTTGCCATTCCTTTCTTCAGGGGATCTTCCCAATACAGGGATTGAACCTGCATCTCCTGCATTACAGGCAGATTCTTTACCATCTAAGCCACCAGGGAAGCCCCTAACACTACCAAACTGTACATTTAAAAATGGATAAGATGGTAAATTTCATGCTATATGTACCACAATTAAAAATAAAAAAATCAAAAAGTGGTGTGTGATCTTATTTATGGTTTTCCTGAGGCCACAGGTAAGTGCCTGTGTAGACTAAAATGGCCCCTTTGGTTTTAATTTTATAGTAAATGTTTTCTTGAATTAATGCTATCCAGCCATTTACCTTGAATGTTACACATTCTCAGGCATCTCTTAATACCCCTGCCTTCCTTCTGTTGGCTTTCCTTCCAGAAACATTTACTGAACATTTATGTATCTGGGATCAGAGAGCTGAGAAGCAGGGTTTGTTCTCTGCCCCCAAGAAGCTTCAGACTGGTTGGGATGACTGACAAAGGCAAAAATTCCAAGACAAATAGGTGTACGTGGTGTTTAGGAATCCTAGGAGGGGCATCCACCTATGTCTGCAGTGCAGTAGAGGGTGGACATGCAAGACCTACAGAGGAGGCAGTATCTGAACCGAGTAAGGAAGAGTGAGTAGAGAGTGGCTAGGTGAAATGAAATGGAGAGCAGGGCATTGCAGACAGAGGAACAGCATCTAAGAAGGTGAGGAGCACGCAGGCCCATGAAGTGTTACAAAGAACCTCAGATCGTTGGTGACTCATGCTTATGTGAGAAGGGGTTGAGAAGAAATCAGAGAAGCAGGACGGTGGCAGGAAATGAGGCTGGAGAAATAAGGTCAGATCCTTCTGTACCATGCCCAAGAAATTACGCTTTCCTTAAATGTTTGGGGGTAGAACTAGAGAAGGAATTTAGATGGGAAATGACATCAGATATGTGGTTTAAAAAAATCACTTTGACAGAGTTGTCGAAAGATTAGAATGGAAGAAACTGGATGATTTTCCAGTAATTTAGATGAGAAATAACAGAAGTGTGAACCAAAGCTGTGGGGCTGGAAGAGAGGGAAGGGAGTTAAGCAACAAAGAAGGTGATTGAACATGAGAGGAGTGGGAGGAAGAAGAAGCCAAGAATGAGTTGCTCTTTGGATGATATACTCAAGATCTGTACCTTTCAGGAGATGAAATTCCTCTTAATAATAGGCATGGTCAAGTGTTTAGAGGTGAAGTATCTGATGTCTATAAGCTACTGTGAAATACGATGGATTGATCGATGTCTAGATGGTTTAATGTGTGATAAAGCAAATATTGCCCAGATAGAGTAGGATCTGGTTTTATAAATATATGCTTTTTAAAAGAAGACACAATTATCAGAATAAAATATAGGGAGAAGATGTTGCTTCTAAGTTACTTCATGCAGTGTAGAGAAGTTATAATATACTTTATTAGGTAAAAAAAAATGCAGTATAATTCAAGTTATCAAGACCACACCCAATAACCCAAAGCCCCATCCCATACACTACTTCTATAATATCAATAGGCAACATTTCTACACTGTGATCATATTAATAAGCTAATGGATATTTTCCTTCAGTCTGTTTTCTTTGGTGTATGTGCGAGCCATATATCTCCCCACCCCATGCCAATAGCTAGTACAGTGACAGGCAAATAACCGGAAAAATAATACATTGCTCTAGACAGCAAGAAATAACATTGTAAAATATTGCTTACCCCAGGATATGTTATTCCTCTTAGAAACCAGTGTAATTGACTTTGGGTACTGTGTGTGAAATGAGAATAAAGTGTTTTTGAAAAACACACACACACAAAGAACTTCTGATTCATTGTGTGCCAAGGGCAATGATTGCTCCCATAAGCAAGGTTGAAACTCTGGGGAAGAGGGCAGATTTTGAGTCAGGGGACATAGGCAGAGAGGATTATTTTAGGTTTAGCAATACTGAGTCTGAGGTGTCACTGACAGCTGGACATGATGGTTTTGGAACTCAGAGGAAGGTTCTGTGCTGGAAGGGCAGAGTTTCTGGAATAGGGCCAGAGGCCACATAGATGAGGTCGTGGGTAGAGTGTAAGAAAAGATGACCAAGACTAGAATTCTGAGGCACATTTGAAGGGACAGAGAAGCTGAATGTTCCTTGGAGACTTGGAAAGCATATACAGATAGGAAGGAGGAAAGTGCAGGAGAAAAAGAGCTTGTGGGAAGGGAGAAGGGAGAAGAGATGGAAGAGGGGAGAAGGGGTCGGTTGGGGAAGAGAGAGGGAGAGAGTGTGCGCTAATACAGAGGTCTTAGCGGAAAGAGTGAATCAGAAGGGAGGAAAACACCATGTCAAGTGTTTCTGCGAGGTCAAGGCTAAGGAGGAAACTCTTAATACTAGGTATGGTGATTCTGAGGGCTTCCCGGGTGGCTCAGCGGTGAAGAACCCGCCTCCCAATGCAGGAGATGCAAGAGACACAGGCTCAATCCCTGGGTCAGGAAGATTCCCCTGGAGGAGGACATGGCAACCCACTGCAGTATTCTTGCCTGGAGAATTCCATGGACAGAGGAGCCTGTTGGGCTATAGTCCATACAGTCGTACAGAGTTGGACACAACTGAAGCAACTTAGCACACATGCACACGTGGTGATTCTAAGTGATTAGAAACCATGGTGAGAGCAGTTCCAATGAAGAAGATTCAGAGGCTGGATTATAGTACAAGAAGGAGTGAAGGGGCGAATAGGAGGCTAGCATTTGGACAGAGCCAGTGAAGATTGTTCTTTAAATAAATCTGACTAGGAAACACAGAGGTAATTTACAAAGAGGTAACACCAAAACTCATTATATTTAAGGTGGGGGAAGAATCCTTGGAAATTGATTAAACACACAGAAGAGGAACTGGTAATAATTGAGGCCAGTTGCTTGAATGGCTGGGAGGGGAAGGAACCCTGAGGCCAGATGGAGAGAATAGACCGGTATATGGGTAGGGGGACCTCCCTGTCCTTCCACCGAGATGAAGGAAAGAGGTGATGGTGAGTGTGGATAAGTTCCTTTTCTGGGTTGGGGATGAGGGCAAGCAGGAAAGTGAAGAAGCTCTTGTTACTGGTATCTTATTTTCTCTGTGAAGTATATGAGGTCACCAGGTAAAAGTGATAGGGAGAGAAGTGGGTCAGTGTCTACTAAGATGGTTGGAAGAATTTTATAGAATTGTGAGCAGGAGCAGAATGAAGACAGAGAAAGGAATGTCAGGCCACCAGAAGGCGAGGGTGGCAACTTTTCTCCAGGGGCCGTTAGCTTCTTAGATGTAAAGGACATATCACTAGCTATTTCTATTTTCCGAACTATTCATCAGCCCCCAGCTGTCTTCTGCTGTCGATTTAAGCCTCAACACAGACTGTATCTGAAGATGGTACTGTTTCTTTTCTAAAGGGCTAAACAACTTCTTCCTGTACAACTTACAAACAAATAACAAAAAATGAGATTAAGTGTGTTTTCTCCCCAAACCTAATGTAAAATATAGTTCTTTTTAATAAAGTTGGTAAATAGATGAGGAAACAGTGGAAACAGTGGCTGACTTTATTTTTTTGGGCTCCAAAATCACTGCAGCTGGTGATTGCAGCCATGAAATTAAAAGACGCTTACTCCTTGGAAGGAAAGTTATGACCCACCTAGACAGCATATTCAAAAGCAGAGACATTACTTTGTCCACAAAGGTCCATCTAGTCAAGGCTATGGTTTTTCCAGTAGTCATGTATGGATGTGAGAGTTGGACTATAAAGAAGGCTGAGCACCACAGAATTGATGCTTTTGAAGTGTGGTGTTGGAGAAGACTCTTGAGAGTCCCTTGGACTGCAAGGAGATCCAACCAGTCCATCCTAAAGGAGATCAGTCCTGGGTGTTCATTGGAAGGACTGATGATGAAGCTGAAACTCCAATACTTTGGCCACCTGATGAGAAGAGCTGACTCATTGGAAAAGACCCTGATGCTGGGAAAGATTGAAGGTGGGAGGAGAAGGGGACAACAGAGGATGAGATGTCTGGATGGCATTACTGACTCACTGGACATGGGTTTGGGTGGACTCCGGGAGTTGGTGATGGACAGGGAGGCCTGGCGTGCTGCAGTCCATGGGGTTGCAAAGAGTCGGATATGACTGAGTGGCTGAACCGAACTGAACTGAACTGAATAAAGTTGGTATCATAATGATATCGACCTATACATGAACCTGACCATGAAACCTGGACATGGCCTAGTATTAGATTGTTCAGCTTGCCTCCTTGGGAAGGCAGCATATTCTGCTTCTGCAAGCCTGAGTGTTCTTTTATGGCAAGATAGAAGATGCCAAGTCTTATCACTATTCCCTGGACTCTACCTTTTCAGGTGGTAGGCAAGACTTCATAGCTTTAAATCAAGGTCTCATTATTCACATTTTCATTTGCCAAGTACCAACCAGCCTCCCAGTGTTCTTTCTGGAAAAATCACCGCCAGCCCTTATCTCTGCTTTCTCAAACAGGATTGCAGGGTGGGAATAGGCTCAGCGTTGGGGTCATCCTCTAGCATGTGGCTTCCTGTGTGAGTCCTAGAGGCTTCATTTTGAAACCTTGCTTCTCATGCGGTTTTCATCTCAACCTCAGTTTCAGCTGCAAACCCTTCCTAGGAAGTGAGGAACTTCCTAAGCATGTTTGGTGGCCATCTCCCTGACTACTTCTGGTGACATTCTTAAGTATCACTGCTGTGTCTCTCCTGAGTCACTGCTCTCCAAGGACCAAGCTCCTTGGAGCCTCCATTAAGTCTGGTTTCCCATGGAGTATGATTAGTAAATGTTTCAGAAATGGTTTGTGAAATATTGAGTCAATTCTGTATTAGAACTCAAAATAATTTTGTACTCATTTCACCTTGAAGATTTAATGCCACTTAGATCCTCTTGTGGTTAGTCATTTGACGAGTTCAAGTTCCCTGCCTTCTGCTTACTCAGAGGTGCTCCCCAGGGTCCCAGTCAACATGTATTTATTGAGAACCTACTTGAGCTTATCACTGGGGATAAAGAGGTGGGTAAATCATAGTGCCTGTTATCAGAGGCACCCAAAGTTTAGAGACAGGCTAATAGTTAATATATAGCAGCAATTCTTTGAATGTAGTATACAGAGTAGTCAGTTGAAAGCCTAGAAAAAAATGCAGATTCCTAAGCCCATCCTTGGGGAAATATTTTCTGTAGAAGTGCCAAAGAATCTACATTTTTAATAAGCATGTTGGGTGAAGTAATTAGCCTCCAACTAATAAAAATAAATGAAAAAAAAAAAAAAAAACACTGACCAATGGGGGGGGAAAATAAAATTATGCCTTTATTTACCTAACAAAAAAAAAATAAGCATGTTGGTGTGAGAGGTCTGGGGAATGATGGAGGTGAGTCTAATGCAGAGAGTGTGAGACTCACATTTGGAAAAATTGCTGCAAGACGACAGTACAAGACTTACAATAAAGGTGTTTACTCTGGATACTGTGGGAGCCGAGGAGGAGCTCACTGACTCTGCCAAGGGAAGTTGAGGGTAGAGAGGCTGAGGAAAGGAGGTGTTTTTGGATCACTACACTCTCTCCTCTCAGAGTAAATATGAGATCTGTGAATCAGATCAATTTCCTTGTCCTTGGTCCTTTATCTCTAAAACTTCTACTAAAGGATTTTCTACTTGATTTATAGTGTGTACTCTTGTCTCTTACATATTTTTTTATGTTTCCTTTAAGCTAAATAAGTTGCACTATCTGCAACATCATGGGTTTCGTGTGTCTCTTCCCACTTCTAGACATATTGTAATTTAAGTACAGTTCAGTTCAGTTCAGTCGCTCAGTTGTGTGCAACTATTTGTGACCCCATGGACCGCAGCACGCCAGGCCTCCCTGTCCATCACCAACTCCTGGAGTTTACCCAAACTCATGTCCATTGAGTCGGTGATGCCATCCAACCATCTCATCCTCTGTCGTCCCCTTCTCCTCCTGCCTTCAATCTTTCTCAACATCAGGGCCTTTTCCAACAAGTCATCTCTTGGCATCAGGAGGCCAAAGTATTGGAATTTCAACTTCAGCATCAAACCTTCCAATAAACACCCAGGACTGATCTCCTTTAGGATGGACTGGTTGGATCTCCTTGCAGTCCAAGGGACTCTCAAGAGTCTTCTCCAACACCATAGTTCAAAAACATCAGTTCTTCAGCGCTCAGCTTTCTTTATAGTCCCAGTTTCTTCTAAAAGTGAGTTTCCCATTCTCAGCTCCTTATTTCTGAATTTCACTGACTGCATATGCATCTTTGCCTTTAGCAAACAAGCTCTTTTCCTAAACACCAAGCTGAAAGTATCAGCCTTACCTCACTTAGACATTGAATGTATTGTTTTATTTTGTCATTTTAAAAGGAAGGTGTGGGCTATTGTTTTGTGAAAATTATCACAGAATAGCTTAGCATCATTATGTTCGTGTTGATGGATTTGCACTTTTACGTGGAAAAAGTGAGAGATGTGTCACATGCAAATCTTTATGCAGTTGGTCTTAAAACAAGTCATCATTGACAAATGGGGAACAGTGTAAAGCTGTAGTATATTTTCCTTTTTTTATATCCCGATAGTATTTCCCTCATATGGAAGCGTTGAAATATAGAAACAGGAGTTGTGTTTTGTTGGCAGGGAGAAGGGATGTGGAAAAGTTGTGCCATCCATTTTTTGAAAGACATTCCTATGGACCGAACTGTGTTTCTCCAGATTCATATGTTGAAGCTCTAACCCCCTGTGTGACTGACTCCATTTGGAGAAAGGGCTTTTAGGAAGTGATTAAGGTTAAATGACATCACGGGGTGAGGGGGACAGTCCTAATATGCTAAAATTGGTGGCTTTGTAAGAGGAGGAAAGGAAAAAGAGTCTCTCTATATGTATGCCTGTGGATGGCCCTGTGAGCACACAGTGAGAAGGCTGCCATCTACAAGCCAAGGAACAACCTCTCACTAGAACCCAACGTGGCTGACACCCTCATTTCAAATTTCCAGCTTCCAGAACCACGAGAAATAAACTTCCATTGTTTGAGCCACCCAGTCTTTGGTATTTTGTTATGGCTGCCCGAGTTGCCTAATACACGCTTGGCAGCATGAAAGCCTGTGGTTCTGGTTCCTAGTGCTGAATCTATTACCCTTAGTTCTTGTGGCTCTGGAAGTTTCATAAGACCTCACCTACCTCTTTGCAAAATAAGGAGTAAAACTGTCTCTCAAGATAAGCTTCAGTTTTGAAATCTTTGAGTCTGATTACATGAAATGAACTGCTTTGTTGAAGAATGTGTAACATTGAGTCTGAAGCAACTTTCAAGGCCTTTTTGCCCAAGTCTCATTTGGTGGAAAAGGAAAGTCAGGCCCCAGTGGATTAAGTGACATGTCTTTCTCAGTGTCCCAGTGATACCCCTGGCAGTGCCTGGAAATGTAGTCTCTTTTTTGTTCCTCTTCCTTTTACCCTCCTGAGTGAGTCCTCATCTATTAAATTGAAATATAGGGTTTTCTTTCCTGGACCTGTTTCATTGGGAAAATGTTAATAAGCTGGAAAACACTAAGCTTTTCAGAAAAAAGTTTTCTTAAATTATTTTATGGTGATTTATGATGAAAATACTCTGTGTTTTAAAGTTATCTATTATTGCATTTAAGTATTTCTCTCTAAATGTTTATTAAGTAATGCCAATATGCATATGTAGTGATAATTTATTTAAAATTTGTTTTTTCAAAGTAACACATGATATGTGTAAAATTATACAGGTGCATTTATGATGAAAAGTAACGCTTTCTCAACCAAAATTCTCTATTTCCAACTATTCTCTGCAAAGGCAAACTCATGCTGTTAACTTTTTAGATTTCTAGATTTCTCTTGAAGACTAGATTGACAATGTTAGAAAAGGTGTTTATTCCTGTACTCTTCCATAAATCAATAAACCACTTTCATAGACTTCCTTTCATACTGTTCATACTGTTCATGGGGAAGCTGAAACCCCAATACTTTGGCCACCTGATGTAAAGAACTGAGTCATTTGAAAAGACCCTGTTGCTGGGGAAGATTGAAGGTGGGAGGAGAAGGGGACGACAGAAGATGAGATGGTTGGATGGCATCACTGACTCGATGGATATGAGTTTGAGCAAGCTCCTGGAGTTGGTGATGGATGGGGAGGCCTGGCATGCTGCGGTTCATTGGGTCGCAGAGTCGGACACGACTGAGCAATTGTACTGAACTGAACTGAACTGATAGACTTCCTATTAAGAAACCTGAGGTAATAACTCACTCACATTCCTCTCCCATCCCCATCTCCTTTGTTAAAATTTGATATTAATACTATTTTTAGTTTTTTTAAACCTTTGTAATTTTTAAATAATATCGTAGAACATTGGCAGGATATTTTGATTCCTTGCTTTGTAACACGAGTAAATCTAAGTAGCTGGACCCCTACTTTTTTTTTACTTTTCCTTTTCTGTTTCTGCATCCTCATATCAGTTACACTTTGGCTTTTACATGGTCAAGGTTAACATTTGCATTCCATTCTGCAGCCACAAATATGTCATCTTTGCTTATCCAGACCTTGAGTCTACTGTTGAAAACCAATAAAACAATATTTTGAAGAATGTTTTGGGACCCTCGATATTCTGTACAAATGGATTTTCTGCAAAAGTGAAAATTGGAAACTGGCTTCCTAGGCAATTTTGGACTAGAAATTACATTTATTTGAATTATGATGGGAGATACATATTCCATTATACTCTACTGTGCTTTTAAAATTACTTAGCATAAATAGAATGTCAGAAAGGATGTCATGAATATCACTTAAATAAGTTTTCAAACTGTGTTAATTTTTATAAAATTTGAATTTCTGCTTGGGTTCAAAAGGTCTGATCAGACACTACATTAAACTGTACTCCTTTAGAAGTCTTGATAGTGACTCTTTGATAACAGGTTTCCTCACTGAAGTCAGTAAAATTCTATCTTTAATGTATTTCTATCATGTGATGCTTAAAATTATTCTGTGTAACTAAGTCAGAACCTCACTGTGAATCATCCTTAGAGTCACACCAAGAAGATTTCATTATTGTTAAAAGTGAAATTATGGTAGTTGGTTTGAGATGACAGGAATGTCTTAACCTTAATAATCTCCTATGTACTGATTTCTGCTGTGTCCAGTGAAGCTTGTAGGAAGTTTTGATGGGCTTTGGGTCAAGTATGTCTACATTTTTAATGATATTAACAACTGTAATACGTTGCCTCTATTTTGTGGTCCTGTTTCCAGAATGGTTGCTAGAGAGTTATTTGAACAGCAGGGATTACAAGTCTCTATGCTTTTTTGATGAAAGCATGTTCTCAAGCTTCCTTGCCTATTTAGCATTTTGTATCTTGCAGACATAAATCCCAGAGCTAAGCCTAGCTTGAAGAGCTCTGTATATTTTCATTTCCCCAAGGGTAGTTATGTCATTTCTGAGGTAAGAGGATCAATATGGAATAGAGTTCTCTAAGTAAGGGCTAAACCAGTACCAAATATAGCACTGATGGAGCATTTTGTGGCTTCCTGTTTGGGAAGTTCATCAAAGTTATAAAGCTGACTAATACCAGGATGTGAGTTCTACAGAAGGCTAGATGGTCACCAAATATCCACAACAGTCTTTGTACTTGTAGTTGTGCCTGGAGACTTTTTTTTTTTTCACAATAGATCATGATGGAATGCCCTTTTATGACCTTTAACTTCTGATTAAATTGTGTATCTCATTATGACAAAATTTATTATGAACTAATATCAATATATTTCTATACTTTAACTAATACTAATATATTTCCATACTTTCTACTAGATTATGAACAAATAGGGAGTATTCATTATTCTTTATCTTCTTTATATCTTCCAGAGTGTACTAGAGGGTGCTTCTCATACATAAGACAGTTGGCAAGAGCTAGTTTTCTGCCTGGCACTGTGCTAATCAATTTATATGCATTTTCCCCCTTTAATTTAAATAGCAAGACCATGAGGGAGGGACTTTTCAGTTCTGTTTCATGGATGATTAACTCAAGGGAAAAAGAAATTGTCACTTGACTAGAGGTGAACAGCTAGTTAAATATTAGAGACAAAATTAGTTTATGTGACTGAACTCTTCCAAAATGTCTGTTTTTTTCTCTCCTATAATATCTTTTTCTGGTTTTGGTATTAGAGTAATGCTGGCTGTATAGAATGAGTTAGAAATTATTACCTCTTCTTCTATTTTCTGGAAGAGATTATGGAGAACTATCATAATTTCTTCCTTAAAGGAACCACCACAGTTCACCTCTAGTCAAGTGACTTAATTTCTCTTTCCCTTAAGTTACTTGACTGCAGCCATGAAAATAAAGGACATTTACTCCTTGGGAGAAAAGTTTTGACAAACCTAGACAGAATATTAAAAAGCAGAAACATTACTTTGCCAACAAAAGTCTGTATAGTCAAAGCTATGGTTTTTCCAGTAGTCAGGTATGGATGTAAGAGTTGGACTATAAAGAAAGCTGAGTACTGAAGAATTGATGCTTTTGAACTGTGGTGTTGGAGAAGACTCTTGAGAGTCCCTGGGACTGCAAAGAGATCCAACCAGTCCATCCTAAAGGAGATCAGTCCTGGGTATTCATCGGAAGGATTGATGCTGAAGCTGAAACTCCAATACTTTGGCCATCTGTTACGAAGAGCTGACTCATTGGAAAAGACCCCAATTCTGGGAAAGATTGAGGGCAGGAGGAGAAGGGGATGACAGAGGATGAGATGGTTGGATGGCATCACTGACTCAATAGACATGAATTTTAGCAAACTCCAGGATTTGGTGATGGACAGGGAGGCCTGGTGTGCTGCAGTCCATGGGGTTGCAAAGAGTTGGTCGTGGCTAAGCTACTGAACTGAGTGGTAGAATCATCTGGGCCTGTGCTTTCTGTTTTGAAAGGTGATTTTATTTCTTTAATAGACATAGGCCTCTTCAAGTTCTCTATCTCGAGTTTTGACAAGTTGTATTTTTTAAGAAATTTGTTTCATCTTTCAAGAAATTCATTTGTTATCAAATTTGTGGTTATAAAGTTATTAATACTGTTCCTTTCTTATCCTTTTAATGTATACAGAATAGTAATGTTCCCTATTTAATTTCTGATATTGGGAGTTTGTGTTTTCTCTTTGTTTTTAAAAGTTAACCTGTCCACGTACCTATGGACACCTTCTCTTCGACAAAGGAGGCAAGAATATACAATGGAAAAAAGACAACCTCTTTAACAAGTGGTGCTGGGAAAACTGGTCAACCACTTGTAAATGAATGAAACTAGAACACTTTCTAACACCATACACAAAAATAAACTCAAAATGGATTGAAGATCTAAATGTAAGCCCAGAAACTATAAAACTCCTAGAGGAGAACATGGGAAAACACTCTTCGACATAAATCACAGCAAGAGCCTCTATGACCCACCTCCCAGAATATTGGAAATAAAAGCAAAAATAAACAAATGGGACCTAATGAAACTTAAAAGCTTTTGCACAGCAAAGGAAACTATAAGCAAGGTGAAAAGACAGCCTTCAGAATGGGAGGAAATAATAGCAAATGAAGCAACAAAGGATTAATCTCAAAAATATACAGGCAACTCCTGCAGCTCAATTCCAGAAAAATAAATGACCCAATCAAAAAATGGGCCAAAGACCTAAACAGACATTTCTCCAAAGAAGACGTACAGATGGCTAACAAACACATGAAAAGATGCTCAACATCACTCATTATCAGAGAAATGCAAATCAAAACCACAATGAGGTACCATTACACGCCAGTGAGGATGGCTGCTATCCAAAAGTCTACAAGCAATAAATGCTGGAGAGGGCGTGGAGAAAAGGGAACCCTCTTACACTGTTGGTGGGAATGCAAACTAGTACAGCCACTATGGAGAACAGTGTGGAGATTTCTTAAAAAACTGGAAATAGAACTGCCATATGACCCAGCAACCCCACTGCTGGGCATACACACTGAGGAAACTAGATCTGAAAGAGACACATGCACCCCAATGTTCATCACAGCACTGTTTATAATAGCCAGGACATGGAAGCAACCTAGATGCCCATCAGCAGACGAATGGATAAGGAAGCTGTGGTACATATACACCATGGAATATTACTCAGCCGTTAAAAAGAATTCATTTGAATCAGTTTTAATGAGATGGATGAAACTTGAGTCCATTATACAGAGTGAAGTAAGCCAGAAAGATAAAGACCAATACAGTATACTAATGCATATATATGGAATTTAGAAAGATGGTAATGATAACCCTATATGCAAGACAGAAAAAGAGACACAGATGTGTAGAATAGACTTTTGGACTCTGTGGGAGAAGGCGAGGGTGGGATGATCTGAGAGAATAGCATCAAAACATATATACTATCAAGTGTGAAACAGATCGCCAATCCAGGTTGGATGCATGAGACAAGTGCTCAGGGCTGGTGCACTGATGACCCAGAGGGATGGGATGGGGAGGGACGTGGGAGGGGGGTTCAGGATGGGGAATACATGTAAATCCATGGCTGATTCATGTCAATGTGTGGCAAAAACCACTCCAATATTGTAAAGTAATTAACTTCCAACTAATAAAAATAAATGAAAAAAAAAAAAAATAAAAGTTAACTTGGCCAGAGGCTTATCAAAGGACCAACTTTGGGTTTTGTTGATTGTCTCTATTAATTTCTGTTCTTTTTTTCCCCTAAATATATACCTTCAATTCTATGAACTTCTATTTAAGAACTGCTTTCACTGCATCTCATAAAGTTGTATTAGATTTCTTCTTTTATCCATATGTTATTTAGAATCTCAACCTCTCTCTATTTATTAAATTGGGGGTTTCCCATTATCTCCCTTTTACTGATTTCCTGTTTAATTCCATTTTGATCTGAAAGTATGCATCACATGATGCATTCTATTCTTTTATATTTTAAGGTGTGTTTTATGATCCAGAGTGTGGTCTGTCATGGGAAATCTTGAGAAAAATGTAGATTCTGTATTGTTGGATGAAACAGTTTATAGATGTCAGGATAACCAGTTGATTCATAGTGTGGTTGAGTTCAACCTTGTTATGACTGATTTTTGGACGCTGGATTCTTCCATTTCTGATAGAGGGGCATTGTTGCAATTATAATAATGGAATTCATCTGTTTCTCCTTGAAGATCTACCAGTTTTCCTATCATGAATTTTGATGCTCTATTGTTAGACACATACACGTAATTAAAGATTGTTTTGTATTCTAAGAGTATTAACTCCTTGTCATTTCGTATTGCTTCTCTTTATTCATGATAAATTTCCTGTTTTGAAGTATTCTAGTCTGAAATTATTATTGTTACTCCTGTTCTATTTTGATATGTGTTCAGTTCAATTCAGTCGTGTCCGACTATTTGTGACCCGTGGTCTGCAGCATGCTGGGCTTCCCTGTCCATCACCAACTCCCAGAGCTTGCTCAAACTCATGTCCATTGAGTCATGATGCCATTCAAACATCTCATCGTCTGTCGTCCCCTTCTCTTCCTGCCTTCAGTTTTTCCCAGCATCAGAGTCTTCTCCAGTGAGTCAGTTCTTCATATCAGGTGGCCAAAGTATTGGAGTTTCAGCTTCAGCATCAGTCCTTCCAATGAACACCCAGGACTGATCTCCTTTAGGATGGACTGGTTGGATCTCCTTGCAGTCCCAGGGACTCTCAAGAGTCTTCTCCAATACCACAGTTCAAAAGCATCAATTCTTCGGTGCTCAGCTTTCTTTATAGTCCAACTCTCACATCCATACATGACTACTGGAAAAACCATAGCTTTGACTAGGCAGACTTCGTCGGCATAGTAATGTCTGTGCTTTTTAATATGCTGTCTTTAAGTTTGTTGTAGCTTTTCTTCCAAGGAGCAACTGTCTTTTAATTTCATGGCTGCAGCCACCATCTGCAGTGATTTTGGAGCCCAAGAAAATAGTCTCTCACTGTTTCCATTGTTTCCCCATATATTTGCCATGGAGTGATGGGACCGGATGACATGATCTTAGTTTTTTGAATGTTCAGTTTTACTCAGTTTTACAATTTTTTCAGTCTCCTCTTTCACTTTCACCAAGAGGCTCTTTAATTCCTTTTAGCTTTCTGTCATAAGGGTGGTGTCATCTGCATATCTGAAGTTATTGATATTTCTCCCTGCAATTTTTGATTCCAGCTTGTGCTTCATCCAGCCCAGCAATTTCTCATGATGTACTCTGCATATAAGTTAAATAAGGCTGTGACAATATACAGCCTTGATGTACTCTTTCCCAATTTGGAACCAGTCTGTTGTTCCATGTCTGGTTCTAGCTGTTGCTTCCTGACCTGCATACAGATTTCTCAGGAGGCAGGTCAGGTGGTCTGGTATTCCCATCTCTTGAAGAATTTTCCACAGTATGTTGTGATAGACACAGTCAAAGGCTTTGGCGTAGGCAATGAGGCAGAAATAGATGTTTTTCTGCAACTCTCTTGCTTTTGCTTTAGTTTTAATCTGTATGTGTGTTTGTATTTAAACTGGGTATGTTTGGGAAAGCATATAGTTGTGTCTTAGTTGTGATTCATTCTGTCAATCTCTGTCTTTTAAGTGACATGCTTAGACCATTGGTATTTAAAGTAATTATTCATATGGTTCGATTAATATTTACCATATTTCTTACTGTGTTCCATTTGTGGCTTTTGTTCTTCACTCCTGTTTTTGTCTTCCATGCTTTTCCTGCCTTTTGTTGCTTTAATTGAACATGGTATACAATTCCATCTTCTTGCCTTTCTTACTACACTTTTTCTTTGTCAGAGTTGCCCTAGAGTTTGCAATATGCATTTGTAACTAATTCAAGTCCACTGTCAAATAACATTTCACAGGTAGTATGAGTACCTTATAATACCAAAACATTCCTAATTCCTAATTCCTTGTATCACTACTGTCCTTCATTTCACTTATACATAAACACTCATAAACATATGCATGCATATGCATATATATATGCATACATTAGCATATGTAATAGAATACCTTGCTGCTGTCATTTGGAACAAACTGTCTTCTGTTAGAACAATTAGGAACGAGAAAAATAAAAGCTTTTATTTTACTTCCACTTATTCCTTCTTCAATATGCTCTTCTACTCTTTATGTAGATTAAAGTTTCTGACCTATCTTATTTTTCTTCTCTCTAAAAAACTCTTTTAATAGGTTACTGGCAACAGATTTTTTCAGTTTTCGTTAGTCTGAAAAATTTTTTATTTCTACTTCATTTTTGAAGAATAGTTTCACAGGATACAGGATTCTATTCTGTTGGTAGGCTTTTTCTGTAAACACTTTAAATATTTCACTTCACTCTTCTTTCTTTGAGGAGAAGTCAGATTAATTCTTATTTTTAATCCTCTGTGAGTAAGGTGTTTTTTTCCCTTCTACTTCTTTCAAGGTTTTTTCTTTATCTTTGATGCTTGAATGTGATATGCCTAGATGTAGTTTTTTGGCATTTGTCTTGCTTGATGTTCTGTAAGCTTCCTGCATCTGTGGGTTGGTGTCTAACATTAATTTGGGGAAATTCTTAGTCATTATTGCCTCAAGCATTTCTTCTTTTCCTTTCTCTTTCTTCTCCTTCTGGTATTTCCATTACAACATATAATACAACTTTTGTAGTTGTCCTACAGTTCTTAGATATTCTATTCTGTGTTGTTTTTTTTTTTCCAGTCATTTTTCTCTTCGTCATTCAGTTTTGGAAGTTCTGTTGTCACATCCTCAAGCTCAGTGATTCTTTCCTCAGCTGAATCCAGCCTACTAAGGAGCCCATCACAGTTCAGTTCAGTTGCTCAGTCGTGTCCAACTCTCTATGACCCCTTGGGCTGCAGCACGCCAGGCCTCCCTGTCTATCACCAACTCCTGGGGTTTACTCAAACTCATGTTCATTGAGTCGGTGATGCCATCCAACCATCTCACCCTCTGTTGTCTCCTTCTCCTCCTGCCTTCAATATTTCCCAGCATCAGGGTCTTTTCAAATGAGTCAGCTCTTCACATCAGGTGGCCAAAGTATTGGAGTTTCAGTTTCAGCACCAGTGCTTCCAATGAACACCCAGGATTGATCTCCTTTAGGATGGACTGGTTGGATCTTGCAGTCCAAGGGACTCTCAAGAGTCTTCTCCAACACCACAGTTCAAAAACATAATTCTTCTGCACTCAGCTTTCTTTATAGTCCAACTCTCACATCCATACATGACTACTGGAAACACCATCACAAGAATTCTTTATTTGTTTTACAGTGTTTTTGATGATACCTAGCATTTCCTTCTGATTTTTCTTAGAATTTCCATCTGTTCATTTACATTATCCTCTGTTCTGGCATGTGTCTACTTCTCCCATTAAAACCTTTAGCATACTAGTCATAGACTTTTAAATCCCTGGTCTGATAATTCCAACATTTTTGCCATATCTGACTCTAATTCTGATGTTTGTTTCATTTCTTTAAATTGTATTTTTTACCTTTTAGTATGTCTTGTAATTTTTTGTTAAAGGGTGAACATGGTCTGGTGGGTAAAAGGGACTTTAGTAATGTATTGGTAAGTTGAGGGGGGAAATGACGCATGCTGCAGTCCTATGATTAGGGCTCAGTCTTTTGGTGATTCTGTTCTCCTGAGCTATGAACTTCACCAGTTCATCTCAATCCCTCCCTAGCGCCCCCGCCCTCTGCTGGCCTTGACTCCAGCTGGACGGCTAAGAGGGGGTTCGAGTTGAGTGTTTCTCTTCCTCCAGGTAGGACAGGTTCTGATGAAACCCCGTCAGATTAAGCGGTGATAAAATAGTTTCTCCTGAGGGCAAGCCTTGTAGTAAGAACAGTATGCTCTGATGTATTTCAAGATGGTTCCTTCTCCCCTCCCTCTGCTGGAATTCACTGATATTCTCTGATTTTCCCTGTGACGACCTGGTAGAGTTCTTGGAAGTAAAACTCACAGAAGTGTGGGTACCCTGCTATGACTGGGTCCCCGTGGAGTTTTGTTTTGTTTTGTTTTTTTAACTATTGGAGTTTTCCACACTGAACCTCCAGCAATTTGTCAATTGAAGTTCAAGTCTTCCTAAGCCAGCACTTGGTTCTCTCTGAGGTTTTGCTCTAGTAAGTTGTAATTCTCTGATATTACTTATCTATCGCTCTAACTTAGGGGGCAGCAGTTTGTCCTGTGACCTCATATCTCTGAGGGATCTTAGAAAATTTGTTGATTTTTCAGTTTGCTTAGCTTTTTACTTAGTAGGATGGGCTTGTGACTTCTCAGCTTCTGACATGCTGGACCAGAAACTAGAAGTCTGGCTGAATTCTTAATAACCACCAGGCCCCATGTTTTTTCACTATTAGTTGAGTTGAATTCTCTGTGTGTAATATCTTAGTTTGGGCTATATGGGAAGCAATGTCTGTGTTAAAGGCTAATGTGCTATTTTTTTAATAAGGATTTCAGTCACAGGGAACAGGAGGAAGAGGAAAAGGGAATGAGATAAAGAAGGAGAACCAATCTGAAGATACGTTATCAAACTGGCCACTGCCTGGTTTTGAGCCTAATTGTTCAGTTTCAAGGGGCTCTCGAAGAGGCCATTTAAAGAATTACTTTTCAGAAGCATCTGTAGGGTAGAGGTGGCAGCAGGTATTCCTCTGCTGACTGATTCTCTTTCATCACAGTTTTCCTCCATGATATGACTCATTTCTTCCACACTTTTGGGTTGTACATGTGTTGGCAATTAAAAAAAAAAACGGAATCCCATGGTATCTTAGCTTTTGTTCCTCTGAAAGCAAAGCCTGAATAAGGGCTTAGGGTTTATGTAGCTTATTTGGACAGGGATCCCAAGAAGCAGGAGTGAGGAAGTTGGGAGCAAGAGGGAAGGATAAAAAGACAATACAGGAGTGCATCATTGCAGTCCTCGTGGTAAGCAATAGGAGCTCCGTTCTACCAGGAATTCTGAGAAATGTATAGAATGTCTCTCTAATTATCTGCCCATAAGATGGGAAGCTGGAGCATTTATTCACTTTCTTTTAACCCCCATTAATTGAAAGTTGCCCCCTAGGGGCTATAACTCTCTTTCATTTCTGGGCAGTGCTTACATGTGAACTGAAAGCGCGTCTGGGACTTTGGAAAAGTCTCCTGACTTAAAAGGCGGTGATTCACTAAGTCAGTGTGAGTTTGATCTTGAGAATAACTCCCCATCACAAAGTTGTGCCAAAGAGATGCTCCATGGATTCTTAACCGCCTCAGGGAACAGAGAGACGTTAGGGCAGATGGTCAGAAGAGTACTTCTTTTGTAGGATAGTGTGAGGTTGGGCTTCTAGAACGGTGCTGCCGTGCTCATTTTGACTGGCTGTCACTGTTTATACAGTCAGGTGGTGGTGGTTGGTGGTTTAGTCGCTAAGTCGTGTCCAACTCTTGCGATCTCATGGACTGTAGCCCGCCAGGCTCCTCTGTCCATGGGATTCTCCAGGCAAGAATACTGGAGTGGGGTGCCATTTCTTTCTCCAGGGGAATCTTCCCGACCCAGGGATCAAACCCAGGTCTCCTGCATTGCAGGCAGATTCTTTACCAACTGAACTATGAGGCAAGCCCTATATAGTCGGGGACTCTGCTAAAAATATTTGCCCAAGACTGCCCTCCGAGCGGGAGTCCAGCCTTTGTAAAGCAAGTTGGAGTCTTGCAAGTTGGTGGCAGTGGCTGCAGCTCAAACAAAAGTACAAGTGAGAGGACTTAACAGTTGTCACTTAGGAGGTAACCGACGTCTTTGGGTAGGTGCTTATTCAGAAGAGGTTTTTTTTTTTTTTTTAACCGAGGATTTTTAGAATCTGTGTCCTTCTATTACATATCAAATGACTGTGTAACATTTTTATGAGTGAGTCAACATGTGGGGTGGATTGCAAAATGTTTTCAAATGATTGCAAATTCTTTTCACCCTGGTATATATATTCCTCCCATTCAAAGTTAGAGTCTGTTTCTCTGCTGATTTGAATCTGGACAAACAGGTAACTTTTTTCTTTTAGTTTATAAAGTCTCTTGACCAAGAGGAGCTATACCACTAGAGGTGGTCTTGTGACTCACTTTGGTGAATAAAATGAAGTGGATGTGAAACTTTGCCAACTCTGGTCTTGAAGCATCTGCTTTTATCCTCTCTACTGAGAGTGGCATGAAAGGAGTCTAGCCAGTCTTGCCTGCTGGAGCAGAAGAGGTCATGTTGGGGAGGATCTAGACCCCCTTGATGGTCAGCAACCACTCCCAGACATGTAGGGCCATGTGCATCCTCCAGCCTGGCTACCTTTAGGGTGTGACAAAGTCACATGAGTAAGGCCAGGCAAACCAGACCAGGACCGCTCAGCCACCCAGAGGATCATGGGAAATGCTAAGTTATTGTTGTTTTATGATATTAAGCTTTGGGTAGTTTGTTATACGGCAACAGACACCTAATATAATGTCACCAAAATACCAAAAGCCTTTGGAAGCATTTTGTGCTTCAACAAAATATATGACTAAATTAAATGATGTGTGAATAAAGTTTGCAAATACTAATGAGGGTTTCATGGTGAGTTTTGGAGAGTTCCTTTTCTGTATTTAACCAGTGAAGAAAACACAAATGAGGAGTCACCATTCCATGCTAGAAAGTAAGCTTATGAAAATTACAGCTCAGTGAAATAAAAGGGCAAATAGTACCTCGAATGGTCTGTGTAACTACAAAGAACAATTTGTATGTATAGGAACTCTTGGCTTCTGGGAAAAGACTGGTTTAGTGACTGTCAAGATGTGCTTGGAAAGATGATGCAATTTTGTACTCTGGTCTGATTTGAAATGATTCTGTGGGCCATAGCAGCTGTTAACGTTTACTGAAAGGGCTTGATGGAATGGAGCTCTGTTGGCTGAGTAGGGGCTGTCTTGTGCTTGTGGTGCTCCAAAAGGTTTGAAAAGTGGCAATGGTTGGAAAAGGGAGGAGAAGCCCATGAAAACAGATTCTGTGTATTTATGGCTTTGCTTGAATATATCATATCCAAAGAGCTAGGGATACCTTCCTTCAACAATAGAGAAGAACTTTCACATCCTGCCTTTATCATTTTTAGCATCAGAAATTTTGAGTTTTGTTACAAAATGGAAAAAAAAAAAGAGCTTATGGATTTTCACAAATCACCGATTATTTGCAGAAATCTTTTCTGCAAAGTATCAGTTCAGTTCAGTTCAGTTCAGTCACTCAGTTGTGTCTGACTCTTTGCAACCCCATGGATTGCAGCACACTAGGCCTCCCTGTCCATCACCAACTCCTGGAGCTTTCTCAAACTCATGTCCATTGAGTCAGTGATGCCATCCAACCAGCTCATTCTCTGTCATCCCCTTCTCTTCCTGCCTTCAGTCTTTCCCAGCATCAAGGTCTTTTCCAAGGAGTCAGTTCTTCATATCAGGTTGCCAAAGTATTGGAGTTTCAGCTTCAGCATCAGCCCTTCCAATGAATATTCAGGACTGATTTCCTTTAGCATGGACTGGTTGGATCTCTTTGCAGTCCAAGAGACTCTCAAGAGTCTTCTCCAACACCACACTTCAAAAGCATCAATTCTTTGGCGCTCAGCTTTCTTTATAGTCCAACTCTCACATCCATACATGACTACTGGAAAAACCATAGCTTTTGATCTGATGGGCCTTTGTTGGCAAAGTAATATCTCTGCTTTTTATTATGCTGTCTATGTTTGTCATAGCTTTTCTTCCAAGGAGCAAGCGTCTTTTAATTTTATGGCTGCAGTCACCATCTGCAGTGATTTTGGATCCAGGGTTCAGTAGCACTGGTTCTTTATCCAAGTGACATATCTAGATTGTGCAAATTATAGCTCATGGATCAGGTCTATCTACCCTTGGGTGTTTTTTGTTTAACCTGCGTGTGTATAAATATAGTGTTTAAACAGTTGAGATGCCTTTTAAAAATCCAAGAGCTTTCACACAAAATTTCATACTTTCAGCATCTCTTGAAAACTGGATGACCTAACCACAGGTCTAAAGTGAGGAATAGCACTCACTTCAGATCCCATATTCTCCTGCCAGCAGGCTACACAGATTATTTTTCTGGTGTGGTTGCTGTAGGCATGTGCCAGCCTTGATAGACTCATTTCAAAGGGATGAGCATCCTGGTCATCTGGATTTAATTGACTATTTAAACAACAATAAGTGGTTTGATTTCCCGCAAGTGGAAAATGATAGTGAAAAGTCATCTCACACGTGACATGTCCATTGTAAGTAGTTTCCACTACTAAAAAAGCCTCAGTTCAGAGCTCATAGGTTTAGACAAAATACTTTTAGGGAATGCTTCACAGCTGATAAAGATGTGCTTCCAGTCTGCTGAGAGGAAGAGGGGAAAGTCCAGAGTTATTGGGATTGAAAGAGGACTTTTAGTTTTACTTTTGGTATCCCCTGTGAAGAAAAGCTTCTTGTGGAGTCTGGACAGAGAGAACCATAGACAGCTCCCCCTCTGAAGCACCAAAGACCCACAGACCAAGAGGGGACTGTTCCAATGATATCACATACCTCACAGGCAACCAGTGTGAATGGTGATTAAGGACAGGATACACTACTCTCCACATTTTCCCAATTTTCTTGGCTTTGCAGAAGATCCTACAACTTTGACAGAACACTATGAAAAGGATCAGGAAACTCCCAAAGAGCTAATATTAAGTTTCCCACAACCTCAGTGAAATGGCGCTTTGAGTCAGAAATTATTATAGAAAATAAAGGGTTCATTTACTTATTGGAAGATTAGTTGATTTTCAGTGTTGCATCAATTTCTGTCGTACAGCAAAGTGATTCAGTTTTGCATATACATGTATTCTTTCTCCTTTTCCATTATGGTTTATTATAGGCTATTGAGTATAGTTTCCTGTTCTATACAATAGGACCTCGTTGTTTATCCATCCTATAGATAATACTTGGCATTTTTAAGCCCCAGACTCCCAATACAACCTTTCCCCACTCCAACTCCCCCTTGGCAATGACAAGTCTGTTCTCTAGGTTTGTGAGTCTCTTTCTGTTTCATTGATAAGTTCATTTGTGTCATATTTTAGGAAGTGATATGATATGCTTGTCTTTTTCTTGCTTTGCTTAGTATTATAACCTCCAGGTCCATCCATGTAACTGCAAGTGTCATTGTTTCATTCTTAATTTAACGTCTGAGTAATAGTCTGTATATATACACGCACACACGCACATATCTTTGTCTTATTCATCTGTCAGTTGACATTCAGGTTGTTCCCATGTCATGGCTATTGTAAATAGTGCTGCTGTCAACACAGGTGCATGTGTCTTTTAGAATTATAGTTTTGTTTGGATATATGCCCAGGAGTGGGATTGCTGGATCATATGGCAACTCTATTTTTAGTTTTCTGAGGAACCTCCATACTGTTCTCCATAATGGTTGCACCAATTTATATTCCCACCAACAGTGTAAGAGGGTTCCTTTTTCTCCACACTAGAGGCTTTTTTTTTTTTTTAATACACCTAGAATTGTGGACTGAGATCCATGCCCATCATGTTGTCAAAGAATATACTCATTTTAGGAAGGAAAAATATATTCCATTAAGTACACTTTGTGTTTTCAAGGTATTGTTTTGTTTTTGTCCCTTAATATTAAATTTGCAAAATACATCCTGTGGTTCGGCACTGTATTATTACACTGAAGATTAGAATCATGACCTCCAGATCATAATTGCCTTCACATGTGTTTGGTCCTTTGCTGCTAGCTCTTAGCATCTTTGTTTTAAGAGCATCTTTATGTTTCTCCTTCGGACTAGCCAGAAATATTTTCAGTGCTGTGCACAGCTAATGGCTCTTTAAATTACCATTATCCAAGCATTTTCCAGACAGGTTTTCTTCAAGAGTCAGCAAGTGAGCAGCACTTTCAAGGACTGCTCTCCAAGTGAGAGGCTCTTCTGCTTTACATGGGACAGAGTTCCCACTGGGGAGTGCTTCCTGTGGTTCCAGCTTTTTATATCAGAGCACCGAGACCCATTGCTGTTCATTGTTACACCTTAGTTGAGAGTTCCAATGGAAGTTTTATCAATATGACAATTGCATTCACTCATTTATTTAGAAAATATATGTTGAATAGCAACTATCCTATGGGCTCAGGATACCAAGTAAAATTCAATAGCTGCTCTTTAGGAGCTAACAACCTCCTGGATGAGAGAGGAATATATGCATGATTATAAAAGGCCATGAAAATGCTATGGTGAAAGTAAGCCTAAGGCAACAAAGGACAAACATTGGGAGTGGGTGGGAAGCTGGCTTTTTAAAGTAAGGAGTTGAATTAGTTAAGCAAACAAACAGGAACCAAAACCTTGAATGCCATAGTAGGAAACTGGGACTTTTACCCAGAGCCAAATGTGGTTCCATGTGGCACCATTACAGAATTCTAACCAAGAGAGGGCTTGCTCTGATTTCCTTTTAGAATGAGCACTTTGGTGACAGTGTGGAGGATGAATTAGGAGCTTGGTAAAGCCGGAAGGAAAGGACATGTCTTAGGGGGCAGTTAAAATGACTTAGATAATAAATTATGAGAACCAGAACCCAGGAACTAGAAGTAAGAATATATATGTGTATGCGTGTGTGTGTATATATAGAATAGATTTAACAAACATTAAGAAGGAAGAGGACTTGTGCTCTGAGGACTAATTGGGGTGAAAGCTAACAGATAGAGTAGTGTACTCGTAACTTCAATATATAGAACTGTCTAGGAATATCATGCTCATCCTGCTCTGTCACTCAGTCAAGTCTGACTCTTTGTGACCCCATGGACTGTAGCCAACCAGGCTCCTCTGTCCTTGGGATTTTCCAGGCAAGAACACTGGAGTGGGTTGCCATTTCCTACTCAAGGGGCTCTCCCTGACCCAGGGATCAAACCCGCGTTTCTTGTGTCTCCTGCATCGGCAGGTGCACCACCTGGGAAGCCCCATCTGGGAATATAACTGTACTCATATATGAAAATGCTGTGTGCAGAACTACAAACTAGATCTCACTTTGGTTGTCATAGTTGTTATGGAATAATCTTGTGTCTGCGCCCAAGGCCAAAGATTCTCTTTTATAGTTTCTGTCATTCTATCAGAAAAGAAGAAAGTGAGCCCTTGGCACCCACTGACGCAGAAGAGCCACCAAATGCCTTAAGTTGGGACCAAGATGTTTAGAGAGCTTCACATTTAACAGCCAATAATAATTGGCAACCAATTGTTGCAATTATGACTCCTATGATTAGAGCTTGTACCCTCTCCTGGTGCCACACGCGTGTTGGTGTTGATGATTTATATGGGCAGCAGGAGAATGCCACTGGGGTAGGTCACATGCTTTGCTTCCTTTGACAAGGTGGTGAGAAGCAAATTGGCGGGACGGATGTTTTGCCCTGAATTTTGTGGATGGAAAAGAGAAGTAGAAATAGAAATGCATGAAAAATGTGTGGAGGAGACAATAAATAAGGAGCAAACTCAAGTTTAAAAGTGGGGATTTCAGTTTTTATCTGGTAAATTTTTTCTATTTCTTTATTTTTTCAAGGATTTTTCTCCTGCTTTTTCAACTGAGAGTCGTTCTTCTGCCTTGTCATTTTGCTTAACTTTCTCTGCTTTTCTGAATTTAGATGGAATAGTTATCTATTACAGTCATGAAGGGGTGTTCTCACGTGGGAGCATCCTTATACAGACAGTGTGTGCCAATGCCATTGCTGAGAGAGCTGAATTTGATGTGGACATAAGTCATGTCTTTCTTTAGGGTATGCTGGCAGCTACCACTTTGGTAATGGAGAGGGCAGAGTGGGCTGGTGATGGAGGAGCTGGAACTGGGGTCGGATGGGAGGTGGGATTTCCCTTCTGCTCCACGACTATCACTGCCCTACCAGGGGTGGGGTCTGATCCCTAGCTGCTGGAGCAGAAGCCTCGAGGGTTTGGGCCCAGGCTGACTCGTTCCCTTTAAGCACGTGTTTTTCCCTCTCCTTGCAACAGAGGGGAGCGTGCTAAAGCAAGGGGGCCCATGCACAGCAGAGGTCCGATGTGCTGCCTGTCCAGGCGTCTACAGCTCTGCTCAAACACAGTTTGGGGAGTAAGTCCCTTTATCCTTCACAGTTGGTCACGGCCCCCACCACTCTTGCTCTACCGTGGAACCACTCTGCAGGGCGGGCGGGGCCCACGTGGACTTTGAGCGCGTTTCAGGAGGTGAGCCATGGTGCAGCAGGTATCTGGGCTGCTTCTGGTCCACCGCTTCAGTAAATGCCAGTGGTGGCCACTGCCCCCCACCCACTAGTCCCAGCCTGGGACGAGGCAGCCTCTGCGTCAAACAGCTGAGTTTTTTCACATTGGTAATAAAACTGTTCACTACGTTAGAGAAAAGAATTGATGTAAACAGTGAACGTGTAAACAAGGAACTAGAAAATATAAAAAAAAGATAATCAGAAATGAAGAATTTGATAGCTGAAATAAAAAGCACACCTGAAGGAATGAATAGCAGACCAAGTGATCCAGAAGAGTATGTAAGTGCGCTGGAAGATGGAATGATGGAAATCACACCATTAGAAGAGCAAAAAGAAAAACACATTTTAAAAATTGAAAGCACTTTACGAGATCTCTAGGCTAACCTTAAGCATTCCAACATTTGCATTACAGGGGTCTCAGAAGAAGAAGAAAGAAAGAAAAGGGAAGAAAAAAATGTATTTGAGGGGGTTTCCCTGGTGGCCCTGTGGTAAAGAATCCGCCTGCCAATGCAGGAGACATGCGTTTGATCTCTGATCTGAGAAGATGCCACAGGGCAGCTGAGCCCACGTGCCGCAACTGTTGAGTCTGTGCTCTAGAGCCTGGGAGCTGCGGCTGCTGGGTCCGTGGGCCTGTACTGTTGAAGTCTGCATGCTCTAGTGCCCGTGGCGTGCAACAAGAGAAGCCTCTGCAGTGAGACGCCTGCACACCACAGCTAGGGAGTAACACACGCTCACCGCAGCTGGAGCAGAGCCCGGGCAGCAATGAAGACCCAGAAGGGCCACCAATCAATGACTAAATAAAGTTAAATAAAAAAACATTAAATGCATTTGAGGGAATCATGGCTAAAAAATTCCAGACCTGAAGAAGGAAACAGATATCCAGGCACAGGAAGCACACAGGTTCCCAAACAAGATGAACTCAGACCCATACCAAGACATACAATTAAAAAGGAAACGTTAGAGAATTCTAAAGGCAGCGAGGATAAAACAGCCTTATACAAGGGAATCCCCATAAGGCGATCAGCTGATTTCTCTGCACAGACTTTGCAGTCAGAAAGTAGAGGCATGGTATTTTCAAAGTTCTGAAAGGGAAAACCCTGAAATACTCTCCCCATCAAGGTGTCATTTAGAATAGCAGGAGGGATAGAGAACTTCCCAGACAAGCAAAAACTGAAAGAGTTCATCAGTACTAAACCTACACTAAAAGAAATGTGAAGGGTTTTCTCTGAGTGGAAAAGAGGAATCTACAAGAAAGAGGAAATCCCACTAGGAAACACAAATACATAGCAGGGATTGAGGATCAATCACTTAAACAAGCCAGTATGAAGATTATAAGACAAAAAATTACAAAAGCAACAATAACTGCAATAAACAGTTAAGGGATTAACATGAAGATGTAAAACACAACATCAAAAACACAAAATGTGGGGTAGGGGAGTCAAAATATGTAGATTTTTTAGAGTGTGTTTTAACTTAAATGACCACCAGTTTAAAACAAGTAGATATAGTTACAGGTCAGCATATACTAACCCTATGATAACCCAAATCAAACATTTACAATAGGCACACACAAAATAAAAAGGAACACAAGCGTGCAACTAAAGAGAAGTATCAAAGCACAAGAGAAGAAACGAAGAGCGAAGAACTACAAAGTCAATGGAAACACAAGTAACAGAATGGCTATAAGTACGTACTCATTAGTCATTACTTTAAATGTGAGTGGACCAAATGCTCCAATCAAAAGACACAGGGAGCTGATGGGATAAAAAAAAGAACAACACACCACCAACAAAACTCAAGACTCTTCTACATGCTGCCTACAATAGACTCACAGACTGAAAGTGAGGGAGTAGGAAAAGAGATTTAATGGAAATGGAAACAAGAAAGAAGGGCAGCAGTCCTCAAATCAGAAAAAATAGAGGTTCAAGCAAAAACTGTAACAAAAGGCAAATGATATAATGATAAAGGCACCAGTACAAGAAGATAATACACTCAGTAACATATGTGCACCCAATACAGGAACAGCTAAATACATAAAGCAAATACTAAGAGACATAAAAGGAGAATTTGATAATAATATAATAATAGTAGCGGGCTTTAACACCCCACTTGCATCAGTGGACAGATCATTCAGACAGAAAATCAGTAAGGCAACAGTGATCTTAAGTGATAAAATAGGCCAGTTGGACTTAATATCTAAAGGACCTTACATCCCCAAATAACATAATATAAATTCTTATCAAGTGCACATGGAATATTCTCTTAGGCCATAAAACAAGCCTCAAGAAAATTAAGAAGATAGAAATTATAGCAAGCATTTTTTCCAACCACAACATAATGAAACTGAAAATCAATTACAGAAAGAAAAATGAAAAAGAACAAACATATGGAGACTGAATAACATGCTACTAAAAAAACCAATGGGTCAATGAAGAAATCAAAGAGGAAATTAGAAAATATGCCAGACAAGTGAAAATGGAAACACAACACTCTAAGATGGATGGGAGGCAGTTTATAGTGATACAGGCCTTTCTCCAGGAACGAGAAAAATCTCAAATAAATAGCCAAATCTACCACCTAAAGGAGTTAGAAAAAGAACAAACTAAGCCTAAAGCCAATAGACAGAAGGAAATAATAAAGCTCAGAGAGAAAATAAATAAAATAAAGATTAAGAACAGAAAAGATTATTGAAACCAAGGGATGGTTTTCTGAAAAGATAAATGAAATTGATAAACCTTTAGCCAGGCTCACCAAAAAGAAAAGAGGGAGGACCCAAGTAAACAAAATAACAAGAAATGAAAGGAGAAATAATAGCCCAAACCAGGAGGGTCCAGGCTGGCCCTCGGAGGATATTCACTTGTATCGATAAGAACTGGAGCTCTGTGATTTCTACTGACACTTCCCGAGTAAAATGGCAATTTCTCCCTTTCCTATACACATGCCTTGGGCTACTAATTTACCAATCCTTGATAGATTAATGGCTGAATTGCATGGCGATATTAGTAGTAACACATTCCAGAAGTAACATAATTCCACTGTTTGTGGACTCACTTTCACTATCATTTCATAAAATAATGAATTCCCAAAAAGATCAAATCAGGATAATGTGACATTTATTTTAAATAAATAAAAAACAACAGTTAATATTAACAGTTCAGTTTAGTCACTCAGTCGTGTCCGACTCTTTTTGACCCCATGGACTGCAGCATGCCAGGCCACCCTGTCCATCACCAACTCCATGAACAAGCATTTACTAAATGTTTAGTGCTGGTGTAAACACTCTATGTATTAGTTAATTTAATTTTTATGGTAGTTACCAAAATGTGTGTTAACAGTACGTTCGTAATAGAGATTAAACCAGTTAGACCAAGAGAGGAAAATACTTTGCTTCTTGTCTCACAGCTAGAAAGCAGAGGCGATGGGGTAAAAACCCCACAATCAGACTACTTTCCATCACACTGCTGACTTTATAGAATAGCCTTTTATGTGTTCAAGACTTTGATGGGATAGCATCAATTGAGAAAATTTTTGTATATAATGGAAATTTTTGAGGGTGGTACTCTACATTTTTTAGGGCCAAAAAGAATCTTCAACTTGCCCTTGAGCATTCAAAAGAAAATAAGGATATAATTTTTTACAGAAAAACAACACTGAGGAAAATGAGTTATATGCAAGCAATACTCTGTGTAAACAACTAATAAATCAGAAAAAAAAAAAAAAAAAGAAAAATGTTAACAGTAATTTAGCAGCAAATGGGGCATTTGATCTGCAGCTCCCAGATGAATTCCCAAACGACATGAATAATTTATTTTAGGCAGATGAAATGATATGGGTTATGTAATGCTTGATGAGAAATTGCAGTTGTAATCGGGGAAATTGCTTCTACTTAGCAGGGTCACCGGCGAGGAAGGAGCAGTCCCAGGATATCATTTTCCACCTTGAGAATCTTGGCCGAAGTAGTGCCCAAGTGCTTTCTGCCCAGCTGTGATCCAACTCGTGGAGCTGAATTTAGTTTCCTCTCCAGAGGCCTCAAAAGACATTGGAATATTCTAGCGCCCAAATGGCTTCTGTGCTATTCTGTGAGAGGCTGAGCCCCGGTCGGGCTCCTAGGTGGCACAGCGGTAAGGAATCCGCCTGCTGATGCAGGAGACGCAGCAGGCCTGTGTTCGATCACTGGGTGGAGAAGACCCCCTAGAGTAGGAAGTGGCGACCCACTCCAGTATTCTCGCCTGGAAAATTCCATGGACAGGCGATCCATGGGGTCGCAAAGAGTCCTGACAGAGCGCAGAGGCACATACGTGCCCCAATCGCAGCTCCTTAAAAAAAAAAAAGCTGCAGTCACTGGACTTGCACAGATGCAAGGCTCTCCCAGGACTAGGATAGGCTGTCAGGCTGTGAGGAAGCTCAGTTGCTGCTTGGAATTTATGCCCTATGGGACCATAGAGCATTTTGAAAGCCACAGTTTAGTACTGGCAGCTGAATTTTGACATTTCAGGCTATTATCAAGTCTTCTTCAAACAGATGAAACTGTAGGTATCTGACAGTTAAGCTTTCTGTGAGGCATGTTCATCTGGCAGGAAGGGTGCTATCACCTGCTTTATTATTCTGTTATCTGGTGCCTTTCAGTTGCTGTTTGTTAATCACCTAAAACTCCTGCATTGTTAAAGATATCTCCAATGACAAGGCAGATAAAGAGCCAGGGTTCATATTTTAGCCTCAAGGCTGTGCAGAATTTAAAGATATGAAAAAGTTTACCACTGAGTTTCTGAGAAATGTGAAAAGCAGTATAAGAATCCACGTATTTAGTTGTTTCTGTAAAAGCTCACACTCAGTCCTTCTCCTATAGACTTAGAAAGAGGGAATGAAAAAACCATATTTCTTCCCAAGCTGGAGCTCACCCAATTGGATATGTTGGTGTTTGAGAGCATATTTTATCAAAATAAGGAGACAAAAAGTGATTTTAATTTTATGCAATGTGAGCCACTTAATTTTCATTCCATTAAATGCTGAAAAAAATTAATGTCTGATAGATGAAAAAGGGAGGAGATAGAAGAGCTATTTGGAAAAGAATAAGTACAGGTATGTTCTGAAAAGAAGAATTGGAATTTTTTCTTTATTTAGCATAAGGAAGAGTAATAATCCTATAGCTATGTATACTTTCCTATTTTTTTGTCAATATATATTTTTGTTGTGGTGAAGACAAAACTATGTTTTTTTGTTAGTGAAGACAAAAATGAAATTGCATTACTCATGGTGAAAGACTATGGCTCTTTAGTTTTTCGAAAGATTTGTTGAAAATATAATCTCTTTATCTCCTTTGGAAAACCACACTTCACGCTCCCATGCTAACAATCAACTCAATTCAGAGACTTAAGGAAATTAGTTCCAGCCCTCAAAACAACCCTCATCAAAGAATGCAGAAAAGAATGCTACCTTCTGCTTAAGTACTGGATAAGCACCCACTGAAATGTCATTAAAGTAATTAGCTCAACCAAATCCCCTGGTTGCCACAAACTGACTGTGAAATTGTAGAAATCTTTGATGTCCTCTGACTCATGACAGAGAAGTGAATTTGATAAAACAGCTTCGAGATGAGTCATGGTCACATTCTCCCTGCGTGTACACAGCACCAGTCAGTCAGTCCATTCAGTAAATTTAACTTCCTCACAACAGTGCTCAGTGAAAAAAAAAGTATATATATATATATATATATATTTAGCTGGAGTTTTTTCATGAGTTAACGTTTACAGAGACACAGATTCTAAATTAATCAATGCCCCAGTCTGATCTGTAGGCTAAGTTGTATGGTAGTTTTGTAATGATGATAATAATAAATAACATACAATAAATAATAAATAACAACAATAGCATCTGACCCCTAAAAAATGCGTATGATGTACTAGTTACGACTTTAAGCCATGCACACACATGTGTACATGCACACACATACGTATACCCCCCATATACATATGTATATACTGTTGTTTAGCCGCTGTGTCCAGCTCTTTAGAGACCCCATTGGCTGTAGTCCGCCATGCTGCTCTGTCTATGGGATTTCCCAGTCAAGAATTCTACAGGGGGTTGCCATTTCCTTCTTCAGGGTTTCTTCCTGACCCAGGGATAGAACCCACATTTGCTGCATTGGCAAGCAGATTTTTTACCACTGAACCACTAGGGAAAACCACATACATATATATGTGTATACTATTTAATCCTTAAGACATCCTTGATATCAGTTCAGTTCAGTTCAGTTCAGTCACTCAGTCATGTCCGACTCTTTGCGACCCCATGGACCGCAGCACGCCAGGCCTCCCTGTCCATCACCAACTCTCAGAGTTTTCCCAGACTCATGTCCATTGAGTCGGTGATGCCATCCAACCATCTCATCCCCTGTTGTTCCCTTCTTCTGCCGCCTTCGATCTTTCCTGGCAACAGGGTCTTTTCAAATGAGCCAGCTGTTCGCATCAGGTGGCCAAAATGTTGGAGTTTCAGCTTTAGCATCAGTCCTTCCAATGAATATTCAGGACTGATCTCCTTTAGCATGGACTGGTTGGATCTCCTTGCGTCCAAGAGACTCTCAAGAGTCTTTTCCAACACCACTGTTCCAAAGCATCAGTTCTTTGGCACTAAACTTTCTTTACAGTCCAACTCTCACATCTATACATGACTACTTGATATCGGTAGATACTATTATTATCCCATTTTGCAAAGAAGAAAATAGAGGCTCAAAGAGCTTAAAAAATTCATCCAGCATCACAAAATGGTGAGGGTGGTATTGAAATCTGGACCATCTGACTGTAAAGCCTGTGCTGCTTCTTTATCACTACATATAGAGCCCTTTGTTTGAGTCGCTAGAACATTTGCTTGTTGAGATATATTCATTTGAAGTTTACCTGCAATACAAGAATTTCAAGATTCTATATGATCTCCTTCAAAAATGTGGTTAATAGAGTGAAGAGGAATAACCACAACAGAAGTGATATTTTCAAGGCCTCCATATAAAAGTGTATGGAGGCAGAGCTGGTAATGGAAAATTATTGATTGTGAGTTTAAAAGGTGAGGAACTTCAGTACTGAGAACAGACAAATTTATATTCCTAAAGTTTTTCCTCCCTATTTGCAAATTCTCCTTTCTACATTTGAAAAGCTGGTTTTTAGAAGTGATGACAAAAGTATTAAAGAGTCAGCCTTAATAACAGCTGTTAGCTCAGATTAGCACAAGAAAAATTTTCCTTCAATTTCTGCTGCACATCTGTTATAGTTCTGTGTGTGTATGTGAATAGTGAGTTATAGGATGGTGCATGGGATTTTTTTCCCCATATTTAAAATGTTTTTCTGCATTTTTTATTACTTTGCCTTATTTCCTAAAAGCTCCTTGGTTAATGTATTGTAGCCACTTAGCTTCAAGCAGACACCTAGGAGTAAATAAAAATAGGAATACTTCTTCCCTCTATTAAAATAAAGATTTATTTGGAATTTAAATTATATTGGCATTATCATTTTCCTATATGAAAATAATTTTTTCCTATATGATCATGTACTTCTGAATTTTACAGTGCTTAATTATAGCTGTTAATCACAATATTAAGATAAACTAGGTTTGAGAGGTAAGTTCTCTCTTTTTATTAAGGCTTCTGTGTACTTTGGTCAGTAAATTGTGTGATACTTTCTCATCTGTTTTATTGCTAGCTTAAAAACAAAACAAAGAACACTTGGGTGGCAAAAGTGTAAGTCCTTTGGATAGCTTAATTTTGTCTTTGCTGATGGGCTTTCAGTAAATACATGTATATATTCATATATATTCAGCTTCTTATTTACATTTCTCTTTGTAAGGTAGAATGGAATTTCCACAGGACTTCAAGAATTATCACCATCAGTCTTCTCTGCATCTCTTAACAGGGCAACTCTCTTAGGGACAGCCCCAGCCTCCATTCCACCTCCCACAAAGTTGCCTTGGGTCACGTGGTCAATTCGGAGGAGAGAAATAACTACAATAGAGGTAATATTTTCTATGTTTCAAATACAATACAAAAAATGTCTGGAGGCAGAACCGGTAATGGAAAAATATTGATTTGTGAATTGAAGTTCATCAGGACTGATAATAGCTGCCTTTACACCTCAAGAGCAGCTGCAGAATCTGGCTTCTGGCCAATTCTGGCTCCATCTAGGAGGCAGCCATGAGAAATGGCAAGGCCGTGGGTTTGCACTCAGGCTCCAGAAGTTCTCAAATTCCATTCCAGACAGCACCAGGGATTTGAAATTTGTTTCTACAGCATCTAAGCCTCAGTTTCCTTATCATTAAATTGGGAGAAAATGTATATTTTTCATTTTTTTTCCCAAGGACTAAAATGAAATGAAAAGACTAAAATGAGATTAAATTTTCTGGGTATCTCAGTAAATATTTCTGGGTTTCTCAGTAAATACATGTTTCCAGTTTACTAAGTCTGACAACAGTTTCTGTTTTTGTAATAATAACAAAAATGTGAAAGATATTGCTGAAGTCAAGTAATAGTTACATTGGATTTTTCTACAGAAGGACTCTTCCTTCTGGAATTTATGATACTTTTGTTGTTGTTTAGTCAATAAGTCATGGTGTGACTCTTGTGACCGCATGGGCTGTAGCCCACCAAGCTCCTGTGTCCATGGGATTTCCCAGGCAAGAATTCTGGAGTGGGATGCCATTTCCTCCTCAGGAGCATCTTCCTGACCCAGGGATCGAACCCATATCTCCTGCATTGGCAGGCAGATTCTTTACCACCAAGCCATCAGGAAAGCCCTTATGATACTTTGCATCAGTGTTTCTTGAAGTGTGGTCCATGGACTACCTACATCAGAATCACGTGGAGTGCTTAGCAAAAAGTCAATTTCCTGTCTCTAGGTTGGACTTACTGAATCAAGGTTCTTGGGGAAGGTGCTTAGATGAATATGTATTTAACAGCATCCGCAGAGGACTTTTTTCCCTACACTAAAGTTTTAGAAGCATTACCTATATGTGTATCTTTATATTTTATAAATGATAACTCGTAACACTTATAATGTTATTTGGCTCAACCTTGAACAAGTAACATCTCCTTTGTATTTATGGGGAAACTGAGATCTAGAGAAGTTAAGTTTCTTATCCAAGATTCCAAAGATGTAGGAGGCAGAATTAGATCTATATTCAGGGTTTCTAGTCCAGTTCTATTTAGACTATATTTCTCTCATTCTCCTACATGAGAGGCTACGAGGTGCAGATAGTTTAGGGTTGCAGGCAAGTCTTGGTACTCTACAATATTTTATTCTATATGCAATCAATGGAGATGTATTAAGGATTTTTAAGTAGAATAATTTTAATCAGATCCCTGTTCTAAGAGTCAAACGAGACAATTTGGAGAGAGGGAAACTGAATCCAGAAAGTACATTGGGATATTGATGCTGGCATCTCAAAGAGTTGGACACAACTGAGCAACTAAACTGACTGACTGATATAGGCTAGGTTATTTGTGCCAGAATGCTCAAGTTGCATTCCAGAAGGCACTGGAAATGAAATATTTTTGGAAAAAGGTATGTTTCTGAAGCCCAGAACGTGGTTCTGTATGTTGTCACTAATCACATTAGTATGGCCTCTACGTTGTGAGTTCTGTGAAAATAGAGCCGCATTTCATTCATCTTTGTGTGCTCAGAGTCTAGTTTAGCGTTGGCTGTATGGTGTCATTAGATATGTTTGTAGTTTGGTAAACTTGAGTGAATGATAGTAAAAGCTTTATGTTGACAAATTCAAATTATTCTTCACATACATAACCCATTTTGTATATATATATATATATATATATATATATTTACACACACACAATATATATATATATATATATATATACCAATATACAGATTTAGTTACATTACTCATTTGATCATCACCACTGTCCTATTTTGCACATGAGAAGCTCAGAGTGGTTGAGGAATGCATCCAAGGTCAGCCATGTGTCTAAGCTCTAATGCTAGTAGAGCTGGTATTTGAATTAGGTAGCAGGGTCCAATGCCTTGTTGTGGTACATTATGTATATAAATTTATCATTGTTTCAGTTGCTTATTGTTTTTGACATTATTTCATATTGGTGTAAACTGGAATTTCATAGGTGTACCATAGGCTATATGTATAACAAACATGTAAAATATTAGTAGCTTGACACAAAGAAAGTTTATTTCACACTCACTCAAAGTCTGATGTGGCTTAGCTGACATTCCCGTGTGGCTGTCACCCAGAAGATGGCTCAGCGGCGTGGACTGACTTCATCTTGTGACCATGCCAGCTGGACTGGAGTTGAGCAGGCAGCGGAAGAGAAAAGGAGACGCATCAGCTCTTGGTTGTCTTGGCCTGTTACGTCCGCGCATATTCCACTGGGTAGCACTATTCACACAGCCCAAGTTAACTGAAAGAAAGGCTGGAAAGCGCAAAGGAGCAGATGAATTTTGGTGAACACTAATGATTTCTGCCGCAATAACAAATAGAATAGCAGTTATACATAAAAATCAAATTTAGGAGCTTCTGTGTCTTGGGGTGTGGTCGTGTATCACACTCCTGGCATGTGGGTATGCTCACCAACCCAGGAACTCTAAATCCCATTTTTTAGAGGTTTTTAGTGGCTTCATTCTATAGTCATTATTGATTAAATTATTGGCCATTGGTGATCAAATCAATCTTTAGCCTTTTCCCCCATCCAGAGGTTGGCAGGTGGGGCTGAAAGTTCCAATCCTCTAATCATGCCTTGGTTTTTCTGGTGTTCAACCTGAAGCTTCCTGGGGACCCCAGCTCCCAGTTACCTCATTAGCATACAAAAAGACACTCTGGTCACTCCAGGGACTCCACCAATCTTAATAAAAGTTCTGTGTCTGGAACTGGGGTGACGGAAAAATGCAAAATAAATGATGCTTCTATTACCCCTATCATTCAGGAAATTACAAAAGTTTTAGAAACTCTGTACCAGGAAGTTGGCATGGAGACTGAATTCACATTTCTCATTATGTCATACGAAGTGACTTAATATCCTTGGTTTAATATAGGTCAGGGAAGAAGGTGGGCAGTAGTGTGCTGGAAATTTTTAACAACCAGCTTGCTGAAAAAAAGTATGCCAGTTTGTACATCCATTAGCTTATTACCCATTTTTCTGATATAAGGATGGGTAGCACACTATTTACAGGTAATAAAACACACAACCCTCTTCATTATGCAGAATGCTTTTATTGGTTTTTGTGAAACATTTGAGTCCCTAATCAGCTATGACGGGAGTTGATGAGCAGGTACAGTTATGACATGCATGTCATGTTATGACATGAATACAGTGACAAAACAAAGATGTATTTTGAAACTGCATTTCTCAATGATGTAAGTTACATTTTGCTGACCCGGGTAACAGTTTTCAAATACTAGAACATTTCAAGTTTTCACAATGTGACAGCTATGAACATGACTCACTTTCAATTCTAATCAACATTACTAACAGTTCCTCCACGGCTTTAAGTCCTGACAGTCATCAAAACAATAAATTAAGCCCTGGCTTTTAGCAATTTGCCAATTTCCATGGTGTAAATACTTTCACCATGACAGATTCCAGGCCTCCAATATGGTATCGTGGAATGTGAAGTTGGGGAGAGGTACTCAGTAGCTTGCCATTATATAGTGTTACTGCGATGATAATAATAGATGTAAAAACCCTGAGAGCATGAAGTGATAATAATGTGTAATAAAATCCCAGAAAGGGATGACTTTACTTATTTTTACTACCTTTGTTTTTAATTTATTTAAGTGCAGCTTAAGTAATTTAATTTTAAATAGTGGTTGTGTTTAACAACTGTCCTTAAAAAAATCCTGAAAAATCAATTGGCTTTCATGAGCTGCTTAAGCCAGCTCTAGCCTACCACTGAGAGGGGTGGATAAGACTTCTTACTCCCAGATATAAGCCTCACCACTTCTGATGTGACCATAGTTGCAGTTGTTTGAGTTTTGAAGACTGTTAGATCTCCAATAGCCCTTTTTGGACATTGTAAATGAGATCATAGCTTCATCAGGAATCCTCTCCACTATTCTAATATCTGTAGCTCCAGCGGCTCCTCGCCTAACACTATAGTTAATGCATATCCTAGGCACTAAGGAAATCCTTACTGAACACAGTAGAACTTGTGCAGACATCTAAAATAAATTTTACCTTCAATCTATCAGTGAACAACCTTTATTATTTTAGCAGGGGTTCAGTGGTAGTCAAAGGTTAGTCACGGAACTGGTAGGAGGAAGCGGAGCCTGGCTCCCTGAGGGAGGCCAGCGTCCACTTCAGTCTCATGAAGTGGTGACCATAATCGAGACCCTCACACCGACCTAGGACTCAGTGCCCCGATTATGGCTGCCAAGTCTTGGCTCCTTCCTCCCCGCTTCTCTTCCTGCCTTCCTTCCACAGCATTCTGTTGAGCACATACTGTGATCTCGACTGTTCTAGGTATCAGGGACATAGCAGCAAAAAACACAAGCCTGCGTCCTCACACTCCTTACTTTCTATTAAGGAAAGTCAGTTAACAAATGAACAGTACACGTGGAGTGTGTCAGATAGTATTAGGCACTATGAAGAAAGGGAAAACAGGAAAGGAGCTTAGAATGAATCAGGTTGGTGGTGGAGTTTTGCCATTTCGGATAGACTGATCCAGAAAGACCTGTCTAATATGCTGATGTCTGAGCAGAGGCCTGCAGGAAATGAAGCAACAGACATGCAGATATCTGGGGAAAGAGCCTCCAGGGAACGCGAAACAAGGGCAGTGGTCCCCAGGGGAGCGCGTGTTTGATGCACTTGGAGGACCCATGAGGTGGCCACTATGGCCGGAATGGAGTCGGCAAGGAGAGAATGGTAGGACCAGTAATCAGAGGGTTAACAAAGGGGGGAAGGCAGAGGGCAGGCGTGTTTGCTGGTCTGTGAGTCACCTTGGTGTCAGTCAGGTCTGAGCCTGAGGACCTCCTTGGCTGTCCTTGGGGCACCTTGTGGGTTCCGAGTCCCTGCCCTCTTATTTGCCTCCTACGCTCCTCTGAACATCAGGTTTGGCAGGATCTTCATACCTGTTTTTCTATCCGAGTACTCAATGTGGTCACACTGAGTCCTGACAATCTTGGTCTACTACCTTTTAGAAGTCTGCCCTGTTACATGTAGATACCTTTCATCACAACTCTCCACAGAAACACTTATTATCTCCCACACTATGCCATATAGCTTGTTCTGCTTTGTCTATTCACTTGGTTGCTAAATTGTCATGATATCTCCCTCCGTTTTTAAAATTGCAAATGATGAAGCCCAAAGGAAATAGGGATTTCATTGGTTCACAGGGCAATACAAGTTTCGGTGTGTTTGATCCAGGGCTGAAAGGACCGCCCTGAGATCTGTTTTCCAGCTCTTGCCTCACCTCAAAACTGACTTCATTTTTCAGCTCTATATGGTGGTACAGTGGCCACTCCAGACCTAAGCTTTTCCAGGTCCAAATTTAACAGAAAAAGAGCGCCCCCTCCCCCGCTCCTGCTTTCTCTTCTCAAGTGTCTCAGAAAAAGATCTCCTTAAATCTTAATAAATGATCGCACATCCCTGAAGTAATCACAGTTAGTTCAGTCAGTTCAGTCGCTCAGTCGTGTCCAACTCTGCAACCCCATGGACTGCAGCATGCCAGGCCTCCCTGTCCATCACCAACTCCGGAGTCTACCCGAACCCATGTCCATCGAGTCAGTGATGACATCCAACCTTCTCATCCTCTGTCGTCCCCTTCTCCTCCTGCCCTCAATCTTTCCCAGCATCAGGGACTTTTCCAATGAGTCAACTCTTTGTATCAGGTGGCCAAAGTACTGAAGTTTCAGATTCAACATCAGTCCTTCCAAAGAATACTCAGGATTGATTTCCTTTAGGATGGACTGGTTGGATCTCCTTGCAGTCCAAGGGACTCTCAAGAGTCTTTTCCAATACCACAGTTCAAAAGCATCAATTCTTCAGCGCTCAGCTTTCTTTATAGTCCAACTCTCACATCCATACATGACTACTAGAAAAACCATAGCCTTGACTAGATGGATCTTTGTTGGCAAAGTTATGTGTCTGCTTTTTAATATTCTGTCCAGGTTGGTCATAACTTTTATTCCAAGGAGCAAGCGTCTTTTAATTTCATGGCTGCACTCACCATCTGCAGTGATTTTGGAGCCCCCCAAAATAGTCTGTCACTGTTTCCACTGTTTCCCCATCTATTTGCCATGAAGTGATGGGACCAGATACCATGATCTTATTTTTCTCAATGTTGAGTTTTAAGCCAGCTTTTTCACTCTCTTCTTTCACTTTCATTAAGAGGCTCTTTAGTTCCTCTTCACTTGCTGCCATAAGGGTTGTGTCATTTGCATATCTGAGGTGATTGATATTTCTCCCGGCAGTCTTGATTTCAGCTTGTGCTTCATCCAGCCCAGCGTTTCTCATGATGTACTCTGCATATAAGTTAAATAAGCAGGGTGACAATATACAGCCTTGACATACTGCTTTCCTGATTTGGAACCAGTCTGTTGTTCCATGTCTGGTTCTAACTGTTGCTTCCTGACCTGCATACAGATTTCTCAAGAGACAGGTAAGGTGGTCTGGTATTCCCATCTCTTTAAGAGTTTTCCACAGTTTGTTGTGGTCCACAAAATCAAAGGATTTGGCGTAGTCAATAAAGCAGAAGTGTATTTCCTTCCCACAGTAATAGGTCTCTGATGTTGCCCCTCAGGAAGGCGCAGCTTTGGGTATTCCCCAGTCACCCTGGGATGACAGTGGTATTGGTAGGGGTATCTAGAAAGAGACCCACACTCACCCAGCTGTGTAACTCCACTAATTGCCTGCTGATTGCACTACTCTTTTCAAAAATAATGTGGGGGGCGGTCTAGATTGTTCTACAAATGAGTCCAATCAAATTGTGGCTCCTTTGATGGAATGGTTTCTGAGGTACATATTCTGACCCCCTGTGGTCAGCAAAAAACACAAGCCGGGAGCTGGGGGAAGGGGAGCTCTGTGTGCCCCAGGCTGCAGCTGTCTGGGATGGAATTTCCATCTTACTGAGCTGAGAGTCAGGAGGGAGGGCGAGGGCTTGGTTCAGAATCCACAGACCCTCACCTTCCTTACCAAGTCTTCACAGATATCTTCCTAAATAGATATTCCATTTGCTCTTTGCTTCTAGGACCGTTTCCAGAGACTTGAAAGTGTTTTTTAAAGGCAATTTCGTCTTATTTATTGTTACTTTCGGCCGTGCTGGGTCTTCGCTGCGTGCTCAGGCTCCCGCTGCTGTGCCTGGGCTTTCCCTGGCTGTGGCCCGCAGTGGCGGCTCCTGCTGCAGAGCGCTGGCTCTGGAGCACGTGGACCCAGCAGTTGGGGCACACGCGCTTAGCTGCTCTACGGCACGTAGAGTCTGGTTTCCTGACCAGGGATTGAACCTATGTCCTCTGCGTTGGCAGGTGAATTCCCAACCACTAGACCACAAGCAAAGTCTCTAAATTGTTTTTGTTTTTTTCATTTTCGTCTGTTTCACCGGAAGTGGGTCATCAGCGCTCCTCACTCTGCCATAACCAGAAGTTAGCCTCCTGCACACTAGATTTTAGTTGATACTAATTGTTGTTTAAATCCTGCTTAAAGTTAATAATGCTCCCAAATCACTGCAGATGGTGACTGCAGCCATGACAGTAAAAGATGCTTGCTCTTTGGAATACAAGTTATGACCAACCTAGACAGCACATTAAAAAGCAGAGACATTACTTTGCCAACAAAGGTCCATCTAGTCAAGACTATGGCTTTTCCAATAGTCATGTATGGATGTGAGAGTTGGACTATAAACAAAGCTGAACGCCAAAGAATTGACACTTTTGAATTGTGGTGTTGGAGAAGACTCTTGAGAGTCCCCTGGACTGCAAGAACATCCAACCAGTCCATCCTCAAGGAAATCAGTCCTGGGTGTTCATTGGAAGGACTGATGCTGAAGCCAAAGCGCCAATACTTTGGCCACGTGATGTGAAGAGCTGACTCATTAGAAAAGACCCTGATGCTGGGAGGGATAGGGGGCAGGAGGAGAAGGGGATGACAGAGGATGAGCTGGTTGGATGGCATCACCGACTCGATGGACATGAGTTTGAGTAAGCTCCGGGAGTTGGTGATGGACAGGGAGGCCTGGCGTGCTGCAGCCCAAGGGGTTGCAAAGAGCTGGACATGACTGAGCGACTGAGCTGACTGACCGACACCGGGGTCTATCGGGCGAGTCCCCGTAGCTCCCGGTGCAGAGGCTGAGCCTCATCCCCGGCCTGACGTGACGTGACAGTCGGTTTTGCCACAAGTCCCATACAGCTCTGAGTGTTTCCCAGTGTCCTGGCTCCATGGCAGCCACTGTGGTGGGAAAGGGTCCCCACAGGAAGAAGAGAGGACATCAGACCTTGTCCAGCATCAGCCCTCGTCTTGTCACCTAAAGTCACCACCTCTCCAGGACGTACACTGACTTCTTATTCATGGTGCCTGTTTCCTAGTGCTCACTCCTGAGCAGCTGTGCAGAATTTTCTCTTCTTTTGATTAGCTTTTAAACACCTGCTATTCAAGAACACCTGCTTAGGGTCATGACTGTCTTGGATGGAAAAAAATATTGACCTCAAAATCATGCAAAGAACGGCCTGTAGGACGGGAATGTCCCAGAGGTGTGACCCTCAGAATACCTTGGAGTGTGTGTTGTAGGCCCAACTGAATGGTCATTTGCTTGTGCAAGTGGAGGTGGGCCCTGTGCATTTATTTGGTCAACATAAATTGCACAACCATGGAACCCCAGACACTGCTAGGTTGGAGGGTGATGAGGAAACAGTCTCAGGTTCTTCAAGGAGTGTATAGTCTCGGGGAAGAGAAAAAAAGAAAGCTGCAGTTATACTGTCATATGACACTGTGACCAGGGGGAACGCACAGGTTGCCTGTTCCAGCCTCTACTCCATCAAGCTTGCTTCCAAAAAGTAATGCTGAGGCTCCCTAGTGGGGAGTAGGAAGGAGGCGAGTGATAGATCCTTGTTTTCTTGGCGTTTTTTTTTAGGGTTGAGAAGGGAGAAGAGAACCAAAAGTGTACAAGAACGTGCCAGACATGCTTTCTTTCTCTTTACTTTTTCAGTGAAAGCAGAAAAGAAGCAGCAAAGTTTTCATCACCACCAGGGGCTGTAGCAGGCTGGGGGCAGGACAGGAACTGTCACTTAGCGAGGGAGAGTCTGCAGCCCAGGAAGACCTCTGCTCAGCCAGTCTAGGCGAGAAGCCAAGAGCCTCAACACGGGCTCTGCCGCCGGGGGATGACAGAAGGCTGAGGAGCGCGGGCTGTTTGACAAGTTTGAATGACAGTACCCCTTAAAGTGTGAAGAGAGAGTGATTTCTTATCTCGGATGCCCTAAAAAGGAGACAGGACTGGCCGTTCAGTGATTAAGATTGAAAGACATTCTCCCCGTGAGACTGCAATGCCTGCTGTTATCTTACCAGGAGGAAGGGAACTGGACACATCCCTCTGTAACACACTGGGATTTACTCTTCACCCTCATCAGGCATTATATCACATGGAATTTGAACAACCACCAAGATGAGCTGTCAAGGAGGGGCCAACTCTGTAGGTCGATTGATGAGGGGGCAGACATGACAATGACCATAAAACAGATGAGAAGCAAGTCCTTAGACGTTGGTGGAGGCATGGAAAATGAGCAGAGGTCATGGATGTGGCCACTACATCCACGTGGATGTTCTCAGCTACATCCCGAGAACCAAGCCAGGTACCGTCAGGCAGGGGTTGGTCTGGGCCCTCATGGAATGGGGTCAGAAGCAGGCCTGGGCAGCTGGGGAAGTGAATCGAATTTCTCAACCTTTTCTGTCCTTACTTCCATCTGCTTTAGGAAGAATTCCAACTTTAGGTACACTTCACACAGTAGATTTTTTGCGGTGGGTTCAAGGTTGGTTGTACACTGTGTATATATGGGGATGCCTGGGGTTTCCAGACTTGGTCGTCCACTATGGGAGTCAAGACCTCACCACTGTTTATCCCGGCTTCTGAAATAAGTTCCTTACTGTCCTCCTCTTCTTCATTCTTGTCCCCTGAGTGCTCTCCTCTACGATGCTGCCAGAGTGATGTTTCAGGAGTGCATATTGACCGTGTTCCTCCCTGCTCAAAGCCTTTAGTGGCTTGGCTTCTCTGTTCCTGTGGAATGAATTTCCTTCCATGGGACACTAATATTTCCTTACCCTGACCTCTACCCGGGTTCCTAACTCCTGACCAGAGTTAGGTCAGGAGTTAGGACACTTCATCCCTGTAGTGCACACGCCTGACATATTCTGGCAGCAGCCAGCTGCAGGCAGTAGCCATCTGCTTCAAGCTCTTTCCCCTGTGCTTGTATTTGGTTTTGCTTGCAACACACACCCTTTCATCCCTCATCGCTCCTTTCCTGGGCATACTTTCCTAAGAAGGGCTTCTCATCCGTTTCAGAGCGGGGTGGACGCTGATCTCCTGAGGTGCCTGCAGATACCTCTGACTTGTGCTCACTGCATTGCATTGCACGTGTGCGCTTCTCTTACTCACCTGCCAACTCCTCCGGCTGTGTCTTATCTGTATTTGTATCAGCCAGGGCTGAGCGTATGCCGCAGACATAGTTGGTGCTCTGAAATATTTTGCTGCATAAATGACTCAAATGATCCTTAACTGTCTCCTGAGTAACTCATTTGAGAGATCTGTTGGCTGCTGACTGGAGTCTGGAAGCAATCGGTACCTTCATTTATTCAGCCCTGACTTGGAAACGCAGCAAGCCACAGCCTGCCAGGCCGAGTGCCCCGGAAAGCCTCAGGAAATCTTGTCGCTGTGCATTTTGTTGTGTGACTACAACTTGAGCTGAATAGAGAGAAGCCAATCCTGGCCAGCACGAGCATCGTGCTGGGAGTAGAAGAGCGGGGCCACTGAAGTCGGCGAAGCGGAAGGTTACCGTGGTGTCGCCGCAGTGGTTGAAATGTAGCTGGACCTTATACCTCTTGGCCCCCTGCCCACTGCTCCGTGCCGCCGAGTGGAGGGGCTGCGGGCTCTCTGTGTCCGCAGAGGAGAGCTGTGTGGCCCTTATCTCCTAAGCCCGTCCCGGCGGAAGCTGCCAAGCCCTGAGTGACGGTGTCCAGGACTGGGGACACCATCTCAGCCCCTCCTGGGTGCCCAGTTAATGTCATCTGATCTGGACTGCCCCAGCCAGTGATCCAAGGAGAACCGAAGGAACCTCAGGTGGTCTTTACCATCACACTCATTAGGCGCAGAAAAGCCTCCTTGTCCCGCTGGCAACATCTCTAGGTACGGCTTCCTCCTTCCTCTAAACTGAGGCTGACCCTTCTCAGTGATCGGTCAAAGGCGTCAACCAGATAATAAACCGTGTGCCTGTTTAGGCGTGTGATGTTAGATTCGCCACTTGAGGGGAGGGTGAAGGTCAACTACGATGATCAGGGATGTGGGAGAACGCAGCTTGCCACCCATATCTGACCGCCTGTCCTGCTGCTGCTGGTAGAGGGTTTGCAATCTCCTTTCCTGCTCAGTGTGAGACATTTTGTTTTTTTACCTTCGTACAAATGAGAATTTGTGTGGAATTTCCAAATCCTGCAAAAACGAAATGCTTGTTTGGAATGTAAACCTATGGGAATGAAAATGATCTCACAGTCTGCAATAAAAAGGTCATTTCTTGATCTTGGATGTTTCCCAGCTCAGCACATTGAGGATGGCAGTGGAAAACCCAGAGCGCCAGCAGCCTCCACACTGTGATTTAGGGAGGAGAGTGACTGAGAGTGTTTTTGTCAGAGGCACTGGTTCTCTGCTTAGCCTCAATATTTCATAAAAAGCTCATTGCAGCAAATTTTTTATTTGGCAGCATCTGCTGTGCTATCATCTTGATATCTTCACTTTAAGTAACACTGGCATGAGGTCAAACGAAAGTCAAGTTGACATGATGACTATTCAATTATCAACTTCTATTAGTGCTACACATGATAGATATATGTGTATATATATATACATACATATATAAATATAGTCAGCAATGTTTGTGGGAAAAGGAAGTTAGCAATCTTGGAATCAGCGCCAATGAAAAGCTCAGATTTTAAGATAAGCATCAGATGGCAGGAAATGAATCATTAGAATGAAATTGTACTTGATTCTGACACTGTTTGCTCTTTGACAAGTCATTTAGACTGCAGGTCTCGGTTTCTCCACCTTTCAGGAGAATAAACTACAGAGCTATCATAGTCTATACTGCTATTCATATTTTAAGTGATAGGTTTTCTGGATATCATTAGGAAGAGCTTCCCAAATGTTGCAAAGTATTGAAACTTACTAGGGGGAAAAGGATGCAAGGTTTTTGTTTGCTTGTTTGATTTCTGAGCACTTAAATAATAGAATAGGCAGCAGTTTCTTAAGTGAATGGATTTAATGGAATGGAAATCACAATGAGATTTATAAGGCTGGGAAAGGAGTCTGCAGTGTACAGGAGTAGACTAAAAGAAGCTTGGTCTGTTTGCATCTCCAGTGGCAAACATCAGATACTATGGCAACAAAGGGCCTTTACTGGAAACGTTTTAGAGGTTATGAGATTACCTGCAGCCTATGTAACATAGCAGACAGAGAGTAGGATGTCAAATACACTGCACCTTTTATCAGTGGCTAAGCTGGAAATGCCTGAGAGACATTTACTTCTGTGCAGTCTTAAAAAGTTAGGTATTCTATTTGAGGATAATGTAGGCATTTGTTTCTGGAATTCTGCCCAGTAACCCAGAACACACCAAAATGTCTTCAGGTAATTCGATCAGTGTTCTTGTAAAAGAACCCCAAAGCCACAGATTCTGTTACTGGCAAGACTGAAAGTGCATTATAAGGGAAGACGACGTGTTTCATGGGACGGTGGCTTGGCTGGGAGAGGACTCGAGGAGAGTTAACTGACAGCAATTAGGAGCGATGATTAATGCTAACCGAGCTTCTGGGAACCTTGCAGAAATGTGCTCTTCAGGGTGTGTTGGTGTTTACAGCCTTACTTTTTGTTTTGCCTCCGCCGCCTGATGCAGTTTTGGTCAAGGTCCTTGTTAGTCCCCACTGACCCTGTCTTTGAGCATTGAGATAAAAGGACATCCTTAGAATGCTTTTTCCCCAACTTGGTCATCTCACACAGTGTCCACAGTACTACTTCCAGAGGAATATTCAGCTTGCTGGCATTGCTGTTGTGGGATAGTCACAGAAAGTGCGGCCGTAATCCTTTTTCCATAAACTGGTCTGTTATTTAGCTTCTTGGATGTGATGTTGGTACCCACTGTGGAAAAGATGGGCAATGCCTATGTGTCCATGGGCCTTACCCTCTTTGACCTGGGGATGGGGTGAGCATAAGGACTGAGGGATACTAAAAGCAGATTCTAAATAACCTTCTGTGAGCTCCTTTTGCCTACACTGGTCATATTGGGGCACATTGGGGAAGTGTCGCTGGAGATGTGGGGAGCAGTTTTCTGCTTGGCCGATTCCAATCGAGTAGACAGGGTCACTCTTAGTTCTAACTTCTCATGTTAAGCAGAATTAATTAGGCTGGGTGGGCAATGAGGCTTTGGGGAGGGAACAAGAGACACCTATTGGATATCCAAAGTCAGGGTGACATTCTGTAGTTCAGGACCTGGCAGATGATGACTCATGAACCAAGTATGTCCTGCTGCCTGTTTTTATAAATAAAGTTGACTGGAACACAGTCATGGTCATTTATTTACATGTTGCCTGTGGGTGTTTTTGCACAAAAATGGCAGAGTTGAATAGTTGCAGTAAAGACTGTGAAACTTGTAAAGCCTAAAATACTTGCTATTTGGTTCAATTCAGAAAAAATACTTGCTCAAGTCTGCTATAGTTCTTTGTAGGTTATCTGCTCTTTGGTGTTCTATAATTGCTAAAATGAGTTTAGGTGTGAGGTTTTTTTGTGTGTGTGTGTGCTTTGGGTTTGCTCTACTTTAAGCAATTCTTAGCCATAAACTCTTTGGAAATTGTCTCTCCCCATCTCTGGTCTCAAAAATCTAATTAGATTTATGTTAGGATCTCTCATTATTTTTTTCATTTATCTTAACTCTTTCATATTTTCCATCTCTTAGGGTCTTCATGGTGTATTCTGGGTAATTCTCCATATCTCTGATTCACTAACTCCTCAGTTGTGTCTAATCAGCTCTTAAACCCATCATTGGATTTTTAATTTCATTATTCCATTTTTTTTTGAAGATTTAGAAATCCTGTTTGCGTCTTTTTCAAAGATGCCTGGATATCTTATTCATATTTTATATCTCCTTTTTTACTTCTTTAAACATATCAAGCATACTTAGTTTAAATTCTCTGCTGCTAATTCAAGTGTATGAAGATGCTATAGGTCTGATTCTGCTGCTCTCTCATTGGCCTATCAGGTACTTGTCTACTTGTGAGTTTTGTGATTACTTCTAATGTTGAGCTCAGGTATCTTGGATCTTTTCTGTGGAAATTCTTCAAGCATTTTTATTTGTTGTTCAGAGTATAAAGCATGCCATACTGCCAGAGAGTTTTCCTAAGCCATGTAATCCATTCCAGATATACTAGAGATTTCCAAATGCTGCAGGTTGTGAAGCACTTGCCTGGACCATTAGTAAAACTAATTCTTTGGATGCTAAACTGTCTACCATTTCCTGGCCTCTCTTCTTGCTTTGATTTGATTCCCCGAAGAGAGGAAAGTGAATCTTCATTTCTCGCTGGAATCCACAGTGAAATGATAAAAGCTAAGAAACATTTCACATCTTGAAGTCCCATTTGGTTGTTTTCCAGATCTGCCTTGTCATAATTCTCCTTCTGTGAAAATTATCCTGCTCTGCAAAGCAAGTGGCACGTGGTACACCGCCTTCAGGTTCACCTTGTCGATCAAATCTACAACTTACCAAGTGGTTCCTAACATGTCAGTTCTTTGACCTCAATGAAATGTCTACTCTGTTTACCAGTCTACTTTCAAATATTTCCTATTTTTCTCATCCAGATCATATTTTATAATTTAAGACTTCAAACATTAATTCCCTAAGCTGACTTGCCACATCCTCTTTCTAATCTTATTTGGCAAAACCCCAGTCCTGAATGAAATAAAATGCCCATTTTCCCTGTGTCTGTACTTGAACTGATGAGTATTCTTGAAGAAATATCATGATTTTCACTTTGGTAATGATTGACTAGATTATTTGGACTATTTTCTCCTGCTGAAAATATTTTAAAATGTGGGTATAATATTTAAAGTACCTCATTTAAAACATTGAAGAATTTTTAAAATATTAAGGAATTACCAGGCTGAAATTTAGGAACAACTGGAAACTCAAAGAAGTAACTTGAATACTGAAGCCACTTGGCCCAGAAGTGGTTTCTAACATTGGAAAAGTTGCACTTGTTTTTGGCAGCGTCATAGGGTAAGGGGTCATGATTTCAGACCCAGGGCCAATGTAAGTGGGGGATCTAATAACAGATACTCCTCACATTAAGCCATAATTACAAAAGGCTAGACTCTCAGGGTAAATCAGAAAGAAACTGCTGGAAAAGTTGTTTTGGAACTATGCATAGAAGAGGAAAAAAGGAAAAAAAGGAAGTGGAAAAAGGAAAAGAGGATAAAAGTTGTGGCCACAGGCCAAACTGTATGTAGATTTCCAGGCTAAGTTTGTTTATCCTGAAGGGGGTCTAGGGAAACCTCAAGTTAAAAATGTGATTTAAGGCGGTTCTAGACTGTAACGCCCTTGGTTTCCAGGCAGAAGTAAATTCAGATCTCTTTGGAGGTAGGTAACTTGATTCTGAGCTTCAAATAATCCCCACAAATATTTTTTTTTTCAGGAAAAATTAAAAGTATATAGTCAAAAATAAAATCAGTCACATTAAGCAACATCATTGGAGAAGGAAATGGCAAGAAATAGTATTCTTGCCTGGAGAATTCCATGGACTGAGGAGCCTGGTAGGCTACAGTCCATGGGGTCAGAAAGAATTGGACACGACTGAGCGACTTAACAAAAGCAACAGAATATTATGAAGAGGGAAAATTAGGAATAGCATCTTGAAGAAATAGATCTACAAATACTTCATAGTTTGGATTCGTTGGACACAAATCGTAAACACTTTTGTGTATTCTGTAAAATAAGTGGCAAACACAGGAAATTCTAAAATTTAACCTAACAGATGAGGAAGAGCTAAGTAAAACTTCTGGAAATGAAAACCAAAATGTAACCCCAATTAAACTCAGTGTGTGGATTTAACAGTAAGTTATCTGCAGAATTAATCAGAAGGTGAATGGAAATATAGATGAGAAAAAATATGCAGAATAAATGATAAAGAGACAAGAGTATAAAAGTAAGGTTAAAAGTCATATTGGGAAGTATATCATTGAATTGAGGAGAGAGGATAGAGGCAGAGGCAATACTTGAAAAACTGATGACTGAGAATTTTGTAGAACTGATGAAGTATACCAATCCAAAGATCCAAAAAAAAAGCTAATAAAAATCTTAAGCAGAGTAAATATGACTTCATACCTAGACATTTTACAATAAAACTGCCTAGCATCAAAAAAGGAAATATTCAAAGCAGCCAGAGAGAAATGTCAGGATACTTTAAAAGGAGCAACAGTTGACTGTTGACTTCTCAATCCTAGCAATGAAAGCCAGAAGTCAGTGGAATGATGTCTCCAAAGTGATGAAAGAAAATACATGTTAAATTAGAGTTCTATACCCTGAGAAAATCTTTAAAAAAATAAAGGTTAAATAAGATTATTTAAAGGCAAATAAAAGAAAGGAGTGTTTGTGCCAGTGTACTGTCACTAAAGGAAATTCTAATGGAAGGTAAGCCCAAATGAAAGGCCTAAAATGAAAGAAGGAATGGAGAGGAAAGAAAATGATAAATACATAGGTAAATATCAATCAACAGTTACTGTACAAAATGATAATAATGTATTATAGAGGAAAATACAGTGTTAAAATACATGATAATAATGACATAATAGTGGGGGAGTAAACTCAGTGAAAACCTTTCTATCTGGTAGGGTAAAGGTATTGATTAACTTTAGAAATGTTTGTGTAATTTAAAAGTGTATTTAATGCACTTTTCTGTATGTATATTTCACAGCAAAGTAAAACAAAATTAATCCACTGATTTGGTCCACTATAAACTGATGGTCTTTAACTTCAGCCAGCAATATGCCAATGCCTCCTGGCCAGTCCTACATGGCTTCCAGCCGTGTCCGTCACATCCTCCGTGGGAATGCTCTGACATTCTCCAGTCTCTCCTGTCTCCTGCTCTTCCCTGGCTCCCAACCTGTCTCCTCTTCTTCAGCACAAAACCACACCTCCTAATTCACAGATTATATAGCAACCATCAGATGAGAGTGCCCTCCACTTTCTGCTACCAACACTGGTTTCTTCAGCATCAGAATCAATCCTTCACTAATGTTCTCCTGTTAAAAGGAGAAATTTCACAGATTTTCCAACCTAAGACTAATTCTTTATTTCTTCTCAGGGATTGTGTTCTCTACCCCATCTCCCATCTATATACAGCGTCTCTCTCTTTAATGGACCCTTACTGTTCATCTTTAAACATGCTCAAATTTAAATACTATCTATTTTAAAACACACACTTTGATTCCAAAGTTCTCTTCTAAATAATCCTATTTTTTTTTTCCCTCATAGCCAGAGTTCCTGAAAGCATTGCCTCTACTCTCTGCCCCTGTTTCCTCACTTTCTACTCAATCTGATTAGAATAGCAACTTCCAAACATTTTGATCTCAGGATGTTTTTAGACTCTTGAAAATCATTGAATTATTGAGAGGAGGTCAAACAGCTCTTATTTAGGTAGTGAGCAACAAGGTATTGCCTATTTTAGACACTTAACTTTTCTCTGTAGATGGGCAAATACTCTGTCCTCTTTATTTTTGCCCAAATATCACCAGAGCAGAATGTATGTCCTGCTAATCTTGGAATCTGTTAACTGACTCAGGACTTCGTACTCTTTTTGGTTATTATTAAGTCTGTCTGCTTATGTCCCTGATTTCTCTAATTCTTTGTTGGTGAATGTGAAAGAGTTAGTATTTCAGCTGCATTTCTTTTTAAGTCTTTTTTTTTGTTGTTTTTTTAGATGCTTTGCATAGATTTTAAACAAAATGGAAAAAAAAACAACAACCCAACAGTTTATGAAACAGGAGTGTTAAACCAATTCACCCCACTCCTTGGAATACATGAGAGAGACCGAAAACAAAAAAAGATGCAATTTCACACTCCAGCTGAAGTCTGTCCTATATCTGAGAAAATTGCCCCAGGTGTCCACAATGGAACTTCTGCTTGAGATTCTATAATGCTAAAGATGACTTCTCAGGAGATGGTATTTCTCTGAAAAGTGACTGAGAAAAAGCTTTGTCAACAGCAGATTAAAATAGAGCTGAGATAAAATATTATTTTTCCAGTTAAATGTAGTGGTTCTATTCCATCTTCAGGAAAAGAAAGAGGTATATATCAGGATGCCCAGAAATTAAGTAGAGTTGATTAGGTAACCACACTAACTAAAAGCTAAACATGGTGTGCTGTAAGATAATTTGCCCCCCTTGCCTCTACCGAAGAGAGGTTTTTCTTTCTTTCTTTCTTTTTTTTTTTTTGGTAACTGTAATATCTCAAAGCCCTTAAAAGGATTTATAAGACAAAAATGACTTTCAGTAAATTCCATTACATGTGTGGATAGTGCTGTAGCCAGATTCTTGCATCATTTCACACATTATATTTGGGCTATAGCTGGGTAAGCTGCTACCAGCCCTGAGACATGTGTGGTGTGTGTCTGTGTGTGGTCTTTTACAGGGTGAAAGGCAGTTGGGGTTGGGGAGCAGGTAGGAACAGAGTTGGGAAGAAGTATATCTGAATGGTCCTTGCACATTAAGTGTCCAGGACATCCTGGGGACAATGAGCCACACTGAATTTTAGATGCTATAAATGGGATGGTATAAAACGGGATGGAATGTAGATGGTGTTAGTTGTTTTGATAAATGAAATTTGGTGCTTAATAGCAGCCAAGAACTTGCCTGCTTTGAAAAAATAAAAGGATGATTTCATTCTTCATGAGTGTTCCTAGTGCACAAAAACCCCCCAAAATAGAATTTGTTTCCTGTCTGAAATCCAGTGTTAAGTCTGAAATATGGTCTGAGGCGAAGAGAGCCAGTCTCCCTGCAAAGCCTTAAGCAAGCCCCTTTGTGCTCGCCAGCTCTCATTGAGCACACGGGTTGCCCTAGTGATGAATGCCCTGCTTTGTGTGGGCTCAGCACTTTTTTTCTGGAGAGGCTGCTTTAATGAGAAGGTGAATGGAGGGGCTTCTTTTGAAAGCAGGATGAGAGGAGGGCCACTTCTGAAACTGCAGGCACAATGGTGCCATTCCTTATCGCAGATCTGACCGTCCCCGGGGCCTGCCCACCCTCCTCTCACTCACTTGTTCCCTGCTCCTCGCTGACTACTGTTTCGGGTTGGCCTCTGGCCTCCTGGAATCTTCTTTTGGAAGTCAAGGGCAACCGACCAACCAGATCACATGGTGTCGTCACTCTGGCCTCATCTTTCTTTTCTCCAAAAAAGGGACTGTTCTTGGTGTTTCGGGGAGGGACACAGCCGAGCTCCTTTCTCCCACCTATTTTAAAACCCTGCGCTTTTTTCCAGGTTTACCCACGCACTCAGAACGATGCTCCAGCCTGTTTGAACACCCCTTCCCCCTCAGCATCCATTCTGCAGGCCAAGAGCGGGAGGAAACGGTGTAATTGCGGTATTTCAGGACCTGCTTGGGGCTAGCTGGAGCTGAACACGCACGGTGGACTCTTCATTATTCATGCTAATAGAGGGCATGCTAACTCAGACCATACACATTGTTTCTGGACTTTGAAATGGGTTACGTGATTTCTTTTTCTTTTTTTTCCTTTTTGAACGTGGTAGCAGGTGGTTTATTTAGAATGATAGCGAAGTTAGTTTCGTATCGCCTGTGTTTGGGGTAGGCAAAACTGTGAGAGGTTACCATTCCCTTCTTTCCTCCTCTGCCCCCAGCCTCACCGGGCACGGACTTCTCCTGACTTCATATCATACGTTCCTTTTCATTTCCCCCTTCTCTTATCAGACTGAACTCTCTGGCAGCTGTGGAAGAGGTAAGGTTCACTGGACACAGAATTAATTGAAGGAGTGTACTGTTAGGTACTTACCCTGAAATAGGAGTCAGCCTCAAAGCTAAGGAGATAAAAATGATGAATATTTGTATGATCAGTATTGACACCAGTAGAGTAAGTTCCAGGATGCTAGGTATTTACTGTGATGATTTTGGTGGTATGTCTTTTTATTTGTTTTGTTTACTGCTTGCTGAATCCCCAGGATTTAGAACAGTGCTGAGTATATTTCTTCAGTTCAGTCGCTCAGTCTTGTCTGACTCTTGGTGACCCCATGGACTGCAGCACGCCAGGCCTCCCTGTCCATCACCAACTCGCGGAGTTTACTCAAACTCATGTCCATTGAGTCAGTGATGCCATCCAACCATCTCATATTTAATATGCTCTTAATAAATTTTGTGCACCAAATGAATGAAAAACCATACATTTCCACATGCTTTCTTTTTATATTCTTGCTACTTTCCTACAATATACATAGCATAGTCATTATTAAAATAGCTAATTCTTGGTTTCTTACCCCTTTTATTTTTATGTAGTCGACTGCCTAATTCCTTGTAAATTCTCAATAGAATATAGAGTGATGGGAGGATGTTTTTCATGGACAGTCTTGTTGAACTTGAGCTATATTTTACTCTGTTGATTTTTCAGACCAAGTTTTTATCAACCTTACAGAGACAGCTTTTCTTTGGTGATAGTGGCAAAGCAGTAGGCTGCTCAAGGGCCGTTTCTATCACTGGACCTCATCTGTCACGGTATGTTTGTGTGATAAACCGTCCCCTGCACAGAGCAATAGGAATCTCACCCCAGCTACGCCCACTCCGGCCTATTTCCTTCATAAACAGAAGTTAGCCAAAGAGCTTCCAGCCTTGTGCCGTTTTAGCTGAGAAGACACCGGAAAGAGAAGGTCAGGACGGAATGGAACTCCCTTTCCTTTGTGACCTCCTCAAAGGAAGATGAGAGAGCAGTGTGATTTCTGATTCCACCTGAAGAGGTGCGACTCGGCTTAGACTTAAAACTCCCCAGATGCCTATGATGTGCTAGGGAAGTGAGTTAAATGTTTGGCCTGGGAGCCGATCCCGGGTGGAGTACCAGTTCCCCTGCTGACCAGCTTTACCAGTGGAGCAGTTTATTCTTAGGTCCTCTAGACTGCGGTTTCTTCCTGTTTAAGATGGTGATAACGACAGCATCTGTTTCATTGGGAGAATTGCACTTTTAAAAGCCTGCAAAGGGCTGACCTTCACGTCTGGAGCAGGCACAGTTATAGACTCTAATGAACGTTCTTGGAGCACCTACTATGCGCCAAGAACCATGCCGAGAACTGCGGCGTGCTCTGTAATTTAATCCCCGTGTCCACCCGTCCTTCCCAATCAGAAAACCGAGGCCCGTAGACCTTAAAGAGCATGCTTCAAGTTGCACAGTCATCGGAGTGCTGGGAATTTGGACCCGTATCTCTCTCTCTGTATATCATGTGGCCTTCTCAAAGCTTCAGCGCCCAAATAACTGAATCCGTTACACAGCCATGTCCCCAGTAGTAAACCCTCCCCGCCCTGGGTTACTGGGGGGATAAAATGCAGGCGCAGTTATCAAAGCAGAGATGTGTTTAACCCTTTGGACACCTTGCCTCCTCCATGTTCTTTGGAGGACGTGCTCGGGCCTCCACCCTGGGGCTTGGCAGGGCTCAGGGGACGCGATGCCTCCTGAGAGATGCTTCCCCTGACTACACTGTCTGAGATTGTTATTCGACCACTCCACAGCCGCCCCCAAGGCAGTATCAGAATCAGAAAACCATAGGTGTATTTGTTTGAGTCCTTGCTGGCTACTCCCACTGCTGGAGAGGAGTCCATGACAGAGACTTTGGCTTTGTTCAAGCTGTATCTGCAGCACGTGGCCTAGCGCTCAGATGTGGGAGGGTCATGGGGGATACACGACCCCTTTGCAAATGAAGACCCCTGACTCTTGTGAAAAGCCTGTAGTCCTGTCAGGCCAGTGTTGTGTTGGAGGAACCATGCAGCCAGGCTTCCAGTAATAGGGAAAGGGAGTTTGTGAGGAGTGAAAGTTGCCTGGATTCTCTGCCTACACATCCCCTTCATGCCCTTTTGATCTCAGGAGGGAGGTGTCCTCATTCTTTTGCAGAGAGGCAGGCCTCGGGGTGCAGCCCATGGCTAAATATGTCCTAGCTCAGCGTCTGCTCCATCCTCATTAACTCCACTTCGTAGCTGGCCATGGGGCAAGATTCATTTGGTGACCGAGCTTAATAAATAGATGCTTCTGGGCTTACATTTCAGGCATCACTCTCAGAGGCTAAGAGCTCATTGAAGTGCTCCTTTCAAGATGTCAAGGACAAGCAGCTGGGCTTGGGGGAAGTGCAGAGATAATTCTGCTGAGCCTTTGTTTCCCAGCCCGTCTGGCAATCACCAGCACTGTGGCAGCGACAGGAAAAGCCTTCTACGCCTACTTCCCTTGCCACACAAGAGCCGCATTTCTGAACTGGATCAGCCGGGTGAGGCGTGGCCACCTGTATGGACCTCCAGGCACGTGAAGCCACTCTTGCCAAAGACGTTTGGTTGCAGAATTTTGGTTTTGTGGCCGTGTACACGTTCTGTCATTGCGTGGCCTGTGATGCAGAGAGCTTATCTCTTCCCTCTGAAAAGCCTTGGCAGAGAGCTTTCATTTTGGAGGAAGCTTATTTCCGGGCAACCATCTCCAGGGACAAATGTGAGTGTGAGGCAGTATGCAGTAAACGACATTGTATCCCGTAGGGACGGAGGTGACCCCAATGAGTTCCGGAGCGAGTCTGTGATAGCGGCATAATCATTACAAGTGTGTGTGTGTGCCCAAGTCTATGTGTGATTGTAATGTATAATTAATACAGGGCTAAAATTAAACTCCTGGGTGAAAGAGACGGGCAGGCTGAGGAGGCTGAGGAATATCAACCTCTAAGATGCAGCTTGTTTAGGACAAATGCAGTGTTGAATTGCTCTTCATTTCAGTGGGCGTGTGCCTGTGTTTTGGGTTGCTTTTTGTTAGTATTTCAGCCTTGAGGAATAAGGATTCCACAGCTATCCTCTTCCCGTTCCTCCCAACCCCAGGAAGAAACTCTGTTTCATTTAACCTTGTCCTCGGGCCACTGAAGTGCTTCGGTTTTTCCAGATAATTTTTCTCCAGTGAGGAGACTCACAAAGCAGACATGAACAGGACACACTCTCCCTTTCCTGGTGCCGTTCCTCGGCGCTCTCTTGACCCTGACTTTGCCGTGGGTCTCTGAAGCTGTGTCACCTCAGAAGACTTCCAGCTCTCGCTCGTGAATACAGCTCATAGCACCCTTCGCCATTCTTTGGACCTTGAAGAGAGGTGACCACTGGTTGCAGTTGTTGCCCTTGATGGTTAATGAAAGTTTGATTCTGGGAGCAGCTGTTTTTTGAAACAACTCTCAAGGTAGCTAAGCTTATTTCTACTTTTCAAATCCAGACTTCACATTAGCCTCTGCATTAGATTTGTGCTAAATGTGCATTACTGAAGAATTTAGAGAGAGATGGTTTTCACTTCCCTTCTTTCCTAATTGATTGTTTGAAACTCACTGACAGGCTTGAGATGAACCATCATCTGGTTCTGAGTTCCCATTTCAGTGTTGTCCACACGCAGACCCTCTGTTCCTGCTTTTAGCTGGATGCTCTACCATATTCTGCCAAAGGTTATAGTGTTACAAATTCTGCATGCCTGTTTTTCCTCCTAGATCTTGTTATCCCTTGTTTGGGCAAAATTTAATGATTTCTCACTCCTGGTTTCAAAGAAGTTTTCTATTGAAGCCCCAGAGTATTTTTTAACTTGATACAGTACATACTAGACAGTGTCGTAGCATCTTATTCCTAAAATTCCAATGAGATGAGAAAGAGAGAAAGAGATGGGGATATATCATTTGATCCAAAGTAACTGTCTTCTGTAACATCAGCAGCAAGCATTAGCCAGTGATTTTCAGCCTCTCTTGTCTGTGCTCTGCCTTTGTCACTGTGATACTGAGCAAGATATTAAACAACTCTGACCCTAAGCCTCCTGATTTGTAAATAGGATGACAGAAGCAAAGTTTAGTCCTCACTGGGTATTGAGTTAGCACAGAACCCAACACAGATGAATATCTTCAATTTACTTTGTCTTTTATTCTCTTCATTGAGTAGGAAAACCAACACTGAACATGTGAAAAAAAAAAAAAACATCCTGAAATTGATCAGAGCGTGTATTTAACTGGCTGGAAAATCCATTTGATAAAATTGCTTTGAATCTCTCATCAAATTTGATGGTGTCAAATTATTAATTTTGACAATAGAATTCTTCCTGCATTTTAATTAAAACAAATGTTCTACAAAGGGTCAAAGAGCTTTTTGGAGACGTTCACATAATGATAATAAAAAACAAAGTACCAAGAGTAGTATCACCAAGCCTATCACTGGCTAAGCATTGTTATTTTACTTCTCAGCTTACTTATTAAGTTTAGAAAATTAAGTGATAAATCATGGGCCCAGAGTATCTATATAAGTAGGCTTAGGACAACAATCAGATTGGAAGGAAAAACTGGAGTTCCTTTTGATGTTGTGTTTGGATGACATGCCCACTGTTTTTATCTAGATTGCATACTTATTGGAGATAACTTTGAATCTCATGAAGATTTAGGGCACTCTTGAAGCTGCAAACTCAATTTTACTGCTTAACCAGTGCGTTTATTGGGATAAACAGTTTGAGTGTATTGGTAGAGACAGAGATGGGACTGCAATTCATTTTAGCCACCACTTAGATAAATTCTGTCCACGATATATTTAGGGTTTCTGTTTTAAGTTGAATTTGTTTAAAATATAGTGTGAAGATTAGACATGTGAAGAATTCAGATGTTGCCAACTTCACTCGCCACTAATTCCTAGACTTGGAATGATTTTTCTCTTTGCAGAAACAAGGTGCTTGAAGAAGTGGTTGAGAATTGCAAATGTGAGATCAGAGTTATGCACGTGCTGTGATTTCTTTCCTAAGATACAGTGTGTTTGCAGGAACTGTGATGTTGCTCACTTTAAGTTTGGATGCTTGAGTAATCCAAGGGTGGTAAAGAGACAGGAATACTACAGTCTCTTTTTTATGAAATGTACTTTTGTCATTTCAAAGGGTCAGAGAATAAGGTTAGATCCTGCATTTAGGTGGGATGCTAGTAAAATTTGTCTTAAGGTCACTTTGTCTCCCAAACTTCTTCGTCCGGTTATCCTCAGTGACTGAAACTCTAAGATATCTCACATCTTTGGGTAAAAATCACTAAAATGAAAATGTAAACTGGGAGAAGTTGTGATGTCTACAGTCATTTTGCAAATCCAGATTTATGCTACCTGTCTATATGTGACCCTCCTGGGAGCTACATCCGTGTTTAATTTTATGGAATGAGCAATGAAGCTTTGTATAGGCAAGGATGACTAAATGCAGGGGCTCTACTCCAGCACCTGTAATATTGTTATTGGTTTTGCTCATTTAGTCAACTGATAGTATTAATTAATCAATTAATGCTTTCTATAAAAGTAGAAGATCTAAATACCAACACTAGAGTATAATTTGTACTTCTTACACTAAACATCAACTTTTATAACTTTTATTGGTCAATACTTCTTTTTGATTTATAAGCTAAGATGGTTATTCACCATTAGCCTTAGATTTTAGAATAAGAAGCCTCCTGAGACATTTATACAGAAAGCTGTCACAATTTAGAATTTATCAAAATCTATTAGCAGATCTCAAAAGCAACTTAGTAATTTGTTGGTCCTTTTTAGCTGTAGGAGCTATAATGCTTCTAAGAATACGCTATATCAAGACTTTTGAGTTCTCATACCTATTTTTCCTTGTGGTAAGCAAAGAACAGAGGAAGAAATGAAATATTATGACCATAACATGCTAACAATCACAAAACAAGTATATTAACTTACAGTTGGAGATTATCCTCCACATGTAATGGTCAGATCCCTAACCATTGAATTTAGGGTCAGTATGTGAACATATTAAGTATACTTTTCAGCCCATCACTATTAACTTCTGAAGTTTTCCACTCATTCCCAAAACCCTTTGAGATGTTAGCTTTCTGTTTGGGTTTGATGAGGCCTAGTAAACAGTGCTGCTCCTTACCATCTAAGTCAGAACCAAAAGAGAGACAGATAGAGACAGAGAGACAGAAATCAGACAGATAGGGAGACAGAGAAATGAAAATCAAAGAATCGGGTTTGTTTGCAGATACCGGGAAGACAGCAGCCACACGTGCTTGCTGATACTGAGTTAGAGAGATTATGAAACAGTCAGTGGTGGAGTGGGGCAAACCCAGTTCTCCATCAAATAGGATTTGCTGTAGGTTGTCTGGCTGACGGAAAGAGGCGCAAAGAAGGTCTGAACTGGGCGTGCATATTTCCTTCTTAAAGGGTCACCAATCAGGTGAGTTATTCTAGGAGGATGATCTAGCAGGAGGTTGCTGCTTTAGGGAATTCCCGGCACTTTTGTTGGAACGAGGACATGATTTACAGTAATAAAATTTTATCATTTAGCAATTTTTATTTGTAAGAAAATGAAAACTGACTCGGTAGCTTAAGCCAATAAAAGAGAGAAATTAAAGAGATGAGTTCTGGATAGATGACTCATGTTACTAAGAGGATGAGCACTCAGGTGCTGAGACGTGCAGAAACCGGGGCAGCTCAGAGAGTGTTGGCAGGAGGACACGGGTAGCCTCTTTAACTCCAGCAGGGCCATCTGAATGATTCGGCTAGGACTTCCTTTACATCTGCGCATTTCTGTTCAGAATTCAAATTCTTGAGAGTTTTTGAGCCTCCGTGGCTTTGTTGTTGTTGTTGTTTAGTCTCTAAGTTGTGTCCATCTCCTTTGTTACCTCATGGACTGTAGCCCACCAGGCTCTTCTGTCCATGGGATTTCCCAGGCAAGAAGACTGGACTGGGTTGCCGTTTGCTTCTGCAGGGGATCTTTCCGACACAGGGATTGGCTCTGCATCTTCTGCATTGGCACTTGATTCTTTACCATCAAATCACCAGGAAAGCCCATTTCAATGGCTTAGTTCAGTTCAGTTAAGTCGCTCAGTCGTGTCCAACTCTTTGCGACCCCATGAATCGCAGCATGCCAGGCCTCCCAGTCCATCACCAACTCCCGGAGTGCATCCAAACCCACGTGCATCGAGTCAGTGATACCATCCAGCCATCTCATCCTCTGTCATCCCCTTCTCCTCCTGCCCCGAGTCCCTCCCAGCATCAGGGTCTTTTCCAATGAATCAGCTCTTCGCATCAGGTGGCCAAGGTATTGGAGTTTCAGCTTCAACATCAGTCCTTCCAGTGAACACCCAGGACTGATCTCCTTTAGGATGGACTGGTTGGATCTCCTTGCAGTCCAAGGGACTCTCTAGAGTCTTCTCCAACAAGACAGTTCAATTCTTCAGTGCTCAGCTTTCTTCACAGTCCAACTCTCATATCCATACATGACCATTGGAAAAACCATAGCCTTGACTAGACGGACCTTTGTTGGCAAAGTAATGTCTCTGCTTTTTAATATGCTGTCTAGATTGGTCATAACTTTCCTTCCAAGGAGTAAGCGTCTTTTAATTTCATGACTGCGATCACCATCTACAGTGATTTGGGAGCCCAGAAAAATAAAGTCAGCCACTGTTTCCCCATCTATTTGCCATGAAGTGATGGGACCAGATACCGTAATCTTAGTTTTCTGAATGTTGAGCTTCAAGCCAACTTTTTCACTCTCCTCTTTCACTTTCATCAAGAGGCCTTTCAGTTCCTCTTCACTTTCTGCCATAAGGGTGGTGTCATCTGCATATCTGAGGTTATTGATATCTCTCCCAGCAATCTTGGTTCCAGCTTGTGCTTCCTCATGTTTCTCATGATGTACTCTGCATAGAAGTTAACTAAGTACACAGTCCCCTCTGATTCTAGGACAGCTGCAGTGGACAATATGTGAAAGCTCAGACTAAACCATCTCACTGCATTCCACTTCAATCTGCACATCTTTCTGCTCTGCCCAGGGTCTAACACTGCATGGACCTACCGTTTCAGCCCACACACAGGCAGTCTGGTCCACAAGGACAGTGGAACGAACATTCTTAGGGAAATCCTCACCAGTGAGGTGCAAGAGTCAGTGGATGAATGTCCCAGCCCCCAACCCTTCAGGCAGACCAGCCTCAGAGACATTCTGCACAGGTCTCATCAAGTCCCAGCAGAATCAAGCCTCATGACGTGATCCTCATCTTTAAAGAGCTTACATTTTATTGAAGAAACAAGAGTTCATAAAAATTAGCAGGAGTCAATAAAAGATTCCATAACAAACAGCATTGACACATAATCCTGAAAGAATCAGAGAAGATTCTTTTTCGTGGAAGAAGCAAAATTTAAGGTGGTTTGGAAAGCCCGGGGTGTAGCCAGTTAGATCTCACTAGGATTGGTGTTACGGTACTCAATAAAAAGTAGCTGAACTGGTTGCCATTCTGACAGTTTTATCTGTTAAAATTTAGTTTTTAGCAATTTCTGTCAAATTTACTTATTAACTGCTAGAATTGGTTCTCTGCTATGGTGTGAATATTTGGCAGGGAAATTGTTGGTTTACTAATATAACATTTCCATTCTACGGCCATTTTTTCCCTAGCTGACATTTTATTTTTTGGCTCTACACACAACTTTGCAAAAAAAAAAAAAAAGTGACTATGATCTGAGTGTTCCCAATTGTTGAACTTTTAGACAACTTCGAAGCAAGCAAATGCCAAAGAGAAAAACTTTCCTGGAGGCAGGGATTAATTATGGACCCCAAACTCCTCACGATTAACAAGGTTCAATAGGTTCTTGTGGTGCGAGTGGATGTCCTAGGTCTGCCTGGGTTGCGGTTTAAACAAGATGCAGTTTTGGCTGCTGCTCTCATGTTCCGGAATGCCCAGGTGTGCTCTCCCACAGGGCAGCCTCAAATGGAGCCTGTTTAGCATCACTTACTGCTGAGAGGCATTTAAGCTTGCAACTGTGGTGTCATTTTCTGCCTACTGTGGGATATTCTTCCCAAATGGTCCTTGGCTGGCATCTTGCCCCAGCTAAAATCAATGTAGTACAATCCTTTGAATCTGGGAGTGGGGCCAGCATAGCAGGAGCATAATTCTCACGCAGCAGAGAGAGACGGACTTGAGGGGGCTGGACAACGTTATCTCTGGAGTTGCTTACAAACTCTGAAATGACAGCATCATGCTGAAAGAATGGATGTTGGTGCTAATGTTCCTCCCTCTTGCCTTTATTCGGAGAGAAGAGTCCCTGGATATATATGGAAAAATTCACTCATTACTTGATTCATCTTTTAAAGTATTTATTAAGTTCCCACAATGTGCTAGGCCCTGCTGGCAACTAGTATGAGGTGGTGAGCAAGATGAAGATTCTTGTTTCATGCAGAGGACATTCTGACAGTGGTGGTGGTGGTGATGGTGGGGAGACGCGAAAGAAGCAATCAAATAAAGAAACAAGGAAACGATCAGGTGCTAAGTACTGGCCTCCCCTGATGGCTTTATTGCAGGCATAAAGCGTCTGCCTGCAACGCGGGAGACCCAGGCTTGATCCCTGGGTCAGGAAGATCCCCTGGAGAAGGAAATGGCAACCCACTCCAGTACTCTTAGCTGGAAAATCCCATGGACAGAGGAGCCTGGTAGACTACAGTCCATGGGGTTGAAAAGAGCTGGACATCACTGAGCAACTTCACTTTCACTTTCAAGTACTCTCTGGAGGAGTAGAGTGATTTGACTCATCAAGGGAGTTCCTTGATGGCTTTTCGGAAGCCTGGTGGGTATGGAAAGTTGGATCCAACCATTGGAGTTACGGAATAGTGGGAAGTGAGAGAGTCTCATGATGGATAACCCTCACTGGCGGCAGTGATGTGACTGTGATGAGGGAGTCTTCTGCTGTGAGAACATCAGCAATCACCTTCATCTGGATGAGGTGATCAGCAGAGTATGAAGGGAAACGAGGATAAGTAAAAGGAACGTTCAGATGGGAAGCACACGCCTCCAGCGGCATTGCTGAGCCGTGGTGTTACAAGTAGTCTCAACTGCTGGTAGGACGCCAGGGTACAGAAAGTGCAGCGTTGTGTGGCTGGGCGGCAAGGTGAAAATGCTGACTTCCACGGGGGCAACTGGGTGACAAAACTGGGAGACTATCCAATTTTTAGGAGTATAAATTTCCTTCATATATTCTGTCATCATCCTCTCCCCAAGGATCCATCTCACAGCACTGGCTGCATCTCTTGCTTTATCCCTGAGGGACGATTTGTGAGCCCAGAGACGCATGATTTTTTCCACTCTATATATACACCTGCTACGAACTGCAGATTGGGAAGCCAATTTTCTGTCTTTATTCATGGCAGACGAGAAAGGAAAATGTGCATATTGTTATTTTCAAAAAGTACGTTATTGATATTTTAAATCTTCACTTTGCATATTTCTGTTCACATTCCTGTCTTTAGAGAGACCAATTCTTCCCATCTTGTATATAATAAATACCTCCTCCCCTTGTCCTCATTTATTAGGTTTTCTCAATTATTTACCTTTGGTTTATTCAGGATTACTTTTTATATTTTACACTGACATTTTAAGTTGGATGCTTAACTGATTGTTTTAACTCATCAATTTAAGGTGGGTTATGTTAATTATTCTCAAGTATGATAGCAGCTATATACCACTAAGTTCTGATACATAGTTTTTACCTTTTTTGAATTGCTGCTCAATTCTAATTTTTTTTTCAAATTTTCATGATGATTTAATTTTTGGACTACAAATTACTTAGCATGTTTTAAAAATTCTTTTCCATTATAGTTGATTACAAGATATTGAATATACTTCCCTATGCTATAGAGTAGGAACTTGTTTATTTATACAAGTAGCTTATATCTGCTCATCTCACACTCCTAATTTATCCCTTCTATCCCCTTTTCCATTTGGTAAGCATATGTTTGTTTTCTATGTCTGTGAGTCTCTGTTTCGTAAATAAATTAGTTTGTATTATATTTTAGATTCCACGTATAAGCCATATCATACACTTGTCTTTCTGTGACTCACTTCACTTAGTATGATAATTTCTAGGTCCATCCATGTTCCTGCAGATGACATTATTTCTTTCTTTTTCATGGCTGAGTCACATTCCCTTGTGGACTTTCCGGGTGGCTCAGTGAGAAAGAATCTGCCTGTCAATGCAGGAGATATGGGTTCAATTCTTGGGTTGGGAAGATCCCCTGGAGTAGGAAATGGCAACCCCTCCAATATTCTTGCCTGGAAAGGTCCATGGACAGAGGAACCTGGTGGACTATGTCCATGGGGTCTCAAAGAGTCAGACATGACTAAGCGACTGAGCACAATAGTCTATTATATATATGGACCACATCTTGTTTATCCATTCATCTGTTAATGAACATTTGGGTTGCTTCCAAGACTTGGCTATTGTGAATAGTGCTGCTATGATCACGGGGGGTATATGTATCTTTTCAAATTAGAGCTTTCTCCAGATACATGCCCAGAAGTGGGATTGCTGGATCATGTGGTAGCTCTATATTTAGTTATTTAAGGAACCTCTTTACTGTTCTCCATAGTGGCTGCACCAATTTACATTCCTGCCAACAGAGTAGAAGAGTTCTCTTTTCTCCATACTTTTGCCATCATTTATAATTTGTAGACTTTTTGATGATGGCCATTCTGATCAGTGTGAGGTGATACCTCATTATAGTTTTAACTTGCATTTCTCTAATAATAACTAGCAATGTTGAGAATCCTTTTTCATGCCTGTTGGCCATCTGGATGTCTTTGAGGAAATGCCTATTTAGGTCTTCTGCCCATTTTTTAAAATGGGGTTGTATGTTTTATTTTCATTATTGAGTCTTATGAGCTATTTGTGTATTTTGGAAATTAAGCCCTTTTTGGTCACATTGTTTGCATAACAGGTTTTAAAAGGATTTTCAAATGTATGGAATTTGGGATTTATTTTGTTGCTGATTTCTAGTTTTATTGCATTATTATACAGTTAAAAAGAATGGACTGGAGCACACCAGACTTCCCTGTCCTTCATCATCTCCTGGAGTTTGCTCAAACTCATGTCCATTGAGTCGGTCATGCCATCCAACCATCTTGTCCTCTGTCGTCCTCTTCTCCTCCTGCCCTCAATCTTTCCCAGCATCAGGATCTTTTCCAATGAGTTGGCTCTTTGCATCAGGTAGCCAAAGTATTGGAGTTTCAGCATCAGTCCTTCCAAGGAATATTCAGGACTGATTTCCTTTAGGATGGACTGGTTGGATCTCCTTGCAGTGTAAGGGACTCTCAAGAGTCTTCTCCAACACCACAGTTCAAAAGTGTAAATTCTTTGGTGCTCAGCTTTCTTTATAGTCCAACTCTCGCATCTATATGTGACTACTGGAAAATCCATAGCTTTGACTAGACAGATCTTTGTTGGCAATATAATGTCTCTGCTTTTTAATACACTGTCTAGATTGGTCATAGCTTTTCTTCCAAGGAGCAAGCATCTTTTAATTTCATGGCTGCCGTCACCATCTAGAGTGATTTTGGAGCCCCCCAAAATAAAGTCTGTCACTGTTTCCATTATTTCTCCATCTGTTTTCCATGAAGTAATGGACCAGATGCCATGATCTTTGTTTCTTAAATGTTGAGTTTTAAGCCGGCTTTTTCACTCTCCTCTTTCACTTTCATCAAGAGGCTCTTTATCCTCGTCTCTTTCTGCCATAAGCATGGTGTCATGTGCATATTTGAGGTTATTGTTATTTCTCCAGGCAATCTTGATTCCAGCTTGTGCTTCATGCAGCCCAGCATTTCTCATGATGTACTCTGCATCTAAGTTAAATAAGCAGGGTAACAATATACAGCCTTGACGTACTCCTTTCCCGATTTGGAACCAATCTGTTCCATGTCCAGTTCTAACTGTTGCTTCCTGACCTGCATACAGATTTCTCAGGAGGCAGGACAGGTGGTTTGGTATTTCCATCTCTTTAAGAATTTTCCAGTTTGTTGTAATCCACACAGTCAAAGACTTTGGCATAGTCAATAAAGCAGAAGTAGATGTTTTTCAGGCACTCTCTTGCTTTTTCAATGATCCGGAGGATGTTGGCAATTTGATCTCTTGTTCCTCTGCCTTTTCTAAATCCAGCTTGAACATCTGGAAGTTCATGCTTCACATACTGTTGAAACCTGGCTTGGAGAATTTTGAGCATTTAGCGTGTGATATAAGTGCAGTTGTGCAGTAATTGTACCTTTTAGTTATCCTATTTTTTTCTTGCTTTGATGTTTCTTCTTTTATACTTCTATTAGATTGATAAAGTTTTCTTAACTCATCTGCATTTGCAACAATGCACTCTATTTGCAGTCGTTAAAGTTTGAATGGGGTGAGGGGAGGGAGGCTCAAGAGGGACCATCATGTGTATAATTATGGCTGATTCGCATTGCTGTAAGGCACAAACCAACACAACATTGTAAAGCAATTTTCCTCGAATAAAGAAAAGAAAAAAGAGTTTGTCTTCACATTTTAAACATTTATTCTCAAAACATACAAATCTTATCAAACACTTTGGCAAACTCTTTGCCTTCATACAATAAAAAGACCATTTAATGTCCTAATGTTGATTATGTCCTCCTATATTCAGTGCTAATGTTGCTTGTTCTTTGTTTATGTCAGTTTGGATTCTCTAAGAAAGGGAAGCCGAGACAGGAATATACATGCAAGAGATTTTTTTGAAAGTCATTAAAGATAGAGAAGGAGCAGGAATTGACAAGGAGAGTCTGCAGACTGTGTTGCATGGCTGACAGTTGTGAAAAGAGAGAAAGGAGGATTTAGTAGGTAGAACTTTAGACTGGAGTGTAGATCTAGAGAGATTTAGGTCAGGATGATGGGAAGTTTCTGGAAAAAAAAAAAGACATTAAAAAAAAAGATACCCACTTCGTCTTGAGTAGGAAGGCTTGGTTCTAGGACCCCTGAGACTAGATCTCATAGTGAACAAAGTGGAGAATCCAAAGGTTTTAGTAGGCTATTGGTCAACTATGCTCTCTTCAACAGAATATCTTAAAGGGAAATCTACGTGGCACACCTCCATGGCCTCTACAGCCTTGGACAAATGTTCCCAGATCCATTTTCTACTTTGCTAATTCTCTCTTCAGTTCTTTTTGATCTTCTGTTTAATCTAATCATTGAATTTTTACTTTCAACTTATAAAACTTTTCACTACTAGGGGTTCTTTTTTTTTTTTTCTCAATTTATCTAGTTTTCCTTTTTTATTTTTAGTGTCTTACTCTTTTCCTGTTGTTTCTATACCTTTTTATCCCTTGCATTATTTTGTTTATACTTATAATCTCTTCTGTCTGCCTCCCACTCACACAGGGGGATATTTCTTTTTCCTACTCATGGCAGAGAGAATTTTCATTGGCAGGTAGGTTGAGGCTTTTCGGTCCTTCTTCTACAGAGGGTGCAGCTCTTTCAGTGTCCTATGATTATGCAGAGTCTCCGCTCCAATTTCTGTTTCACATGGACCTGAACTCTGCTTTCCTCCCACTGTGTGAATTGCAACCAAAGCTTCTGTTGAGTGGTTTGTATCTGTTAATCACATACTCCTAATTTGTCCCCCCCCACCAACTTTCCTTTGGTAAGAAGTTTGTTTTCTAGGTCTTTATGTCTGTTCCTGTTTTGTACATAGATTCATCTGCATTATTTTTTTTAATGTCCCATGGATTTACTGTATAGCACTGGGAATTATACCCAATTTCTCGTAATAACCTATAATGGAATATACTTGAGGAAAAAAATCACTGTTCAGTACAGCTGAAGCTAAGACAATATTGCAAATCAGCTATGTGTATATTAAAAAAAGCTTCTAGCCATCAAGTTCTATTTCCAGGTACAGTTATTTCCCATATCCCATTCCATGTCAGCTTACACTTTTATTATTCTGATTTTCGGTTTAGCTTTTGTTTCTTGCAATCTGGGGTATCTCTTACTTTCACATAAGCTTAGGCATAATTTGTAGAAGCTTTTCTTTCTTTTTTTTTTTTTTTTTGGTATCACTTTTCTGAGTCTTTGTAGCATGATTATTTTATGCTACCTTATTCCTCTGGGTTGTTATCCCAGACACTGTCTTTTTAACCTGTCTTATTTTCTTATTCGTACTCATCATTCTGTCACAGAAGATGCTGAGATGGAGTGTGGGGTTTGAATTGTTTATTAGGAATGAATCTGTGAAGAAAGTGGGGAGCAGGTTTGGGCACAGGAAAAAGTCAAACCACTATGTGGGCCAGAAAGAGCCTCAGCCAGGCTCATGAAGAATGTCTTAGAGTGGCCCCTGTTGGGCCTGAGCCTCTCCATTCCCAGGCTTCCCTGGTGGTTCAGCTGGTAAAGAATCCACCTGTAATGTGGGAGACCTGGGTTCGATCCCTGGGTAGGGAAGATCCCCTGGAGAAGGGAAAGTCTACCCACTCCAGTGAATTCCATGGACTGTATAGTCCATCATGTCGCAACGAGTTGGACACGACTGAGCGACTTTCACTCTCCTCTATCCCCACTTCTCCACTTAGTCACAGATACAAACTTCCTTGGGAAGAGTGTGGCCTTGAAGCAGATGGCTGCCTGCAGCTCAAGTGAACCCTCAGAGAAGTGGTGGCTGGGGCTGCTGCTGACCGTACACTGCAGCCGGACAGAAAGTCCTCCCTTGAGGGAGGCCGCGACAGCGTGGTTCTGCATCTACCAGGCACTCTCTGAATTCATACTGTTCAGGTATTTCTCTACTCCAAAAAATAAAAGCTCTGTGTGCAAAGCTTATCCTGACCTTGGGGAAATCAAAACAAGTGTTTGTGAGCAGAAGGCAATCAGTTGGGCTTAGTCAAGGAGGCCTAGACTTTGATGACTCTTGGAGTAGAAGAGTTTGGATTGATTATCTGGTGCAATATTTTTCTCTTGCTGTCATAATGAATGATCCTATACTGAGTGGCCTTAAACAGTACACATGTTCTATATCATGGTTCTGTGGGTCAGAAATCTGGTTCCTCTGCTCTGGATCTCCCAGAGCTGAAGTCAAGGTGTTGGATGTGCTGGGCTATTAGTCAGACACCTTGGGGGAGAATCTGTTCCCCAGCAATTCACATTGTTGGCAGAATTCAGTTTCTCGTGGGCATCCTTGCTGGCTGTTAGCTGGACTCCTCTCTTATCTCCTTCAGGCCACTTACAGTCCTTGTTATCTTTCCTTTCAGCTTTGAACCAGCAATGATGAGTTGAGTCTTCATGTTTTGAATCTCTCTGACTTTCCCTTCTGTTGCATTTCTTCAGCTTCCAGCCTAAGAATGTTCTGTTTTCAAGAGCTCACATGATTAAATCGGGCCTACCATGGTTGACTCCTTAGCAAAGTGTAAAGTGTATCTGGGAACATTTGTCCAAGGCTGTAGAGGCCATGGAGGTGTGCCACGTAGATTTCCCTCTAAGATATTCTGTTGAAGAGAGCATAGTTGACCAATAGCCTACTCCACTATTTACCATAGTGGGTGCAGAGTATCTTTTGTCATATAACATGACATGTCAGGGACATCTGACATGCAACAGCCTTGGGAGACATTGTATTGCCTACACTTCTGAGGAGCAGAGGTTTCAGGAATGGGTGCTGGCATGATAAAAGGGGCATTTTAGGAAGATCTTTCAGTCAGATGGTAAAGAATCTGCCTGCCAAGGCAGGAGACACAAGACACGTGAGTTTGATTCCTGAGTTGAGAAGATCCCCTGGAGGAGGAAATGGCAACCCACTCCAGTATTCTTGCCTGATAAACCCCATGGGTAGAGGAACCTGGAGGACTATAGTTCATGGGGTCGCAAAGAATTGGACACAACTGAGCAACTTTCGCTTTCTTTCTCAGCAGTCAGGTAGAGTGTGGATAGGGCCAGGGAGACAGTGAAGGAAGATTCTAATCTAACAGAAAATAAAATCATAGTGATGGAGATGAGGGCAATGATAATAAGAACAAGAAAGATGGGGACTTCAGTTAAAGAGTTAAGGAATATCTGATCAGATTTGATGGCAGATTTATGGGACATAGGACAGGGTAGTGGGTTGCGTGAGATATTGTGTTTGAAAGGTGATGAGCAGATTGGGTTCAGTGTTCTCACCCTAGTGTGAAGCTGCATAATTGGGACCAGCGGAGACTTACCACAACTTACTCTCTGACACAGAGGCAGGATTACACGGAGCAGGACTCTACAACGTACATCTGTTTCCATTTTTGATACGAAAAACAGTTATTCTAGAAACTGTCTGTGACAAGCAACAAAATAGGGCTATTACCTACCCAGATAGGATGGGATGGTAAGTGCAAATCATCCAAAGTAAATTTTTAAGTTCTAAGTTACATACCTTTGTGAAAGAATACATTTAGAATTCTAGGTGAAATACACATCTTCTACAGTGTGTTTTAGTTAGGCAGATGTCAAAATAGGTTCTCTCAGTATGAGTCAGTTGGTGACTGGGGTATTTCCTTCAGAAGCATGTTGCAGGGAAATCAGATTAAATACGAATTTTACAGAAGAATAGCAAAAGAAAGTGAAAGTGAAGTCACTCAGTTGTGTCTGACTCTTTGCAACCCCATGGACTGTAGCTCCTCTGTCCGTGGAATTTTCCAGATGAGAATACTGGAGTGGGCTGCCATTTCCTTCTCCAGGGAATCTTTCCGACCTAGCGATTGAACCCGGGTCTCCCGCATTGCAGGCAGATGCTGTCTGAGCCACCAGGGAAGCCCGAAGAATAACACAAGGAGATAATTAAGCAACCACTATTTTTGTATTCCTCTTGTACATATGGTAGAAACAAAGATGAGTCACTGATGGGCTTAAGGTGTATCTGTCTGGGTATTACCTCAGTTGTCTCCAGCTTTCACAATGAATTCCTGGCAAAACTGGAAAAAATACACAGAAGAAGTGATGTCCCAGAGCCAAGAGCGCATGTTTCTTTGTTTTCAGTTTTGAATTCTCCAGAGTATCTGGAGTGAGCTGGTTTTTGGCAGCTTACATGACCAGCAATTCCTCTTTGAACACCTCTACACCTTAACCTTTAGGTCATTCAAGTTCATATTGTGGCAGGAATGGAAAAAATATTTTGGAGTAGAGAGTGAATATAGCAGAAGGGCAGAAAACATCTGGGGTGCAGTGGGTCAACCAGTGTCTGACTGTATAGAGATGGTGTGCTTTTCCACAGCTGGTGCACTTACTCTGTTTTCATTCACTGTGCTGCTGTTCCTCATCAACAAATGCCACTTTTTATCCTACTGATCACTGAAGGCAGCACTAATTTCCATTCGGGCACACAGGACAGGTCTGATGGTTCCTAAAATGATACCGTCAAGCAACCTTGTGTGCGTTTATGAGCAGGAATGGTTTTTCTGTGATTGAGAACACGAGAGCCTGGGGAAGTAGGAGTTAAGAGAGAAGAGGCAGTGTTACCTGTGCCAGGTAAGAGGTCTCAGACACAGCAGCAGATAGGCAAGGGTTGATTGGCAAAGGCTGGGGTCTAGGTGGGTATCTAAAGAGCCCCCATCCTTCTGATACATGTGTGCACAATGTTGGAGTCGCTGTGCATATGTGTGCCTTTCTTGGGCACTTTTATCAAAATTCTAAAGGATAAGGACCAGTGGGGTCTAGAAAGAGAGTTTGAAGAAGCGAAGTAAATGAAAAAACCAGGTATATACTGAGAACAGTTCCTAAAGCAGTCACTAGTAGGACAAGACCAACGAATGAAAAGGAAGAACTTCTCAAAAGCATCTTCTCTTCTCTGAGAGCATCAAAATAAAGAGACAGTTAAGCCTTCAGGGCAGTGAAGGGAAGGAATGTTACATATTGAACATCAGTAGAGCAAAAGACTTTAGAAGAATTTGCATATTTTCTGGAAATGTGTCAAGAAGAGCGAATGCATCTCTATATGCAAAACTTCAACCAAAATAGATCATCTGAGTAAAGGAAATATTATTAAGGGAGCTGGCTTGCCTTTTGACATTTATTTAACTCTTTTAGAGGAAAGTATACATTGGCAAGAGCTTTAAGGGAAAAAAAAAATGTATCTGATTTCCAGCCATAAGAAAAGGCAATAGATTCAAAGCCAAGGAATATTCTTGGTTTGAACTTTAGTAGTGCCTTAATTTAGCCAGCTGGAGAAATGCTTTTTTTTTTTTTTTTTTGAGTATAAAATTATTTAAACTTTCCAGCAGAAAGTTTTCATTTTGGTTTTAAATCTGGACTTTACTGTAAATTTGTCTTTCTATGAATTTGCCAAAGTGGCTTCCACTTTTCAGTGATGGTGAATATACTTATGAGAGGGCTTGATGTGGGCAGAGGCTGAGCATATCTCTATATACTTAGCAAATGACACTACTTCCTTAGCAAGTAGTGAGGGGACTTTTGACAAAGCTATAAATGACAGTGCCCTAGATCTATATAAATCATCAGGGATGGAGCTCAAAAACTTAATGCTGAGTGAAAAAGCAAGTGACAGAAGATATGCATAGTGTGTTATTTCTGGATACATATATAAGCATGAAAAAAAATTTAAATTATGTATGTGGTGCTACTGGTTGCCTGGTGTGGGCGAGCTCCCTGTGGGGCAGAGAATAAGGAGGAGAAATGAGAAAGGAGTTTGCTCGTTGTCAAAGAGCACTTTAGTTCCTCCTTCCCCTCCCAGCTTCCCTTTACCCCTTCATTCCCTAAAGAAAGCAAGCATAAATTGCTTGTGCAGCTTTATTTTAAATTATCCACACAGAAGCCATATTAGAGCAATTAACTCAGTATTAAAAGTTAATAATTTTGGAAATGGATAGTAGGAATACATGTGTTAATTTTTGTATGTTTTAGGGAAATAAAGCATTTACTGAAGGTCACCATATCACATTCAGTGTATTAAAATGCCAATATTAACACCAGTCTTCTGTTTTCCTACCACATACTCCTTACAGCAACCAGGAGAAGAAAAGAGTGAGAGAAAGAATTCCTATTTCATATTCCATAATCAGGACAAGCCTGGCAGGCCACAGTCCAGGGGGTCACAAAGATTCGAACACAACTCAGTGCCTAAACGCAGCAGCAGCAGCAATCAGAACAAGAATAAGAAGATGGAAACACTCGAGGCAGATGATTGAAGGTGAGTGGAGACACACAAGGGACAATGGTGGACGAGAAGATGAAGCGGGCAAGAAAATAAACAAAGAGTATTGTGGTACAGTCCTATATATATATGTTACATACATATATTATATTACATATATATTATATTACACACACACACACATATATTTATATTACATAGCAAATCAATTACTTTATAGAGTCAATCATGCCAGTTGGTCAATATCTTGTGAAACAAATAATGTGAAGCTTGTGAAGTTCAAATTTTTATTTTGAACCGTGTCCTAAAGATCCACGAGGCTAAAGTGTGGGGAAAATGAGTCTGTGGCATTGGGAGGGCCTGAAGCATTTATGACAAATGTGGTGAAAACGATTCTTTTGTGGGTCTGTGTTCTCTGTTAAAAGAGGGGCCTGAGAAGATGCTTGTCCTAAGAGAGTGTGGGAACATGACCCACCCACAGAGGCTTTGATCTGTGAACACAGAAGTCAGCATTTCAGGGACAGCTATTCTCTTCTAGTTAAAAGGCATCTTTTTGTCTGCAAAGTTGCCCTCTAGCAGTACACAGACCAAAGGAAAAATACTAATAAGATGGCATAGGCATGGGGATGAGGCCCCTGTCTCATTGATCTATAGTCTCACACCATCCTAGGTCTTATAAGTGAAGATGTGTAAGGGAAGTCCTATAAGGTAACGGGGTGGCAGGGAATGCATAAATGTTGTGTCACAGTTTATTCTTTGGCTTTGCATTTCCACTCCCTTTCTCTCTGCCAGAATTGTTCCCATCTGATCTCAATGCTTCAGATGAAATAGATGGGTTCGCATTTGTAAATAATCCTAGAGGCCTCTTCTTACCTATTTTCCTCTCTCCTTAACTGGCTATTTACCATCAGTAATTTATGTTGGATATAGAAATGGGGGAGTTAGAGATAAATAAAGACATACTCCAAAGCAATGGGGAGGACGAACAGGTTCTATTGAGAAAACTCTCTCTGGTGCTTCAGTCCTTCTTGCTGAGTACACCAGCCTCAGGTGGGTTTTGCTCTGGTGACCTTGAGTCCCTCCTTTGCTGTAAGAGCTGAACAGATACTCTGCTGAATAGAGCAGAAATAAAGCTCCTCATGGTGAGTAGTAAACCAGGCTGAATAAATCCTGCCTTCAGAACCTGACCTATTTTTTTTTCCAGTAGGATTTTGTGATCCCCTAATGGAAAGGTTTTATAAGATAAAGGTATATATGATTTCCCAAAAACAGTTAGAGGCTCTATAATACAGGCACCTCTAATGAAAATTATGAATTCTTTGGCAAAAACAAATATGAGGTTTTATTGATAAGCTGATGGTTGCACAGAAACACCAGGCCGTATTGACTTTAATAAAACATTAAGTGGTTTAATTAAATCATTAATTCTACCCTCAGTTTCATTTTTCAAAAGACAGTCAATGTAAAAATAAAATGGTTTCTTTTTTTAGCTGCTTCTCTTTCCTCTATAATTCATTAAGATGAGTATAGATTGACTTATTGCTACTCTGCCATAAAGCACTTGCTGTCATTTCAAGAATATAGCACTTTAAGCAGGATACAAGAAAGTATTGATCTTAAGGTGACATCTTCCTTCGTTTTTCATAAAAGGGTTTTTTTTTTTTTTAGAAAAATCTATAATATGTGTATGACTACAAAGATTTAAGTTACAACATTATTATACTACTAAAATAATTGTTAGCTTGTTTCTTTGGTCTATGGGGAAAACTTACAAAAGCAATATAAACTTTTGCAAACAATTTTAAATGAATGTGATGGTAATCATCACACATTTTCTTCCTAAATTAATTTTTATTTATAAAAGTAATATATGGAGATAGCTTTTAAAGTTAGTAATATCAGACAATATATAAAATAAGTTAATAATCTCATTCTTGCTATACTATAATCATATAATCATATTCCCCAGCAACAGTACACATCTCTATATTTAAAAATAATATGTTGTCTTGGCCTAGATTCTCTAAAAACAGATTAAACTCAGGGATTAATGTTTTGATACTTTATTCAGATGGTATAAGCCCAAGTAGATGAAGGTAAGAAAAGAGGGAGGTGAGGCAAGGAAAGCTACAAAGCAGTGGCACGTAATACATTACATGATGGATACTTAGCAAGCATGTCAACGCGGCATGTGGTTTTGTCCCCATGGAATGTGATAAGTGGCCCTGCCTACAAATACTTCTTGGACAGAAGTTCCTCTGCTTGGCTTGCTCGGATCTACTTTTTCTCTTCAGTCAGAGCTCACTTGTGGGGAGCTAACTCTTCCGTGGTTCAGAGTCATGCCATCCGGGGGTGGCTTCCTAGAAGCTTATCCCACACCCTGTGGGGAGCTAACTCTTCCGTGGTTCAGAGTCATGCCATCTGGGGGTGGCCTCCTGGAAGCTTATCCCACACCCTGTGGGGAGCTAACTCTTCCGTGGTTCAGAATCATGCCATCTGGGGGTGGCCTCCTGGAAGCTTATCCCACTCCCTGTGGGGAGCTAACTCTTCCGTGGTTCAGAGTCATGCCATCTGGGGGTGGCCTCCTGGAAGCTTATCCCACACCCTGTGGGGAGCTAACTCTTCCGTGGTTCAGAGTCATGCCATCGGGGGGTGGCCTCCTAGAAGCTTATCCCACTCCCTGTGGGGAGCTAACTCTTCCGTGGTTCAGAATCATGCCATCTGGGGGTGGCCTCCTGGAAGCTTATCCCACACCCTGTGGGGAGCTAACTCTTCCGTGGTTCAGAGTCATGCCATCTGGGGGTGGCCTCCTGGAAGCTTATCCCACACCCTGTGGGGAGCTAACTCTTCCGTGGTTCAGAGTCATGCCATCTGGGGGTGGCCTCCTGGAAGCTTATCCCACACCCTGTGGGGAGCTAACTCTTCCGTGGTTCAGAGTCATGCCATCTGGGGGTGGCCTCCTGGAAGCTTATCCCACACCCTGTGAGGAGCTAACTCTTCCGTGGTTCAGAGTCATGCCATCGGGGGGTGGCCTCCTGGAAGCTTATCCCACACCCTGTGGGGAGCTAACTCTTCCGTGGTTCAGAGTCATGCCATCTGGGGGTGGCCTCCTGGAAGCTTATCCCACACCCTGTGGGGAGCTAACTCTTCCGTGGTTCAGAGTCATGCCATCTGGGGGTGGCCTCCTGGAAGCTTATCCCACTCCCTGTGGGGAGCTAACTCTTCCGTGGTTCAGAGTCATGCCATCGGGGGGTGGCCTCCTAGAAGCTTATCCCACTCCCTGTGGTGGTGCATTGCATCGCATGGACAGGCTCAGTATGGGGAGAGGGCTCGTGTGGGCCGTCCAAGTTCTAGACTTCACCTTCACTCGGGCCAGCTGGGGAGCTTGGCAAAAGTGATGGAGGTGGGGTGGTGGATCAGCCCAGGGTATAGACAGCACCTTCAGAAAGGAGACAGTGGGGGCAATGTGTGTGGTTGTATAATACATATGCTGTGTTTAGTCCTTGAGATGCCAACTTTGGACATTAAGTATTGACTTCTTGATTCGGGCTGATGAGCATTTAATTATCTCTTACACCCTCTTTCTTTTCATTCTCACTCCAGTATAGTTATGTAATAATTTTTGTTTCATTAACGCATATATATGGAATTTAGAAAGACAGTAATGACCATCCTACATGCAAGGCAGCAAAAGAAACACATGTAAAGAACAGACTTTTGGACTCTGTGGGAGAAGGTGAGGCTGGGATGATTTGAGAGACTAGCATTGAGACATGTATATTACCAGGCTCCCGCATAGCTCAGTCAATAAGTCATCTGCCTGCAATGCAGGAGACCCAGGTTTGATTCCTGAGTCAGGAAGATCCCCTGGAGAAGGGGTATGGCAACCCACTCCAGTATTCTTGCCTGGAGAAGCCCATGGACAGAAGCCTGGCAGGCTGCAGTCCACGGGGTCACAAGAGTCGGACACGACTGAGCGACTAAACCACCACCACCGTGTATACTGCTGCTGCTAAGTCACTTCAGTTGTGTCCGACTCTGTGTGACCCCACAGATGGCAGCCCACCAGGCTCCCCCGTCCCTGGGATTCTCCAGGCAAGAACACTGGAGTGGGTTGCCATTGCCTTCTCCGACCATGTATGCTACCATATGTGAGACAGATGACCAGCGCAAGTTTGACGCATGAAGCAGGGCACCCAAGGCCTGTGCTCTGGGAAAACCCAGGAGGGGGCTCAGGATGAGGGGACACTTGTGCACCGTGACTGATTCCTGTCGATTTATGGCAAAAACCACCACAATGTTGTAAAGTAATTAGCCTCCAATTAAAATAAATAAGTAAATAATAATAATAATTGTTTCAAAGTAATGTTTGCATTATTTTGTTAAATTATGTTATTGCTAAGCCAAGTAGTGAATATAATTACATTTTATTTCTTATATAATTTTAATTTTCCCTAATTAACTCATGTTTTTATTTCCATTGTTTTCTAAGAACTTTTCTAATATACTCTATTATAGATGACTATGATCATTTTTTATAAATCCTCACACATGCAAGATAGTCCATCAATTCCATTTGTTCCCCTCCTTTCATGACTTCTTTCCCAGAGTCCTGAATTCTCCTGCTTTAATTTGGACTGTTTGCTTTCCAGACCTAATGACGTGGAATCCTTATTTTCTGGATCTCATATTTTTCCTTTTCTTGAATAATTCCTTGCTTGGGCTGAGCACATTCAACAGTGGCTCTTAAAAAAATCAGACACTTATAGTACTTCTCTAAGACCTTCCTGGACAAAGGCGAGAGAGCCACTTCACTGTCTCCTTGCATTATTTAAGTCATTATCTAGTTCTGGCCAGTGGTCTGTGAGCGGAAGTGACACACACCAGTTCAGCCAAAAGCATACTCTTTACGTGTGAAAGAAGATACCGGGCCGAATAGAGGTGGTCATGAGACCAAGGCTAAGCCTGGATTGCCAAGTTGCCGTGTGGGATGCTTGACCTGGAGAGTCCTCTGTGTATGTGTGCGTGCTCAGTCACTTCAGTCATGTCTGACTCTTGGCAAGCCTATGGACAGTAGCCCGCCAGGCTCCTCTGTCCATGGGGGTTCTCCAGGCAAGAATACTGGAGTGGGTTGCCATGCCCTCCTCCAGGGGATCTTCCCAACCCAGGGATGGAAACCATGTTTCTTATGTCTCCTGCATTGGCAGGTGGGTTCTTTACCCCTAGCGCCACCTGGGAATCCCAGATAATCTCCTGTGCTCACATAAATTCCAAGTACACAAGAAACCTTTGCTGTATTATGATTCAGATTTTGATATTGCTTGTAACCTGCCTCACCTGAGTGATTCAAAAGTTTTCATAGGAAATAGATTTTTGAGCCATTCTGATCTGAAAACGTTGTTATACCACCCTCTCATTTGACTAACAGAGTAATTGAATACAGAATTCTAGATGATAGAGAAATTTGATTATATTCTAATCCAATCCCTTTGTTGGAGTAGGAAATGGCAACCCATTCCAATATTCTTGCCTGGAAAATTCCATGGACAAAAGAAGCCTGGTGGGCAACAGTCCATGGAGTGGCAAACAGTCAGACATGACTGAACATGCATGCATGCACGCCCCTTTTTATGTGACCTAGATTTTTCTGGAAGCTTTTAGGGTCTTCTACTTACCCTGGTGCTTAGAAATTGCACTATGATGAGTCTTGATGTGAGCATTTTTTGCTTTTATATATTGAGGTTTATGCCATTATTGAGATTTATGCCATTCATCTCTGATGAATTTTGTATTATGGCTTTGATAATTTTCCATATTTTTCTTTCTATAATTCCTATTAGTTGGATGTTATATAGGCTAGAATGGTACTCTTTTTCCTTATTTTTTTCTAAGTTTTTATTTCCTTTGTCTTTTTGTCCTATTTTGTGAAGGGAAAAAAAAGCCTCAGTCTTAACTTTCAACCCTTCTACTGAATTTATTTAAAATGTTTTCTCCAGCATTTACTGAGGCATAATTGACAAACTTATATATATTTAAAGTGCACAACATGTTGATTTGGTATATGCATCCTTTAAGAAATAATTACCACAATCAGTTTAATTAACTCATCTGTAATTTTTCATAGTTACCATTTTTCCTGAGTTTAAAAACGGAGTCAATTTTATTTTAATTTCTAAGAGTTCTTTCTTGTTGTCTGTTTGTCTTTTATGTAATTCTATTTTTCCTGTTATCCTTCTGAGAATACATTTTAAATTTTATTTTGCTATTTCCTGCACTGTTTTTTTTTTTTTTTTTTCTGAGTTCTTTTGTCGTCTTGATTTTTTAAGAGAACTTTCATTTTGGATTTTCCTGAATAATCTGATGATATTTTGCTGTCCAAAAAATCAAGTGTTGTATATGAAGACCCTTATCAGAACCTGTTTGCCTGAGTGGAACTTGCCAACTTATAAACAGTGGAATAGTCTGTTTGTTGGGAGAGTTCCTTCAAATACACATATCTGTAGGTCTCCTCTTTGAGGCTATTCACTTTCTCCTGGGTGCTCAGCTGCTAAAGAATCTGCCTGCAATGCAGGAGTCAGTTCAGTCAGTTCAGTTGCTCAGTTGTGTCTGACATTTTGTGACCCCATGAACTGCAGCACGCCAGGCCTCCCTGTCCATCACCAACTTCTGGAGTTTACCCAAACCCATGTCCATCGAGTCGGTGATGCCATCCAGCCATCTCATCCTCTGTCGTCCCCTTCTCCTCCTGCCCCGAGTCCCTCCCAGCATCAGGGTCTTTTCCAATGAGTCAACTCTTCGCATCAGGTGGCCAAAGTATTGGAGTTTCAGCTTCAACATCAGTCCTTCCAATGAACACCCAGGACTGATCTCCTTTAGGATGGACTGGTTGGATCTCCTTGCAGTCCAAGGGACTCTCAGGAGTCTTCTCCAACACCACAGTTCAAAAGCATCAATTCTTCGGTGCTCAGCCTTCTTCACAGTCTAACTCTCACATCCATACATGACTACTGGAAAAACCATAGCCTTGTCTAGACGGACCTTTGTTGGCAAAGTAATGTCTCTGCTTTTTAATATGCCATCTAGGTTGGTCATAACTTTCCTTCCAAGGAGTAAGTGTCTTTTAATTTCATGGCTGCAGTCACCATCTGCAGTGATTTTGGAGGCCCCAAAAATAGTCTGACTTTGTTCCCACTGTTTCCCCATCTATTTGCCATGAAGTGATGGGACCAGATGCCATGATCTTAGTTTTCTGAATGTTGAGAGACGCGGGTTCAATTCCTGGGTCAGGAAGGTTGGCTGGAGAAGGGATAGGCTACCCACTCCAGTATTCTTGGGCTTCCCTTGAGGCTCAGCTGGCAAAGAATCCACCTGTAATGTGAGAGACCTGGGTTCGATCCCTGTGTTGGGAAGATCCCCTGGAGAAGGGAAAGGCTACCCGCTCCAGTATTCTGGCCTGGAGAATTCCATGGACTGTATAGTCCATGGGGTCGCAAAGAGTCGGACACGACTGAGCGACTTTCACTTTCACTTTCTCCAGAGACGATTCCCCTAATCTCTGCCCTGACTGAGTGTAATTTCTCTTGACAGGCTTTTTGGAGAAAGGCCGAAGAGATCCTGTTAATCCCCCAGAGGCCTGGTATTCTCCAGTCTGGAGATGCTCTGGTTTAATTTCTCAGAGCGTAGAAGTCTGAACTCCTATGGTGGGAAGAGAGAAGACAGTTACTTCATTGCCAACAGTGGGAAAAAGATATACCCATGGAGGGGCAGATTGAAGTGCTTATACGGGTGCAAGACAGGGAGGAGGGCAGAAGCCCAGAAAGGCAGTGTGGGGCGGGGCCTGCGGCGTGGGAAACTCGGTGAGACGCAGAGCGTCTGCACAGAGCGTGGCCCAGCGTGGCTGAGGTCCCCGCGTCTGAGCAGGGTGAGACGGTCACTCTCCTGGGAGGCTCTGTGCCACATCATGAAGTGCAGGGCGGGGAGGAGGATGGTTGCCTGAGCTGGTGAGGAAGGCTTCCATGTTGTGATGGATTTGGGGTTAATTTTCTATGACTACTATTGAAAAATCACCAAAAACTTGGTGGCTTAAAACACCAGAAATTAATTTTCTCACAGTTCTGGAGGCCAGAAATCCAACATCAGTTTTACTGGGTTGAAATCAACATTTTGGCAGAGTTAATATTCCTCCTGGAGACTATAAGGGAGAAGCCATTTTCTTGCTTTTTCTAGATTCTACAAGCTGCCAGCATTCCTTGTATGGTGGCCCTATATCACACCGGCCTTTGCTTCCATCATTGTATGTCCTTGTCTGATTCTGATGCTCATGCCTGTCTCTTAGAAGAACCCATATGGTTACATTGAGCCCAGTTACCCAGGATAACTTACTCATCTCAAGGTTTTTAATTTAATTCTATCTACAAAGGCTGTACTTTGGCCACCTCATGCAAAGAGTTGACTCATTGGAAAAGACCCTGATGCTGGGAGAGATTGGGGGCAGGAGGAGAAAAGGACGACAGAGGATGAGATGGCTGGATGGCATCACTCACTCGATGGGCATGAGTTTGAGTAAACTCCGGGAGTTGGTGATGGACAGGGAGGCTTGGCATGCTGCGATTCATGGGGTCGCAAAGAGTCAGACACGACTGAGCGACTGAACTGAATTGAACTGAACAAAGGCTTTAGATTTAGAAAAGGCACAGGAACCAGAGATCAAATTGCCAATATCTACTGGATCACAGAAAAAGCTAGAGAATTCCAGAAAAAAAATCTACTTCTGCTTAATTGACTACACTAAAGCCTTTGACAGCATAGATCATGACAAATTGTGGAAAATTCTTAAAGAGATGGGAATACCAGACCACTTTACCTGGCTCCTGAGAAATCTGTATGCAGGTCAAGAAGCAACAGTTAGAACCAGACATGAAGCAATGGACTGGTTCTAAATTGGGAAAGGAGTACGTCAAGGCTGTATATTATCACCCTGCTTATTTAACTTATATGCAGAGTGCATCATGAGAAATGCTGGGCTGGAGGAAGCACAAGCTGGAATCAAGATTGCTGGGAGAAATATCAATAACCTCAGATATGCAGATTACACCACCCTCATGACAGAAAGTGAAGAGGAATTAAAAAGCTTCTTGATGAAAGTGAAAGAGGAGAGTGAAAAAGTTGGCTTAAAGCTCAACATTCAAAAAATCACAAAGATCATGGCATTCGGTTCCATCACTTCACATCAAATAGATGGGGAAACAGTGGAAACAGTGACAGACTTTATTTTCTTGGGCTCCAAAATCACTATGGACGATGAATGCAGCCATGAAATTAAAAGACACTTGCTTCTTGAAAGAAAAGCTTTGACAAACCTAGACAGCATATTGAAAAGTGGAGATGTTACTTTTCCTGCAAAGGTGCATATAGTCAAAGTCATAGTTTTTCCAGTAGTCGTGTACAGATGTGAGTTGGACAATAAAAAAGGGTGAGCACTGGAGAATTGATGCCTTCAAACTGTGGTGTTAGAGAAGACTCTTGAGAGTCCTTGGACTGCAAGGAGATCAAACCAGTCCATTCTAAAGGAAATCAACCCTGAATATTCATTGGAAGGGCTGATGCTGAAGTGATTCTCTAATACTTTGGCCACCTGATGAGAAGAACTGACTCATTGGGAAAGATCCTGATGCTGGGAAAGGTTGAAGGCAGGAGGAGAAGGGGACGACAGAGGATGAAATGGCTGGATGGCATCACTGACTTGATGGACATGAGCAAGCTCTGGGAGTTGGTGAAGGACAGGGAGGCCTGGAGTGCTGAAGTCTGTGGGGTGGCAAAGAGTCAGACACGACTGTGTGACTGAACAATGAAGTCGCTCCTTCTTCTTTTATTCCCCCCTTGCAACTTATGAGGTAGCACTCACAGCTTGCAGAATTAGGGTGTGAATATCTTTTGTGGTGCCATTTTTAAGCCTATTGCAGATGTGTGAATAGTTACTCTTGTAAATGTGTTCATGTTCACACCCACACACAATACCTCTGCCCTCTCGAGAGGGCCCAGGGAAGGCAGCATCTCAATGTCAGTGAACACAGATAGTGACTAGATCTGGGTTGCAGGTGCAGGTTGGGTTTTCCAGACTTTCATTCCCGCCGGGCCTGGCTGCCCGGATAGAGTGTGACCTTGGGATAGAGTGTGACCTTGGGCAAGGTGGCTTTCTGGAACCAAGGCACTCCCTGAAGTGGCTGACTGCTGATATTACTCCTACTTTCAACCAAGAGGAATCAGGGCTTCCTGGAGAAATGGTTCATTCCAGGCTGGGGCAGGGAAAGTCCCATATGTATCTGGAGCATCTTTTTGTGTTAGAGAGTACAAAAGTGATTTAAGGACGATGTGGACACTAACAACCTGACTCAGAGGCAGGCTGATGGAACTTGCACTGACTGGATCTGAGGCCATCTGAACATCAAAATCAGTAATGCGAATAATGGATTATAACCTATTGCATAAAATCAGAAACCATGAATCCATACTGATATAAAGAGATAAGTGAATAAATTAGAATTTTGATAAGAGAAGGACTATTTACATAGTTTAAAATGCTTTTCCACTACTTCCTATGTGCATGCTCAGTTGCTCAGTCGTCTCCAACTGTTTGTGACCCTGGGGACTCTAGCCTGCCAGGCTCCTCTATCCATGGGATTTTCCAGGCAAGAATACTGCAGTGGGTCACCATTTCCTTCTGCAGGGGATCTTCTTGACCCTGGGATCGAACCTATGTCTCTTGCATCTCTTGTATTGGTAGGTGGGTTCTTTACCACTGAGCCGTGGAAAATGGCTTATTAAGTTCGTGGGAAACACTTTTTAAGTACAGAGCGTTAAAGAATAAGATTTCAGTAGAGAGACCTGGCAGATACCACCTCAGCCATATGATCAAAGTGAAATTAGTAGCAATGGTGGGAATAGATTGCTTGCCACTTGATAGGATGAAATGAGAAGCATACAGCTTCTTTTCTGTGTTGTTTTGATCTGATTGTGAAAAAAATATCAGAGTAACCTAAACTGAAGATAATGCCACAAAATAAATGACTTATAAACCTCAAAAATGCCTCTTTCATGAAAGTCAAGGAACTATTCCAAATGGGAGGAGGATAAAGAAAACTAGTGAAAAACCAGTGACAACTAGATGCAGTGCATGATTCTAAAGTGGATCCTATACAGGACATTATTGAAATAATTAGTGAGACTCCAGTGAGGCCTGAGGATTAGCTGGTGGTAACATATTAGTGTTAACTTTTGTCATGATTGTGTCGTGGCTGTATAGCAGAATGTCCTTGTTACTAGGAAATGAACATCAGCTTTGTGAGTGTGATGGCACATCATATCAGTAACTTATTCTCCGATGATTTGAGATACAACCGAACTCACATCTAGAAGCTAAGCTGTTATAGAGTCTAGGAAGGTTCTCTGCTTTCTGTCTCTCTGTTATAGGAAGGAATACCAGAAGGGCATAAGCATAGATGTAGGACAAGCTAATCCTCAGTGTCTCACAGCAAAATTCTCACTGTTGGGAGTGGTTTATGTGGGAGCATGCCTACAACAAGATTACCTATGCACTCTGGAGTGTGTCTCACTTTGGTTTCTATATCTGAATTCACACAGTTCTCACACTGATTATCTTGAGTACATCTGTGTGAGTGATGTGTATGCCCACGACTCTTTGAGCCCTTTTTCTCTTGTTCTTTTAAAAACCCTTACAGTTTCCAACATGAATAGTTTATTTCATAGCTCTGCAGTTTAATTTTTTCAGACTCACAGATTTCCTAGTTTCTTGGTCACCTTGGAAAAGTACAGCCTTCCCCATCAGCTTCTTAGTGATACAAAGACTATGTGCTAGGGCTCAGTTTCCAGCCAAGACTTCCTGGAAGAGGAAATTCCGGTCTCCATGGCTGTTTCATCTTTTTCAATCAGGACCATATGGCAGCTGTTACTCAGTGCTATCTAATAGAAAAATATTGTGAGACACATACATAACTTAAAATTTTCTAGTAACATTAAACATTAAAAAGAAGTAAAATTGTTTTAATAATACATTTTATTTAACCCAGTATCTCTAATAGATTATAATTTTGACATGTAGTAAATGTAAAGGTTATTAATGAATTATTGTACATTTTTGGGTACTAGGTCTTATAAATCTAGTTTATATTTTGTACTAAAAACACATTACCAGCCACATGTAGCTAGAGGCTACCTACTGGACAATGCTAGTATGACTAGAGACAAAACTGCTTACTTTGGTTCAGAATGTGATGGTCTTATTTCTTTTGTCACTCATTGCTTAGCATCACTGTAACTCAGGGACACCTTAAGGGGAATTAATACCTTTCACATCACTTCTTTCAGTGGTGTGAACATTTAGCATGGAGCTGGTAACACCATCATGCCATCTGTTCTGACCTAAGTATCTTCAGCTTCTTTAACCACATATGGCTGATAAGTTCTAGTTAAAGATAACTTTGTGACTGGTGGAGTTAGTCTAGACTTCTCGGAGAAGGCAATGGCACCCCACTCCAGTACTCTTGCCTGGAAAATAACATGGACGGAGGAGCCTGGTAGGCTGCAGTTCATGGCGTCGCTAAGAGTTGGACACAAGTGAGCGACTTCACTTTCACTTTTTCCTTTCATGCATTGGAGAAGGAAAATGGCAACCCACTCCAGTGTTCTTGCCTGGAGAATCCCAGGGACGGGGGAGCCTGGTGGGCCGCCGTCTATGGGGTTGTACAGAGTCGGACACGACTGAAGCGTCTTAGCAGCAGCAGCAGCAGTCTAGACTTCTTAGTACACACCGCCCTGGGGACCTTATTTGTTTCAAGGACATTCTTAGTTGGACTGGAGTTTGACACGAAAAGTGTAACATGGAAAATACTTCTTTTCTATTACTCTTGTAATGAAATGGTGAGACTTTTAGATCCTTGATGCAGTGGGCCTGGATTTGTACTTTCTTCCCAACCAAAAAATTGATTGACAATCTTTTGCTATCCCTTCATGGACCAGAAGGTCACTGTTCTCTAGAACTACACATTTACTACTTATTATATTTTGTACCTCTGTAGCCTGAACTTGCAATATTTCCTGTCAATCATGTCCTATGGAAGCAAAACAAGCTTGTCATTTGGGGCCAGGGGAGTGTATTCTACTCCAAATTCAGAGTGTTTTGGTATGATTATGGAACGTTTCCAAAATTCATTGGCCTTTGGGTTTTGAGGGAACCATTTGGATACCTTGTCATATGCAATAATACGGCCATTGCTTCTGGTGACCAAGTCACAATGCCCTTGGGGTTATATCCTCTTTAGACACATCAAGAACTCACTATGTTATGACTGTGCTCTCAGAATAAAAGGTAACCTAATGTATTTCTCTAGAGATCACCCTTTTAAAAAAGCTTTTCTACAGTTTACCGGAGTTCCTTGCTCTGTTACTGGGTTCTCTAAGTAAATCTCTGCCTCTCAGACGACTACTACTATGTTCATAGGAGCTCATGTCTTGAATTCTGTTATTCTTAGGTAACCTCCAGACACCTAGATTTTCCAGCTTCTAACAGACTTTTGTTTCTTTGTCTTGACAGTAAAGATAAAAAAACTCATTCTTTTCACTCTTATTTTTTTAAGGAAGATGGAAGCTTCAAATGAATTGGTTAATGTGATCCTTTCTCCTCCTGTTCTCCCACATTTGCCTGTAAATGGCCAGGCAGTTCTTTCTGGGTCATGTTAGTGATCGTATATATGAGAGGGCTACTTTTAACATAATTGAAGCCTCATTATTCTCTACTGTCAAGGCTGGGTATTCATTTCTCTTTTTCATCATAGTTGTTCTTTATGATTTCAGCAAGTCACACACATTTTTTAATGTCTGTGTTTCAGTATGATACAAAAATTTTACCACATGACAAAAGAATACTAAATGTCTTTTGAGTATGATACGTTTGACCTGTGATTATAGGAATTGTGCTTTGAGTTGTTTTGTAATGGCAGATAATTTAACAACAACAACAGGCATGATCTTTTGTGAAACTGGCTGTTTTAGGAGTATCACTTGAGGACTTGGAAGAGGGCAAATCTAACTCAGTTACTAACCATCAGCATTGGCAACAATCAACTGAGCCAACTTTGCGATAACCAGCTTTGCATAAAGAAAAAGTGGTTTAGCGCACAATACTTTGTTATCCTAAAACCATCGTCTGACGGTGAGTTTATCAGGGGTAAAAGTTCCAGGAGTGGTTGTCACTGTTCAGTCGCTTAGTCACGTCTGCCTCTTTGCGACTCTGCGGACTGTGGTCCCCCAGGCTTCTCTCCCACGGGGATTTTCCAGACAGGAATACCATTTCCTTCTCCAGGGAATCTTCCCAACCCAGGGAACAAACCCATGTCCCCTGCATTGGCATGTGGATTCTTTACCACAGAGCCGCCAGGGAAGCCTCCAGGAGTGCTAGGGAGTCAAAATACATTAGTACCCAGTTCTACTCTTACTGAATGTTCAGCCCAACGAGAGGTACTAGGTAATGTCAAAAAAATGTCATGCAAATTTATCATGTTTTATTTTTAATTGTTATAATTAGTTGAAAATAATGATGAAAAAATTTTGTCATTGAAAATTTAAGCAGTGGTGCTTTATTAACTAGTCAGTTGGCTTAGTATTCCATTTTTTTTGTTGTTGTTCAGTCACTCAGTCGTGTCTGACTCTTTGCGACTCCATGGACTGCAGCACGCCAGGCCTTCCTGTCCATCACCAACTCCCAGAGACTACTCAAACTCATGTCCATTGAGTTATGATGCTTTCCAACCATCTCATCCTCTGTCGTCCCCTTCTCCTCCTGCCTTCAATCTTTCCCAGCTTCGGGGTCTTTTCTAATGAGTCGGATCTTTGCATCAGGTGGCCAAAGTATTGGAGCTTAAGCTTCAGCATCAGTCCTTCCAATGAATATTCAGAATTGCCTTTAGGATTGACTGGTTTGATTTCCCTGCAGTTCAAGGGACTCTCAAGAGTCTTTTCCAACACCACAGTTCAAAAGCATCAATTCTTCAGTGCTCAGCTTTCTTTATGGTCCAACTCTCACATCCATTCATGAGTATTGGAAAAACCATAGCTTGGATTAAATGGACCTTTGTTGGCAAAGTAATGTCTCTGCTTTTAAATATGCTGCCTAGGTTGGTCATAGCTTTCCTCCCAAGGAGCAAGCATCTTTTAATTTCATGACTGCAGTCACCATCTGCAGTGATTTTCAAGCCCAGGTAAATAAAGTCTGTTACTGTTTCCACTGTTTCTCCATCTATTTGCCATGAAGTGATGGACCAGATGCCATGATCTTTGTTTTTTGAATGTTGTGTTTTAAGCCAGTTTTTTCACTCTCCTCTTTCACTTTCATCAAGAGGCCGTTTAGTTCTTCTTCACTTTCTGCCATGGTGGTGACATTTGCATATCTGAGGTTACTTTGATATGTCTTCTGGCAGTCTTGATTCCAGGTTGTGCTTCATCCAGTCCAGCATTTTTCATGATGTACTCTGCATATAAGTTAAATAAGCAAGGTGACAGCCTTGACGTACTCCTTTCCCAATTTGGAACCAGTCCATTGTTCCATATCTGGTTCTAGCTGTTGCTTCTTGACCTTCAAGGAGGCAGGTAATGTGGTCTGGTATTCCCATCTCTTTAAGAATTTTCCACAGTTTGTTGTGACCCACACAGTCAAAGGCTTTAGCATAGTCAATGAAGCAGAAGTAGATAGTTTTTGGAAATTCTCTAGCTTTTTCTGTGACCTAGTGGATGTTGGCAACTTCATCTCTCGTTCCTCTGCCTTTTCTAAATCCAGCTTGAACATTTGCAAGTTCTTGGTACTGTTGAAGCTTAAATTGGAGAATTCTGAGCATTACTTTGCTAGTGTGTGAGATGAGTACAATTGTGCAATAGTTTGAGCATTCTTTGGCATTGCCTTTCTATGGGATTGGAATGTAAACTGACCTTCTCCAGTCCTGTGGCCACTGCTGAGTTTTCCAAATTTGCTGGCATATTGAGTGTAGCACTTTCACAGCATCATCTTTTAGGATTTGAAATAGCTCAAGTGGAATTCCATCACCTCCACTAGCTTTGTTCGTAGTGATGTTTCCTAAGGCCCACCTGACTTCGCACTCAGGATGTCTGTCTCTAGGTGAGTGATCACACCATCGTGGTTATCTGGGTCATTAAGCTCTTTTTTGTATAGTTCTTCTGTGCATTCTTGCCAGCTCTTTGGTGGTAGGATGCCATACCACTAAACAAAATATTTGAGACTGCAGTGCTGGAACAACGCTTGCTTTTAATTAAGAATATATTGCAGTTAATTATGCCTGTCTTCCCAGTTCATTTCCATGGTGACATGAAGCCTGAGCCCCCCCAGGCCACACTGTGACCTCGTCTCTGTTCCGAACTCTCTGTACTTTGGCTGGTCTAACTCACTCTCCCTTGGCCACCACTTGTGTCCTGGAGCTCCTACTCCATGATCAGCAAACTGTTTTAATCAACAGTCCATTTTCGGATCGTTCACTTGTTTCCCTTGCTCCAGCAGAACTACATGACCTGCAAGTGTTTCCAAAGAGGCTTTCTCATCTTCTGGGTCCCAGTTTAATGTGTGTGCTGCCAAAGCAAGCACTGAGTCTTAGTTTCACAGAAAGATCTTTCATGCCTAACATCACTATTTTTATTCTCTCTCAGAATAAGCTGGTCATTTTTTCCCTTGTATTCATCACCTTTTATACTTATTTAATTCACTGAATTATTTTATTGCTAGCTTACTGCTAGGCTGCTACAGCAGAAGATCAGCTCTTCAATGTGGCCGGAGACTTCGTATACCAGGTAAATGTTCCCCAGGGTCTAACACGTATTGTGAATGAATGAATGAATGAATGAATATTATCATTTGGTCATGATAAATGAATCATCACAGAGGCTAAAAATTTGCAGACACTTAAAAACTAATTCTATCTTTTGAATAAATATGTTGATGCTATGGTTACAACTTTTTTTACCTCATAAATTGAATATTTATATATTGGATCATGACATTGCTTCTTTTACAAATGTGCATGAGCAAATAAACAGATTCCATACAGGTTTGTTAGGTGGCCATATTTAATTTAGTTGGTTTTTAAGCATTTAGACTTTGTAGCAGGATATGATGGAACAATGAGTTGACGTGGCATGTTTATACATTCTTAGTAAAATTTTGGAAATTTTACCTTGCTGGTAATGCATGTGTGAACACCTAAAATTTCTATAGCTGAAACTGATGCATACAACTTTAAGCTACTACTGCATTTGGAACCAGGTGTAAGCTGTTCCTGATGTAAAAACATCACTGTTATGAACAGAAAAATGGGTGTCATAGAAGAAAGAGAAACACCCAGTTTTTCATACTTCGCTTTTCACGACTATAGTGGAAAGAGAACCTCCTTTTTTGCTACTGCATTTTAAGGGATATTTTGTTCAATTGAACCTCTGTCACAAAATTTAATGTCTGTGTCACCTCATGTCTTAGGAATTACTAAGAAAAAAATTTTAAAAAAAGATGATAAACACACACATGCACACATAGACACACACAAATTCCTTTCAAAAGTTCAGGAAGATGTTCTGATGAGAATAAGGAGGGGGAAACATGGAAAACAACATCATTAGTATATTTTTGTGGAAATCTGTAGTTAAATAATTCACAGTAAATATCATAATTCTGAAATAAGTACAGCTGTATGTAACTATTGATCCAATTAGTATCAGATTTCACATGTAATTAACACTCCAGAGGACGGTGAGAGAAGATAGAGTGAAAAGTCTGTTTGAAAGTGGAGCAAAGCTGTTACCTTATGCTGCTACAAAGAATAGAGTGAAATTCCCCAAAACAAAATTTTAATTTATTATACAGCATAAAAAATGCCACATGGATCATTTAAAAATAAAGCCATAATTACAGTGACTACAATTGAACAGATTCACTGAGCAAAACATTTTATTTTTATCTACAAGTTGAGAAACTGATGAAGCATAAAGGACAAATACGTATAATCAGTTGGAAAGTCTGAGGGGGGATTTTAGCAAAAGAAAGGATTTGGTGTGGTTCAAAGGCATTCACCCAGGAGAGTTCCTGTTGCAAACTCACATTCACAACATAACACTTCATTGCTTTCTTGCTAAATCAAAACAGTAGTAGAGCTCTATAAGTGGGTCAAGTTTGATTCCCGCATTATATGATTTCAGTTCGGTTCAGTGGCTCAGTCGTGTCTGACTCTTTGCGACCCCATGGACTACAGCACACCAGGCTTCCCTGTCCATCACCAACTCCCAGAGTTTACTCAAACTCATGTCCGTGGAGTCAGTAATGCCATCCAACCATCTTTTCCCCTATTGTCCCCTTCTCTTCCCATCTTCAGTCTTTCCCAGCATCAGGGACTTTTCCAATGAGTCAGCTCTTCGCATCAGGTGGCCAAAGTATTGGAGTTTCAGCTTCAGCATCAGTCCTTCCAGTGAACACCCAGGACTGATCTCCTTTAGGATGGACTGGTTGGATCTCCTTGCAAGTCCAAGGGACTCTCAAGAGTCTTCTCCAACACCACAGTTCAAAAGCATCAATTCTTTGGTGCTCAGCTTTGTTTATAGTCCAACTCTCACACACATGCATGATCACTGGAAAAACCATAGCTTTGACTAGATGGACCTTTGTCAGCAAAGTAATATCTCTGCTTTTTAACATGCTGTCTAGGTTGGTAATAGCGTTTCTTCCAAGGAGCAAGTGTCTTATAATTTCATAGCTGCAGTCACTGTCTGCAGTGATTTTGGAGCCCTCAAAAATAAAGTCTGTCTCATCTATTTCCCATGAAGTGATGGGACCAGATGCCATGATCTTAGTTTTCTGAATGTTGAGTTTTAAGCCAACTTTTTCACTCTGCTCTTTCACTTTCATCAATAGGCTCTTTAGTTCCTTTTCTCTTTCTGCCATAAGGGTGGTGTCATCTGCATAGCTGAGGTTCTTGATATTTCTCCCGGCGGTCTTGATTCCAGCTTGTGCTTCATCCAGCCCAGCATTTCGCATGATGTACTCTGCATAGACGTTAAATAGGCAGGGTGACAATATACAGCCTTGACGTACTCCTTTCCCAATTTGGCACCAGTCTGTTGTTCCATGTCCTGTTCTAACTGTTGCTTCTCGACCTGCATGCAGGTTTCTCAGGAGGCAGGTCAGGTGGTCTCTTTCAGAATTTTCCAGTTTGTTGTGATCCACACAGTCAAAGACTTTTGTGTAGTCAATAAAGCAGACAATTTTCTGGAGCTCCTTTGCTTTTTCAATGATCCAGTGGATGTTGGCAATTTGATCTCTGATTCCTCTGCCTTTTCTAAATCCAGCTTGAACATCTGGAAGTCACGATTCACGTACTGTTGAAATCTGGCTTGGAGAATTTTGCCCATTAGTTTGCTAGTGTGTAAGATGAGTGCAATTATGCAGTAGTTTGGAACTACTTGGAACATTCTTTGGCATTGCTTTTCTTTGGGATTGGAATGAAAACTGATCTCTAGTCCTGTGGCCAGTGCTGAGTTTTCCAAATTTGCTGGCATATTGAGTGCAGCACTTTCACAGCATCATCCTTTAAGATTTGAAATAGCTCAATTGGAATTCCATCATCTTTACTAACTTTGTTCATAGTGATGCTTCCTGAGGCCTACTTGACTTCATATTCCAGGATGTCTGGCTCTAGGTGAGTGATCACAACGCCATCGTGGTTATCTGGGTCATCAAGATCTTTTCTGTATAGTTCTTCTGTTTATTCTTGCCATCTCTTCTTAATATCTTCTACTTCTGTTGGGTCCATACCATTTCTGTCCTTTATTGAGCCCATTTTTGCATGAAATGGTCCCTTGGTATCTCCAGTTTTCTTGAAGAGATTTCTAGTCTTTCCCATTCTATTGTTTTCCTCAATTTCTTTGCACTGATCACCAAGGAAGGCTTTCTTATCTCTCCTTGCTATTCTTTGGAACTCTGCATTCAAATGGGTATATCTTTCTTTTTCTCCTTTGCTTTTCACTTCTCTTCTCTTCTTTTCTCAGCTACTTGTAAGGCCTCCTCAGACAACCACTTTGCCTTTTTGCATTTCTTTTTCTTGGGGATGGTCTTGATCACTGCCTCCTGTACAATGTCACCAAACTCCATCCATAGTTCATCAGGCACTCTGTCTATCAGATCTAACCCCTTAAATCTATTTTTCACTTCCACTGTATAATCGTATGGGATTTGATTTAGGTCACACCTGAATGGTCTAGTGGTTTTCCCTACATTCTTCAATTTAAGTCTGAAATGGCAATAAGGAGTTCATGATCTGGGCCCCAGTCAACTCCCAGTCTTGTTTTTGTTGACTGTATAGAGCTTCTCCATCTTTGGCTGCAAAGAATATAATCAATCTGATTTCGGTATTGACCATCTGGTGATGTCCATTTTTATTGTGGGAAGAAGGTGTTTGCTATGACCAGTGCGTTCTCTTGGCAAAACTCTATTAGCCTTTCCCTGCTTCATTCTGTACTTGAAGGCCAAACTTGCCTTTTACTCCAGGTGTTTTTTTTTTTTTTCCATTTATTTTTATTAGTTGGAGGCTAATTACTTTACACTCCAGGTGTTTCTTGACTTCCTACTGTTGCATTCCAGTCCCCTATAATGAAAAGGACATCTTTTTTGGGTATTAGTTCTAGAAGGTCTTGTGGGTTTTGGTAGAACCATTCAACTTCAGCTTCTTCAGCATTCCTGGTTCGGGCATAGACTTGGATTACCGTGATATTGAATGGTTTTGCCTTGGAAACAAACAGGGATCATTCTGTCATTTTTGAGATTGCACCCAAGTACTGCACTTTGGAGTCTTTTGTTGACTACGAGGGCTACTCCATTTCTTCTAAGCGATTCCTGCCCACAGTAGATATAAATAGTGTCCACCAAAAGGAGGCTTTCCAGGTGACTTAGTGGTAAAGAATCCCCCTACAAATGCAAGGAGACATAGGAGACACGAGTTTAATCCCTGGGTTGGGAAGATGCCCTGGAGGAGGAAAGAAAATGGTAACCCACTTCGGTATTCTTGTTGAGAGAATCCCATGGAGAGAGGAAACTGGCTGGTTACAGTCCATAGTGTTACAAAGTCAGACATTACTGAGCGACTGAGCACGTACACCACCAAAAGGAGTCTCTGGCTTTATATTTATAATTTTAATTGTAGATAACTACCATCCTTGGGCTTCCCTTGTGGCTCAGATGGTAAAGAATTCTCCTGCAGTGCAGGAGACCCATGTTTGATGCCTGGGTTAGGAAGATGCCCAAGAGAAGGGAATGGCTACCCACTCTAGTAATCTTGCCTGGAGAATTCCATGGACAGAGGAGCCTGATAGGCTATAGTCCATGGGGTCACAAAGAGTTGGACATGCCTGAGCAGCTAACACTTTCAGTTTTCATTACATCCTCAAAATCGCAAACTATATAGTGATTTGCTGTATAACGTAGTAACCTTTTAAAAGTATAGAATAATTGATTCCCCTATTTCTTATAAGCTCAGGAAAAACAGTAATTTCTCAACTGCTGCCTAAGTCAACTAGTTTAAACCATTTTAGGCTTCACATAGCACAAAAATAAAAATGAGGAGACTAAATTTCTGAAAAACCAAATGACTTACTGCAGGCAGTATGGCCAGTTGGTGATGCTGGGACCAGTGCAACAGGCTCCAGCCTAATAGTGGTGGGCGACGGCTGCTTTTGCTGTGAGTAGTAAAGTCCTTCGTCTCTGACACAGGAATCTCGTGTCCTTTGTAAGCATCCATGGCACTACAGCAGGTGAACTCATTGTATAGTCATTTTGATGGGGATTTTTTTCATTTCTAGAACTCTTATATATCATTAAACTTTTAAAGTAGGATAAAATCCCAACATTTGGCTTTCTGAAGTCTCCATTTTTCTGGAAATACAATGCTTCCTCCCCCTACTCCATTTCAAACAGAAACAGGGTTAGGATTGCAGAGTTACCAGTAGATAAGAAATTACTTTCTTATCATGTGACCTCACCTTCTTGGTCATGAGTAATCGGTCTCTTTCAATTTGTTGGAATTGGTATTGAAAAATAGAAATTATTCTCTCACAGGGAGAACATACAAACTTGAATACAAACTTTGAATCTGTCAGCTAAAATCACATTCCTCTATGTGGGTGAGGAAGTGGAGAATACCAGTTTGTACATTATTCATAAGGTGACATATGTCTCACTTTGCCTGAGACATTTCCTGCTTACATCCATTGTCTCAGCATAATTATGAATAGTATCTCCTCTCAAAATGTCCTGACTTGGAAGCTAAATTCTATGGTCACCCTAATCACTCAAGGTTCTGATAGACATTCAACTTGAATAGCAAATACCTAGATATCAATCCGGGTCCCATCATTCAAGGTAAGAAACACAACTTTGCCCACCAGGCTCCTCTGTCCATGGAATTCTCCAGGCAAGAATACTGGAGTGGGTTGCCATGCCCTCCTCCAGGGCATTTTCCCAACCCAAGGATTAAACCCAGGTCTCCTGCATTGCAGTCAGATTCTTTACTATGTGCCACCAGGGAAGCCCCCAAATATCACTTCTGGGTCCCATTATTCAAGGTGAGGAATACAACTTTAAAGCATCTGAGAGTGAAGTCACAGCATTTACTTCTGTGTCATAGCAACTGCCTTTAAACTAGGCTGGCTCCTTCCTATATCTCATCTTGGATAAGAGGGAAGATCCCCTTTTTAGTTTTGCTCTTCTGCAAGTGCTGCTGTGTAAGCCCTTACTGTTAACTAGCAATATGTAGGTACCTCACCCTAACGTCGGAGAAGGCAACAGCACCCCACTCCAGTCCTCTTGCCTGGAAAATCCCATGGACGGAGGAGCCTGGTGGGCTGCAGTCCATGGGGTCGCTAAGAGTCAGACACAACTGAGCGACTTCAGTTTCACTTTTCACTTTTCACTCTCTTTCATTGGAGAGGGAAATGGCAACCCACTCCAGTGTTCTTGCCTGGAGAATCCCAGGGATGGGGGAGCCTGGTGGGCTGCCATCTATGGGGTCACACAGAGCTGGACACAACTGAAGCGACTTAGCAGCAGCAGCAGCAGCAGCAGCCTTACATGCTCGTGCTAGCTATGATTGCTATAAAGCCTTTTCTACCCCATCCTCTAGCCACAGACTTTATGAATATGAAGGTTAGGCAATTTCCATGTGTGCATCTTGTCAAAAGGCTATGATTCTCCTTTGGATTTTGACTTAAAATTCACACATTCATTCTCTGTATCAATCAAAGTCAAGCTTCAGAGAGAAGTAAGAATGAAGTGACGCAGTAGGCAGGAGAGCAGAGAAAGAAGATAGCGTGCGTTTCTTCTTATGGTTCAGTTCCCACTGAAACTGCCTCTTAGGCGCGTTCTTGTCTTTTGGTTCTATAACATGTCACAGTTTCTTCATAACTACAATATTTAGGGCTTCCCAGGTGGCTCAGATGTTAAAGAATTCGCCTGCAATGCGGGAGACCTGGGTTCGATCCCGGGGTTGGGAAGACTCCCTGGAGGAGGACATGGCAACCCACTCCAGTATTCTGGCCTGGAGAATCCCTATGGACAGAGGAGCCTGGTGGGCTACAGTCCACGGGGTTGGGAAGAGTTGGACATGACTGAGTGACTAAGAGCACACGTAGTACCTTAATCTTAATATAATATATTAATATCTTATCTTTCCGTAAAGTCCTCATGCAACTGAGAATTAAATTAGCAGATTCAGTGCTCATCTGTAACAAGACTATTAAAGGGACTTCATTTGTTTATGCTTTTACTGTTTGAATAGTGAGTGGTTAAGGTATGCTGGACACTTTGCTAGCTTCAGGGAAGACAGTAACTAAAAGAGGTGTATTCCTACCTCCCTGAGTCATTATATGAATAATTGCAGACGTGAGACCCTTCCCATTGTGCTTCAAATGACTGATCAAATAATCTAGTAGTATATTCAGAACCTTGTTGACACATTCAACAAGGTGTTCATAGCATGTCAAGAGTTGCTGAATGAAAATCCTCTGGGCAGGAGTGGGTTCCGTTCTAAAGAGACAGATCTGGAAACAATGTGAAGGGATATTTTTTAACCAACAAAATACATATATAATTTAGGGCCAAGGACTTCATGGAGAAGTCCCTGGGCTGATTTGGCTTCCACTCTCACGCAATAGATGGACTCCTCAAGTCATTGTGTGGTCCTTGATATAATGAAAAAAGTAGTAGTTGGATGGAGAGATGGGTTGTGGTGGTTTAGTCTCTAAGTTGTGTCTGACTCTTGCGACCCCGTGGACAGTAGCCCACCAGGCTCCTCTGTCCTCAGGATTTCCCAGGCAAGAATACTGGAATGGGTTGCCATTCCCTTCTCCAGGGGATCTTCCTGACCCGGGGATCAAATCCATGTCTCCTGCACTGCAGGCAGATTCTTTACCACTGAGCCACCAGGGAAGTTCCTGGTGTGCGGATCACAACAAACTGGAAAATTCTTAAAGAGATGGGAATACCAACCACCTTACCTGCCTCCTGAGAAACCTGTATGTAGGTCAAGAAGCAACAGTTTGAACTGAACATGGAACAACTGACTGGTTTAAAATTGGCAAAGGAGTATGACAAGGCTGTGTGTTATATTTAAAGTCAGTGCAGAGTACATCATGCAGAATGCCAGGCTGGATGAATGACAAGCTGGAATGAAGATTGCGGGGAGAAATATCAACAACATCTCATATTTTCAGATGATACCACCCTAATGGCAGAAAGCAAAGAGGAACTAAAGAGCCTCTTGATGAGGGTGAAAGAGGAGAATGAAAAAAACTGGCCTAAAGCTCAACATTAAAAAAACTAAGATCATAGCATCCAGTCCCATCACTTCTTGGCAAACAGAAGGGGAAAAATGGAAGCAGTGATGAATTTTATTTTCTTGCGTTCCAAAATCACTGCAGATTGTGACTGCAATCATGAAATTAAAAGACACTTGCTCCTTGGAAGGAAAGCTATGACAAACCTAGATGGTGTATTAAAAAGCAGAAACATCACTCTGTCTACAAAGGTCTGTATAGTCAAAGCTGTGATTTTTCCAGTAGTCATGTATGGATGTGAGAGTTGGACCATAAAGAATGCTGAGCACCAAAGAACTGATGCTTTTGCATTGTGGTGCTGATGAAGATTCCTCAGAGTCCCTTGGACTGCAAGGAGATCCATCCAGTTGATCCTAAAGGAAATCAACCCTGAATATTCATTGGAGGAACTGATGCTGAAGTGAAACTCCAGCACTTTGGCTACCTGCTGTGATGAGCTGACTCAATGGAAAAGACCCTGATGCTGGGAAAGATAGAAGGCAGAAGGAGAAGAGGGCAGCAGAGATTGAGATGGTTAGATAGTGTCACCAGCTTAAAGGACATGAATTTGAGCAAACTCCAGGAGATACTGAAGAGAGCATGGCAAGAATCTTTTATTAATTTATCTTCATCAAATGTAACTCCCAAGTACAGAACAGCCCAGGGGTTTTCCTTATAGTATGCACATTGTCAACAGATGAGGTGGAATAAGAATTGGAGTTAGATCAGCCCAACTTAGCCCCTCAGGGATCTTCTGAGAATAACTTGGGCCTAATTTAGGACTTCTAAGATTGCTGATGGGAAACCTTTCAAGTTTACTAAGGAGTTGGGCTAGCAGAGTTTTGACAACTGCAGGCCAATCCTAGAGGTTCTAAGTAGGCAATATTATGCTGCTCTGAAAGTCTGAAACTATATTTGGCCATCTCTATTAAAGCCGTGTAAGAAGGAGACATTATAGATCAACTATACTCCAATAAAAATTTTTTTAAAAAAAGAAGATGGAACTCACCGCCATCCTCTCCACCTTCAGGTAATGAAGTGAAAGAGATACCATGTATTTTTTTCTGAAGGTGTCGACAGAGATGGGAGATCTGTATGTAACTAGCTGACCATCTCCTGCTAACAATATTGATAATCGTATTGAAGATTCCCTGGGGCTGCTCACTGTTACAGTGCTTTTCATACATTGTTCACTTAATTCTCATGAGCACATGTGACAGGCACTGTGTCTCCATTCATTGATAAGGAAACTCAAACAGGGAGAGTTAAAGTAATCTGCCTAAGGTCGCAGCTGGGACGTGGCCGAGTAAAAGCTGAACTCAGGCCCTCTGGCTGCAGAGTGCATGCTTTGAACAATTTGTTCTGCCTCTCCTGAATGGTACCACGCTGGTGGCAACTGACACTTCACCCATAGTAGGTGCTCAATGAACCCTTATTGACTAACTGACCCTTGGGCCAATGGGGAACTCTCCTTGATTTGCTAAAAGGTGGACTAACCCTAAAATGTGCAATCAGATAGTGCTTATGTAGATGGCTGATCTGTGCTTTTCCTATCGGAGATGGAAATCTTGTGGATCTTGGGAAATGTTCTTAATCTTAGAACTAAAAAGTCCTTTGGGGGGGGGTCACATATCCCTTAATAACCACATAAAATCCTCTCCACGTGAAAATGCTCACAGAAAACTTTTTACTTAATATGTCTTGGATTGTTTAGATCTCTAGAACCTTCCAGGAATAACTGCAGTAGATTTTGAAGAGTAGCTCCGAATTTTGAATGTTGCTATACCTTTCACTTTCAAGTGATTTACACGATTGCTTAATTCTGAGAAAACGGTATTCACTTTTTACTGAGGTAGTTGCTTTTATGTTGCTCCTCCAGGGGAAAGCTTCGTGCCAGTGTTACAGTTGGCTGTGGCCACTAGCTGGATGCCTGGTAACGACACAGTTTGTGCATTCCTTGGCGGGGCTCCAGAAAGGCGGAGGGCTCCGCTGGGGAGAGGATGTGTGAGCTCCAGGTTTCAGACAGGAACATTACTGATGATGCCCCTGCTGAAAGTCCCCATTATTATCATGACAACTGCTGGAGAACAAAGGGACCACTGTCAGAACAGAGGGCTATCTGTTATTGCTAATTGAATATTTCAGATTATGGTATTAAGTTGGTCAGAGTACTACAGCATGCCTGTTAGGGCATGAGTTCATTCAGGCGACTTCTCGTAGGATGGGAACCATGTTGGATATGTTCACACACTCATAAGCCTCCTTTATCGGAGTTATGTTGAACGACAGCTGCAAACTGTAGCCATTGATTTGAAGAGTTTGGTCTTCTGGGTGGAGGGATAGAGGTGAAGCGTGTAGGGAAAATGGCATGAATTTTAAATCTTTTTTACATTTAAGATTCTCTGAAAGAGGATGTAATTTGAATTAACGTGAAGGCCTTCCATGAGACTAGAAGCGTAAACATGGTTTGTTGTTGGAATCAGTGTTTTTCAGACTAGACATATTCCACAAGTTTGAGGAATGAGTGGTTGCATCATTTCTGTGAAACCCCACCACATTTTTGCGCACAAAGAGGGGCTGTAGGATGAGTGGAGACAGTGCTGGATGGAGGGGTTAAGACCTGGTCTCAGGTCCAGGGCTCAGCACCCATTGTGCCGTCACTGATGTTTGAGATCTTCAGGAGGAAATGACCTCCTTGAGCCTCAGCCACAAGGAAGAAAGGTTGAGCTGTTGGGTCCTTGTCAGTTCCAAAATGCAATTATTTTATGAAGAGGCAAGTTTTCAAGTTTTTGTTATGGTCGTGAAGCATCTGGTCCCATCACTTCATGGCAAATAGATGGGGAAACAGTGGAAACAGTGTCAGACTTTATTTTTCTGGGCTTCAAAATCACTGCAGATGGTGATTGCAGTCATGAAATTAAAAGACACTTACTCCTTGGAAGGAAAGTTATGACCAACCTAGACAGCATATTGAAAAGCAGAGACATTACTTTGTCAACAAAGGTCTGCCTAGTCAAGGCTATTGTTTTTCCAGTAGTCATGTATGGATGTGAGAGTTGGACTATAAAGAAAACTGAGCACCAAAGAATTGATGCTTTTGAACTGTGGTGTTGGAGAAGACTCCTGAGAGTCCCTTGGACTGCAAGGAGATCCAACCAGTCCATCCTAAAGGAGATCCGTCCTGGGTGTTCATTGGATGGACTGATGTTGAAGATGAAATTCCAATACTTTGGCCACCTGATGAGAAGAGCTGACTCATTTGAGAAGACCCTGATGCTGGGAAAGATTGAGGGCAGGAGGAGAAGGGGACGACAGAGGATGAGATGGTTGGATGGTATCACTGACTCGATGGACATGGGTTTGTGTGGACTCCGGGAGTTGGTGATGGACAGGGAGGCCTGGCGTGCTGCAGTTCATGGGGTTGCAAAGAGTCAGACATGGCTGAGTGGCTGAACTGAACTGAACTGAGTTGCTCCAGAGAGCTGGACTCTGACGGGTGGACTCCCTGAAAGCTGTGTTCCGTGCTGCATTAGTGAGGGTGTAGGGCTTCTGAGTGAACCACAGTATCTGGGACACACACCGGGATTGTTCCACCGAGAAATGAACTCAGTGCTTGGAATGCACTCTTGAATTTCTCTGAATTTCACATTCAGGAGCAAGAATACAACATTCTTGATTTATTTTGTGCTTTCCCTTTGCTGTGTGATAGATATTCAGATGATAATTCAGGTAATATGACCCATGCCTCTGAGTTTTCTCCCCAAAAGTCAGTCTTAATTATTTCCTTGTTTTATTTTTATAACAATAATTATTTTCTTTTATACAGGAAATTTTGAGAGGCAGTTGGGTCAATTGATTTTAAGATAACCTAACAGAAAGGTCCTTGTTTAGCTGAAATATTTGCTTATTTAAGCCACTTCACTTTCATGAGCCTAAATGTCCCAAATTTCAACTTCCTGCGTCATGACTTGCAGACATTCTAGGAAGCCTACAGCCAAAGCATAGGGTAGGATATTTAGCAAAGAATATAGAAGAAAAAGTAAAATAAATCAGCTTTTATTGTACTTATGCTTTCAAAAAGCCAGAGATATGCAGCATACTATATTTTGATGCTAACATGTGCTGCTTTGAGGGGGAAAACATGAAATTATTAATGATGTTAATACAAGTTATCTGAATATCATATTAGATTTTGGTGTTTTGGTTCAAAATCAAAATTATAGCCATCACAAAATTTAAATATATCGGAGGAACATTCATTTGCAAAGCTACATAATGATAAATGTTTTTATTTCTTTTCGTAACTGGCTAGTGGTGATTTTGTGGATCCTTTCTCTTAAGATTAGGATTTCGATCACATTCTGGTCTCCTCTAGAGGTCGGTTCATGAAGTCTTGAATAGCCTGGTGCAAAGGAAGCCATTTCTGGATGGACATTCTCAGAGCTGTAATCCAGCTGCGGAGGTGACCATACAGGACAGGTCATTAAAAAATGTTCTCTGGGAGATGAAATGTTACAAAGTCTTTTGATTTATTTTACAGCTGTTTCTTTTGGATATTTACTTTGAAATTCATATAGTAAACCATGATCCTCACGTTTTGAACTGAACAAAAAGATAAAACACCAGAAGAGCAATGCACAGTGGTAACTATGAAGTAAAGTTAATATAAATAATAGGACCAGAAGACAGTATAACAAAACTACAGGACTTCTAAAATTATTACTAGTATTTTACTGTTTCTCTCTAAAGTTTAGTTAATCAAATGTACAGTAGTCAAACACTGCTGTTAGGGCCTAATATTCCTTTGCCACATTGTGGAAGCCAATGCAAACTCTCTAGTTAAATCTTCCCTCTCATCTTCTCCATTCGTTTCATTTTCTTGGATAATGTATTATAAAATTTGCCTATATAATGTTGATTCTAAGAGTGCTTAGTAGGCATTGTTTTTGTAAAAATGGTTTGAGTCAGATAGCTTGCGCAGTGGGAGTTAAGGGAAGTCCCCCAGGACACCTTCCAGCAGTGTGTCTCGGAAACACTGAATTAATATACTTTGTGATTCTCTGAGAGGAGAATATGATTTCTATCATTTCTTAGATGTATTTTACTACTTTTTGCGAGGGGGCTATATTTTGGAACCAGAGTCCCAAAAACCACACTTTGAAACTCTTGCCCTTCTACTTTGAAATATTTCTTTAATGACTTAATATTGCTTCCTTTTGATAATATGCACTCATGGATTTGGCGGTGAGATCTAACTATTTAACTTTCTCTCTTCGAGAAGCCATAAATTTTATCAGCTAGGAGTTAACTCTGTTTCACTGGCCCTTTTTCTAATATGCCTGCTGGAGCTCGCCTTCAAAGGACGATCTTAATCTGCCACCTGATTATACAGCACAAGTCTGAGGAAGATCTTGGGAAATATCTAGCAATTCTCTAGTCATTGTTCTCCTATCTAGCCCTTGCTTAGGGGTTAGTGGGACAGGAAGGTTACATAATGGGGGAAGGCCTAGGGAGATCCTTTTTCCCTTTTCCAAATGGTCACTTGCTAGAGATTCCTAAAACTCTACTTTGGGCGTTTGATCTCTTGGGTTGAATCTCATTCTTACAAATGGCCCTGAAAGTTTTCCCCTTTCCTTTTTTTTAATAAGTCACTGTAAATTTCTTGATTAGATCCCTTTTATGCAGACAGCTGGAAGAAAGTGTCTGGATGGTCACCAGCAGTTGAGGGTAGGAATGGGAGATGGTGAACACTGAGTGTCTTGGGGATTGCAGTTAGGTCAGGGAGACTTGGGTGATGAAGGAAGATCCTCTAAGTACCTCCTCTGCTTCTTGGTTTTGTCTCCATTAGCTTTCCTGCTGTTTTTTTTCAGAATCATTATGAAACAAGTGCCCATTTGTGCATACCAAGTTGGACACTGAACATATCAGTTTAGATGGATAAGTCCTACGCCCTTCAACGGCTTATAACAAAACCAAGCATCTGACCAGATGGATATATCAGTAAGAGTTAAGCAAAATGTGGTAAAACAGCCAAACTGTGAATAAATTAACATTTTATTTAATAATAAATTAATATTTACAGGTTATAGTGTTAGTGAATTTTTTATATTGAAGCCTGACTTAGCTACTGCCTTGGGGAGAACTGTGGACTCCTTTTTCATTTAAAAAAAAAACAACAAACTTCTAGAAAAATCATTTTCTGTGTATTGAAAGAAAAAAATCCTGAGGAATATTAACTATAGGGACTATGCAAAGAAAGGGGAATATTTAGTGGAAGATGTAGAGCTGAGGTTGGAAAATGAATATAAGGGCTTGCTTATAAAGCTCTTCTCAGGACCGAGAAATACATAGACCTTGACTTACCGTTGATTTTCTGTCTCATTTTCTGCACAGAAATAGAAAGTCTTAAATTCTTCAGATGGAGGCTTGAGTTCAATTACTGATTGCTTGACACTAAGGGTCTGCTCATTCACCCGGTATCCTTGTAGATAAAGGCCACCTACAGAGGGTGAAAGGACAAAGCAAGTGAGGAGAATAAGGTGGAGAAAAAGTCTGACAAGGTGTCAAGAAAACTTTGTCTCCAAATGAACCTCTAGTCCAGGTGTCTCATTTTATGGATGAAGAAATGAGACTCCAAAAAATATATAATATAATATATAATTTAAGGTTATCCACTAATTATTAATGGCAAGACGGGAACAAAGTTTGGATTTCCTGTTCTTTTCATTTTTACAGTCTTTTCATTACATGTTCAATATTTAGCTTCGTGTTACTGTGGGCCTAAAGCAGCTTTTATTTTTCTTTTTTTTAGTGTGTTCCTGGAGGACACATTTTGAAATATATGTCTTGGTATCAAAGATTGACAGCTACAAAATTACATTAGAGGAAAAATTAAATAGTATCTGCTTGGACAGAACCATTAAGACATCCTGAGGAGTAACAAAGATTGCCAGAGGTTTCTACGATCAACATAGATTCTCACCTTTGTGCAAATGCAAAGCACTTTTACAATATGAACCCACAGGGTGATATGAGGGAGCCGACTTGAATTAAAATGAAAATAAATGACCAGTTTTTCAAGATAATTTCTTTCCCATGGTCTTTTGATGCTATCTTATAGTTATATATTGCTTGGCCAGAATTTTGTTTACATTATTCAGGAGTTGGGGTTGGAGGGGGAAGACATCAGTGTAGGAGAAGGTGCTGAACAGTCAAAACACTTGTGCATTGTTTATGGTGTCTTGATGTTCTGAGGTATCCTGATGCAGATACTCTAGGTCATATCATTAATAGCGATGATTAGATTTTAATTCTCTTTCTCGTAATTGCTAACTCTTGTTCTCCCCAAACCCACTGCCCCAGAAGCCACTTTAGTGAGCCATGTTCTGTGCTTGCTCAGTTGTGTCCGATTCTTTGCAACTTCATGGGCTGTAGCCCACCTGGCTCCTCTCTTGCCCATGTAATTTACCAGGTAAGAATACCGGAGTGGGTTGCCCTTTCCTTCTCCAAAGGATCTTTCTGACCCAGGGATCCAGCCAGTGTCTCCTGCATTGGCAGGCAGATTCTTTACCACTGAGCCACCTGAGAAACCTGCTTCGTGTACCATACTAACAAAGAAAATGCCAAAATGCAACTTGGATTTTTGCTACACTACGGGATAAGCATTCTACGCTGGTATGATAATAAGGAACTGTGAAAGGAAGATTTGACTCATTTTTGTTTTTCTTTTGGCTATACGTGATACCAACATACACTCTCAGAAAGTCTCAAGTTTTTCTTTTTTAAGCAGAATGAGTGGCTTTTGGACTTTGAAATTGTTTACTTTATAGAGGGGGTTTAGATGTAATATTAAAGTCTTTTAAAATTTTTATTTAAAGAGTCCATTTTAGAACTAATCTCTAGGAAAGCGTTCATTTTAGAAATGGCTAGAGGTTTTTCTTTTAGTAGGACCCAGTCTATTGGCGTTTATCAAACTCAGAGAATGCCTTCTATCTTTGATAGACATAAAACAACTTTACTGACATATTATTTACACACCACAATATTTGTCTATTTACAGTATACAATCACTGACTTTTAGTGTGTTTATGAAGTTGTGCAACCATCACCATAACTTAATCTTGGAACATTGAGTTACAACCCCAAAAAGAAACTCCACACCCATACTCACTCCCCATCTGTTTCCCCCCTCTAACCCTAGGCAATCCTAACTGACTTTCTGTCTCTATAGATTTTTTTTTTCCTGAGACACTTAATATAAATGGAGTTATACAGCCTGTGATCTTTTGTGACTGGCTTATTTCACTTGGCCAGTTTTCAAGGCTCACTCGTGTTGTATCATGTATTGTACTTCATTTCTTTTTGTTGCTAAATGATATTATATCATTGTGTGGATGAACAGCATTTTATTTATCCATTTGTTAGTTTGGACATTTGAGTTTTCCTCCATTTTTTGGCTATTATGAATAACATTGTTATGAATATTCATGTGCACATTTTTCCATAGATGTATGTTTTGGGGATATATACTGGATGTAGAATAAGCAATCTGCTAGATATTTCAGGACTATAGGATACCTAAGGAGATATCTGAGGGTATTTTGCTGTTTTAATTCCCTGCTCCAAATAGTAGCACATGGCATTTTTATTATGTACTGGTTTTTACCTTCTTCATGCTTATATTTCCTTTTCTCATATGTCTGAGCAGATAAGAATACCTTCCTCCATCCCTACCCATTCTGAGAATAGACAAGACAGCCATGTCCAAAGCTGTCTACAGCAAACAGGAAAGTTTCTGACCCCTTTGCTAAACCAGTTATAGGGTAAGAATGATCAGCATAAAAGCCATCCAGTTATAACCCCATTACCCCATTTCAGGTGACCTCATTGGGCTGGTCGCTATCTTTAATTGGGTGGCAGCAATAAATAATAAGCTAACACAATGTTTGCACAGAGATTTCTCATAAGAACTATATATTTGTTGCAATAATGTAAAATATATCTGGGAAGTGCGTACAGACCTTGATGTGATTCATTTAACAATAATGGGATTGGGAGGGAGGGTCAGGATGGGGAACACATGTACACCCATGGCTGATTCATGTGGATGTATGGCCAAAACCACCACAATATTGTAAAGTAATTAGCCTCCAATTAAATAAAAAAAAAAAACAATAATAGTTAACAGTCACAATTCCAGCTCTTGCTAGAGAGAGATAAAAAGAAAAAAAAAATCAAGTGTACAGTGAATGGCAAAGGGCTTCAGGTCTAGGAAGAGGCATTTGACTGAAAGGCTTCTGGAATTATCACAGTGGTTTTCCAACATTAGCAGGCATAGGCCAGCCGGTTGTACATATTGTTAAAGTACTAGCAGTTTCCTGAAGGGTGAGAAAAGACCTCAAGGATCTAACTGACTGGGGCTATTTTTCTAACTCCCAAGGTATACATTTGAGGCATCTTCAGCTGAAAGTAAAATGTGGGACTAGGGCATCCCAGGTGGGTTCAGTAATAAAGAATCCATACGCCGATTCAGGAAACATGAGTTCGATCCCTGGGTCAGGAAGATCCCCTGGAGCAGGAAATGGCAACCCACTCCAGTATTCTTACCTGGGAAATAAGAAGACAGAGGAGCCTGGCGGGTAACAGTCCATGGGGTCGCAAAAGAATTGGGCACGACTTAGCGACTAAACAACAAAAAATGTGAGACGAGCATCTAACAGGGTTTCTACAGGAAACCCTAGCACGGCTAGCATGGCTCTCAAGGCTTCTCTTTCCCCTCACTTCACTGTTATCTCCTCCCTGTCTCCTCTTTTTTGTCTTCTGTATTCTCTCAGCATCTCAAGTGACTGTCACAAGGACTGAGTCAAGCCCCCAGGACTACTTGCCTGCATGTTGTCACTTCATCATGTCTGACTCTGAGACCCCATGGACTGTAGCCCGCCAGTTTCCTCTGTCCATGGGGTTCTCCAGGCAAGAATTCTGGAATGGATTGCCATGCCCTCCTGCAGGGGACCTTCTCCACCCAGGGATCAAACTCACATGTCCTGCATCGGAGGTGGATTCTTTACCACCAAGTCACCAGGGAAGCCCCCTGGCCCCAACACTATGGATACCTTCAGAAAGAAGAAATATCATATGAAGTCTCCCAGATTAGCTAATGAAGAACATAAGTCAATGGGATAAAGTAAATAATAAAATAAGTGAAATAAAACAGTAAAGCAACTGAGGTGCTCCAGCCAGGGGACAATGCTAGAGCCAGGGGACAATGTTATTAAGACTTAGCCTTCTTACAAAGAAGGCATGTTACAAAGATGATAGAAAGTAAAGAACCTTCCTTAAATACTCTGTTTCTAAGATTCTGAACACAGAAGTCGACCATTTAAGCAAGCATGTATGCAGAGAGTTTATGTACATTAGTATTTTTCCAACTTTTTGGGCTGTGATCAAAAGATGTAATAAATATAGACCTCTACATGTTTTAAAGCAATTAAACCAAAAGTTTGTGAAACATTGAGATGTACTATGATATTTTCTACTATATTAAATTCTATTGTTTTTCAGAATTTTTTAGGGCTTCCCTGGTGACTCAGACAGAAAAGAGTCTGCCTGCAATGCAGGAGACCCAGGTTAGATCACTGGGTTGGGAAGATTCCCTGGAGAAGGGAATGGCAACCCACTCCAGGATTCTTGCCTGGGGAATTTTCATGGACAGAGGAGCCTGGTGGGCTACAGTCCATGGAGTTGCAAAGAGTCTGACACGACCAAGCAACTTTCACTTTCACTTTCATTGTGTTTTAAATACCTGGTCCACAACTTGCTACATTGATTGCGTGACTCAGTAATCACATATGCAGGATCAAAGCCTGCATTTTGATAAATACTGCTATAAATGGTAATCAAGGCCTACTTCAAGGTTATGACCTTCAGAGGGCGGAGAACTAGGAACCAAACCAGGGTAGGATGTGCAAGAAGAGCCAAGCAGAACTTGAAAAATGTAAGTAAAGAAGGCATCATCGATCAGACCAGCACAAAGGTCGTTTCTTTAGTGTCATCTAGAGGAAAACGAGCCTTAGAACTCTGTGTAATCTTTATCAATATAATAATAATTTATACTCCATGCTTATAAAATGATTAAGCCAAACTAACCATTTTAGTGCCTGTGCTGTTCATGGTACCATATGGTTTCAGTCATTTTCAATAAATTGCTTTGCTGTCCTCATAGGTCCTCTGGTTATTGTGCTAATCAGTTGGACTGGGTGGACCTTGTCTATCATGGTCAGTGTGCTGACGTTCAGAGTGCAGTATTATACTGATGGAGTGCGAGCACTACTTTCAGAAGCCTAGCTTCCATCAGGGAGTGCTACGCAGAACATTCAAGCACAGGGGTCAGATGGCATCTGTTCGCAGTTTGTCTCTGTCACTCAATAGCTGGCTGACCAAAGGCATGTTAACTTCTCTCAGCTCTAGTTTCTCACTTGCGATGGGACAGCAGCAGTGGATGTCTTGCAAATATTCATTTTAGATAATAGACATAGAAAGCTTATCCAAGTTCTGGACACATAGGAAACATTCAAAAATAAAATACACTTGAGCAGTATGATCCAGTCCTCTGGAAAAAAAAAAAGTAAAAATGTGGTTTGCCAGGGCAGTGACTCTTAGTGGACAGTGGAGAGGGGCATATTTATTTTGGGAATCTCCCACTGGAAATTTGGATTCACCTGAATCCTATTTCGAGTTTCAATGGGTGGAACCACTGGCTGTGAGCCTCAGGTCATGATCGGAGTCAGGATGTACAGGAAGATGGAAAAGGACTCTTAGAAACAGGATATAAACTTCAATTTAAAATTCAAGTCTGAAAGTGAAACTGAAGTCTCTTAGTCGTGTCTGACTCTTTGCAACCCCATAGAGTAGCCTACCAGGCTCCTCCATCCATGGGATTTTCCAGGCAAGAGTACTGGAGTGGGTTGCCATTGCCTTCTCCAGGGGATCTTCCCAACCAAGAGATCAAACCCCGGGTCTCCCACATTGCAGGCAGACACTTTACCGTCTGAGCCACCAGGGAAACTCAAGTCTAGGGAAAATTCAAGTTTAGGGAAGGGTAAACAACTTCAGAAAAACAAGGGTAAGCAGTGGATTAACCTTGGGAGAGCTTCCAGCTGGACCCAGCTGCTGTCAGAGTGGGAGTGGAGGGGTGGGGGGAGTCGGTGGCCGTAAAGTACTCCTCCTGGAACGAGGTGCATGCTCAGGCATTTTTTATTCCAGGAAGAATAGAGTTATTAAAGACCCGAAATCACAGGCCTCTGTTTTATAACCTGGCCGAGATATAAAATTTCTGTTGGAATTTCTGTAAGGAGCAGGTTCTTTTAATTCATATGTGAAATAATTTTTGCTAGAAACTAAGGACCTGTGAAGATGGGATATTCAAGAAGTAAGGCTGGGAAAGAATGAATGGCTTTGGATTAAATATTTTTATTAGCCACACATGAAATATTTTCCAGAGAAAAAATTAAAAATAGGTAGAAATTGGTCGTTTTCTTCCAGCTGAAAAGAATATGATATGGCCCAAAGCCCAGGCATCTGGTGGCTTGAGTTCTGGTTTTTGCCTTTGAATCATCTTTACAATCTTCTCGTCTGTCCTGCTATTAAATGAGGGGATGATTCTTCATGGGAATAATGGCCAACCGAGTCCCTTTGGTGGTTTATGCATTTATTCATTAAGCATATGTAAAATAGAGTCATCTCTGAGTGCATAATCCCTTAGAAGAGATAAAATGGCCAATTAGAGATAAAACACAAAGTAGAGGGTGACAAGTGTCACAAGACAGATGAGCACAGAAGCCCAGGAAACAGAGATGCTTTGTTTACTTAGAACCATCTGGGGTTGTTGTCTAGCAGAGATGGCCAGCATTTGAATACACGTTCGGAAGACAGGTAGTGTCTGGACAATGTATGTTGGGGAATTGGTAGGTAGACTGTTTCAGGGGAAGGAACTAACACAAATGAAGACATGAGGTCAGAAAAATGTCCAAGAGGTGGGGTACGCTCAGCAGGCAGAAGGTGACTGTGTCTGGGGAGAATGCAGGGTGTTTTAAGACAGGAATGGAAGAGAAAGCCAGAAAGAAGGGGTTGGGGACAAAGCGTAAGGCCATAGAGGGCTCTGGCTGCAACAAAGGACCCTGGAAGGCTCTGGAGAGATGTGGGAAACAATAAGAGCTAGATATAAAGAAACTTCTCACATTTCACTCTCTGTTTTTCCTTTTGTTGCTGTAACTTAGGCTCCCTGTGCTCACGCTTAGTCGTGTCTGACTCTTTGTGACCCCACGGACCTTAACCCACCAGGCTCCTCTGTCCATGGGGTTTTTCAGGCAAGAGTACTGGAGTGGGGTGCGATTTCCTTCTCCAGGGTATCTTCCCCACCCAGGGATCAAACCCGCATCTCTTGTGCTTCTCCTGCATTGGCAGGCAGATTCTTTACCACTGCCCCTCCTGGGAAGCCTGTAACTTAGGCTACCTGGGTTCAAATTCTGTTTTCACCATTTACTAGCTGAGGGAACATGGGCAAATGATTTAACGTTGCTAAGTATCAGTTTCCAAACTTGTAGATGGGATAATAACTTATTTACAGGATTGTCGTAGAAATTAAATGAAATAATAATTAAAAACAGAGTGATGAATACAAAACCTGTACTCACTTTTACTGTTATTATTTTTAGGCCATTTATTAGCAGCTGTTTTCCAGCTGTCCAACTAGGCTTCTTCTGAATAGGGCCTCCTTTGACCTTTCAGAATAAGGGCTGTCATTCCCATTTCAGACTCTTGGAATCAGTAACAATCTCTGGACCCCAGGGGTTTGGAAACCCTTGGTTAATACGAAGTAATATGAGCGATCAAACCTAAACATTCACTTTGTATCTATGGAAACGTTCTCTTGAAAGTGAACTTCATTGATTTGCTAATTAAAATGGTTCAGACTTTTGCAGTGATATTTTATAATGAAAGCTCCAGTTGATGACTACTTTAGAGGTTCGTTTTGTTTATCTTCATTCTCATCCTGGTACCAGGCTTTAAAGCTATGAATTTGGGTCACATAGGAACAGCCTGTCTTGTAAATGCTTAGGCATGCCGGCTACTTCCTAACAGTTGGTTAATATTCTGGGTCATGTTTTAATACTGTCAAAGTGAAAGAGTATGTTAGTAAAGGAGATTTATTGTTCATCCTGAGTGATGAGAAAAGGACCTCAGAGTGATGTCAGTTTGTACCTCTTTTGTATCCTTCCGAGAAGGGGAAATCGTCACCCACTTGGCATGACTTTCTAGCTTAATTAAACAAAGGCATTCACGCTAAAAATGGGGGTGGGGGGAAGGAAATTAAATGATTAAGATTCTGGATCTTCACTACTCATCATTATTTAGGGATTATTCATTTGGGAGAAAAGTCCAACTGCAAATAAAACACCAATAATCTTTTTTTGTCAAAAATTTTAAGAAGATAAGTAATCTTTCTTATCATGAATAATTATTTTACTGCTAAATTGTATTGTTTACATACTCATTTTGTATATATGACGTGTAATATATTAAAAGTGAAAGTTGCTCAGTCGTGTCTGACTCTTTGTGACCCCGTAGACTGTAGTCCATGGAATTCTCCAGGCCAGAATACTGGAGTGGGTAACCTTTCCCTTCTCCAGGGGATCTTCCCAACCAGGGGTCGAACCCAGGTCTCCCACATTGCAGGTGGATTCTTTACCAGCAGAGCCACAAGGGAAGCCCAATATATTAAAATGTATATTAATATATATATAATTTAATAAATATATATACAGTTTATATAGAAAGAGCTTTTTGCGTAGAGTACTTTGCACACAGTGCTTAAGTAACTCGAATGGCAATTACTTCATTTAATCTTCACAATGTGTGCCGTGTACTGTGCTAAGTCGTCTCAGCCGTGTCTGACTCTGTGTGACCCCATGGGCTGAAGCCCGTCAGGCTCCTCCGTCCACGGGATTCTCCAGGCAAGAATACTGGAGTCGGTTGCCATTTCCTTCTCCAGAGGATCTTCCTGACCCAGGGATTGAACTCGTCTCTTGAGTCTCCTGCATTGGCAGGTGGGTTCTTTACCTCTAGCGCCATCTGGGAAGCTCAGTCATCACAACAGTCCCGTGAAATAGATTGCTGTTTCCATTTTATAAATGAGGAAACTAAGTTTTAGGAACTTGAGTAACTTGTTGAGGGAAAATTGACAATCAATGCTCTTTTCGTTACTCACTTGTCTGAGATTAGGGATACTTTCAGAAAAGGGTAGAGTCACTACCCAAGAAAACTACTGGCATTGATTCTGAATGTCATCAAAAAATGAAGGGGCTTATTTTTCACTTTTCCAGGCAGTAAAAGCATGAGGTTAGGGGCTCAGGGGGCTTCCCTGGTAGCTCAGCTGGTAAAGAACCCGCCTGCAATGCAGGAGAACCTGGTTTGATTCCTGGGTCGGGAAGATCCCCTGGAGAAGGGGTAGGCTACCCACTCCAGTGTTCTTGGGCTGCCCTGGTGGTTCAGCTGGTAAAGAATCTGCCTGCAATGCGGGAGACCTGGGTTTAATCCTTGGGTTGGGAAAATGCCCTGAAGGAGGGCATGGCAACCCACTCCAGTATTCTTGCCCTGAGGATCCCCATGGATATAGGAGCCTGGCGGGCTATAGTCCGTGGGGTCACAAAGAGTCAGACACAACTGAGTGACTAAGCCCAGCGCAGCACAGGGGTTCCGGCTCTGGAGTTACACTGCCTGTGTTCAGATCTCAGCTTTTTTGCTTACTACATGTGATCTTGTCGAGTTGTGTAGACTTTCCAGCCAGTCGAGAATAATAATAGTACCCGTTCTCCAGAAGATGACGTGAACTAACGTATACAGCATGAAGTTAGGTAGAAGCTCTGTAAGGCTGAGGTGGCTTCACTGTTAGGACTGTAAAGCTGACGCCGTACCTGAGGCCTGGCTGGAGCGAATGCTGGCGTAGAAGTACAAGCAGCCATCCTTCAGGATGCAGTAGTGCTGGGTCCACACATCCGAGCTTCCGTCCAGCTGGTGCAGGAGGCCCAGGCACTCCGGGTTCTTGATAGCCAGGGGCGGGAGGCTGCTGTTGTGCAGGGTAACATCTTCCCAGACATGGCTCTGCAGGGGCGGCACCGAAGAATCACCTGAGGGGCCGTCCTGCACCAGCAATCACTGCCCCCTGGAGCCAGTGATGTCAGCACCAGGACTGACTTCAGAGAAGCCCCTGTCCTGAGTGATCCGATGGCTAAGGCAATCTGCACATTGGAGAAATAAGCCAGGCAGTCTGAACCTATCCAGTGGCCACAGAGAACTTTCCCTTTTCATGTCCACAGGTATCCCTTCTCTTTGGCTTCTATTCTATTGTGAGGAGATCAAAAGAATATCAGTGCGGTATGGAAAGAAAAATGGGAATCTCAGCAAAGACTATTGTTTGAAGGTCCATCTCTAAGTGCTGGCCCCAACGAGCTATTTTACTTACCATTGGGATTGTCCTGGCCCTGTTCCTGGTATGTCCACCGTGACTAATTCCAGGCCCTGGTTCATGATTTACTTTACCTAGCACTCCTATTTGTGCCAAGGAATAAGGGAAATGCCCCAGGCCAGATCAGACCTGAGGTTCACATGGTCAGTGGTGTGGAAGGCCCACGATCAATCAAGATCCTCTACCTTGGAGAGGTAGAGGTCCACAGTCCTCGGTCCACAGTCCTGACCGAGTGGCAGGCTCTTCCTGGGAACTTGACCTGAGGCAGGGGCTGTGATGCTTCATCCCTTTATCAGAACACCTTGCTGGGTGCTAGCCGGTTTCTTTCATTTGGTTTTCATTTTTTTGTTCTTTAGTTTTAACCAGGCAGTGCAAAAGATTTCAGAATGCAGAGCTGGCAGAATTGTTTGCTGTGAACTGGGAGCCTGCTGGGAGTTTGGGTGTTTCTTTTTCACTCTGCTGCAGACACTGAGTGCATTAGCAGAATAGATCCCCCTTAAAAGTATCGAGACTCATTATAGTGATGCACCGGAGAGATGGGTGAGTGTATTGAGTGTTGTGTTTCAGGTAAAATGAAACACAAGCCCTGCTGTTTGTCAGATGATGATAATGCTGGTAATTATTTTGAAAGGACAGATACAGGGCACAGGGTAGTACCTTTAAGCTCAAACAACCCAAATTTTCTGGAATGTACAAAAGCCAAAATATGCAGAGAAGATAATTGATAGTAAATACCTTTTTCTTATGTTTCCTTTTGTGAGGAAATGAGCATATTTAAATGAAATGTGTGACCTTATTAGAAATTATATCTACAGCATTAAAATGAAACAATTGAATATTGAAGCAATTTCTCTGCTCTTGACGAGGTCGTAGCTCAGAAAGAAGAGTATCAAATGCCTTAGGGGCTGCAGTGATGACTCATGTTGGTGTTACGAAGTTATCTATCAGTTTGTGTGTCAAGCCTAAATTTAAAATTCTGTTACTTCAAGGCTAGGAATCATGAATAGGCAGGAACAGTGAAAGCTGACCTAATACATCTTCAGAACAAGGAAATGGACATAAAGCACTACATTTCTGAACGTACGACCATTTCCCAGTAAGCTGCTTGGCCAAGAGCACCGTGCCAAGCTATCCCTGAGCCCTTGTGCTCAGGGCCTGAGAAGGAAACAGTACGAGTGGTTCAGCCTCATGGGAACCCGCGCAACTGCTTGGTGTCCAGCAGAAATTCCACCTGGCTGGGACTACCCACCGAGCTCCCCGAGAGGAATCGCGTCCAAACCCCCGAGGACAAGAGGAACAAGCACCTCCACAAAGTCTGAGCGGGAAATCCTATTGACTGGGAATCCCCTTTCCCAGCGTGTAAGGCAGGATCTGAGAAGTCCCAGGGTGGGCTGCGTGATGTCCAGCTGGATCCTCTCCCCCTTGGAGAAGAGGGGCGTGAAGGCACAGATGAACAGCAAGGACTCCTTACCTGGTGGACGGGGTGGGCTGCTCTGTCCATTGCTTCCAGCCACCTGAAAGAGAGATGAGAGCTGCTGTTCTCGGGGAACGCGCCACGTGTCCTCCAGAGGGCCGCATTTTTCTCCCTGGCCCCCGTCATTCACACAGAAGAGTCCCGAGACTCGGATATGTTTCGTGGCTCTAAATTCATGGTTGAAGAGCAGCATATTCTTATAAAACTGGCGTTACTAGGTGCCAAAATCCCACACCTACCGGGCGTATTTAAGATAAATTATTCTCATCCTTCTCCTTTACTATAATTAGTGCTTAAGGGAAAATGTATTCACTATTTTACTACGGTACCTGAATTTCACACCAGCAGGCCTGATAACAACTGTAAAGCCCTGACCATTAGTCAATGGTAAGACTGGTAAAGAGCCACTGCCTCACCCACCTGCCGAGTGATCTGTAGACCGGGGGACCACTTTTAGTGCACTGGTGTCTCTGCTTGAGGACTGAACTTTCTTCATCTTGTCTCCTTAGCCAGGTACCAGCCTATCTATCCCACCCTATCTTGCCAATCTTCTTCAAGCTTCTTTTAAACCCTGTAACTTCCAGTCACACCGTACTGCAAGCTTGATACAACCCCTCTGCCCGTCTCTGTTCCATTTCCTCTTGTGTGTATCTGATGCTGTACCATACCATGCATAAGCTCCTTGCTCATCCCCACGTCCAGAGATTTTCCTTCCCCACTCTAGATTCCTGTGCCACTTTGTCTTCCCCTATCTCACGACTCAAGTTCTATTTTGCATTAAAAATACTAGAATAAATGTCTTCTCTTCTTGGTTCAGAGCTTTTTTGAAGGCAAAAATTGACGCGTCATCATACTAACAGTTCTTAGAGATTTTAAAGCAGTATCTTGGACATATTTGCTATCCAATAAATATTTTCCCCATGAATTGAGATACAATTATGTCACTGTCCTCATGTTTCCCTGCTTGTCCTTTAAAGAACATTATGCATTTCAGCACACAGTGTTCCACAAACAGAGACAGTATCTTCTTTGCCTAAAAGGTTTCAGACCTAAGGCTGTCTTTACAAATGGAGTTTAAATTCTCTTAAAGAGATATGACATCCTTCTAAACACTGCTGACCCATTTTTGGGCCATTGTCTCCCTCGGCCCATTCCATCCCACCCCTCACCATAAAGCAGTAGGGCGTACACAACAGTTCTGAGCTGACTCGCTGGATTGGCCCATGATCTCCACTTCCATAGGAACACACTGAATAATGATCTTAAGTTGTTGAATGCTTAGAGTTCGTGGGCCACCCTCGTAGAAGGCCTTCACACCTCGACCCTCAGCCTGGGTGGTATGCTTACAAACTGTCAACTGTGTTGATTCCCCCAGGAACCTACATCATGATGATGATGATAATGAATTTTGCTCATTTCACTGTTAAATTGTAACCCTACTTTTAATACATTATTTTTATTCCTCCTACTATCCATCCAAATAGCTTAAATATATGAATCTTGCAACTTCTGGGGAAGCCAGATGTGACCTGTGGCAGTAGTGAGCTCTTTTAGAAAACTTAGAGAACTAAAGTAATTAAGTTAGATGATGTATCTATATTTTTGGAGATTCTGTTAGGAAAAAAAAAACTGGCAGAAATATGAAAAACTCAATTTGTCATACATAAGAAAAAGATAGTTTATTGACTTGTGCTGTGAGTTTGCTGTCCCCTTTCCTATTTCCAACCCCAAAACTCTGTCAGATTGCTGTTGAAGATGCATTCCCCCACTCCGAGTGAAGCTAGTAAGATAAAAGAATAATCAATTACCTTGTGAATTCTTGGTTTGAAGTTGCGCAGAGGCAAAAAGTTCTATTTCCAGACTGAGGCACACAGTTAAACACAAATGGTTTCCCCAAGCTGCTATCAATGCCAACTTCTGCACCTTCTAATTTTATTACCTCTAGAGGCGAGCATTTTCCTTCATCCTGTAATGGATAAGGAAGAGGTTCAGCATGGGCACTGCAGCTAAGCAGATAAGGGAGAAATGAGAGAGGAAAGGAGGACTAAAGTTATTTTTCTGAATTGATTGTTCTGAAATGAAAATAAAACCAAAATGAGCTTTTGTAGATTATGCTGTCGGTGATATATTACATCAAACTCCAAATTTCCCACATCCCTTTTGAATCGCCTCTATTAATATGCATTTTATTTATGCCAACTTGGGAGAGTATCATTAATCATTCATATCTATTTTTTTCCCATCATAAAAAAGAAATTGATATTACAAAATATATGTGTTTGGTAGTATCTAGCTAGTGTCTATACTTAACCTATATTCCATGCTTATTTTGTTTTATGCCCTCTTCTAATTTCTTTACATTTATTAATTGATTTATTGTCACAAATGCTCATCAGGTAGTTACTTTTATTATCTTTTTCCTTTTTTTTTAGCAAGTCAGGAAACTTGCAAAATTTAGAGAGAACTTGCAGCATAGAGTGAATAAAGAATACTTTTCTTAAAATGACAGTAGTTTGAAACTTGTATGAAAAACTAAAATCAGTTTATAGGTAAATATTTTGCTATTTGTATTTATTTTACATTATATATCAAATTATTGTCTGTGTCAAATTTCCTTTGAGTCTGTTTGCAATCGTCACCCTTACCCCTCCAATTACAGGCAATCACAGATCTGTTTTCTGTCTGTCCAAACTTGCCATTTCTAGACATTTTATACAAGTAGAATCATATCCTATATGGTTTTCTTTCTCTTAGTGTGATGTCCTCAAGTTTCATCCAGGTTGCAGTTCTCATTAGTATGTCATTCGTTTTTATTGCTGAGCTATATTCTACTTTATGGATATGCCTCATTTAGTTTACCCATTCACGAGGTGATGGGGAGTTTTCTTTCCAGTTTTGGGCTAATTCAAATAATGCTGCTATGAAAATTTGTGTACAGGTCTTTGTGTGGGCATATGTTTTCACTCTCTTTGGTAGATTACTAAGAGTGACATTGCTGAGCCATATGGTAATTTTATCTTTAACTTTGTAAAAAACTGCCAAACAGCTATACCATTTTACACTCCTACCAGAAGTGTATGAATGTTCCCGATTTTCCATACCCTCACCAATACTCTGCATTGCTTGTCTTTTTGATAACAGCCATCCTACCGAGTGTATCGTGGTATGTCCTAGTGGTTTTAACTCGCATATTGCTAATGACTGTTGATGCAGAACACCGACTAGCCCAAAGGTTCTTAACCAATTTTAGGTGACGACTTCCTTTTGAGATGCTGATGAAAACTCGACACCTCTCCACACACCAAAATACATAAATGTGTAGATGTGAATTTATACACACATGCAAAAATTTTCTTGTGACTCACAGTGGGGTAGATGCAAAGATATTCTTCAACTAAAAGTAGTATCTCTTATTTGTATGGCATTTTAGTTTATAAAACATTTTCATTTAGCCTGTCTTTTTTACTCTTCACAACTACTCTGTAAAGCAGGAAGCTAATGTTATCCCCATTTTCTAGAAGAAGAAATGGAGTTTCAATGAGGCGTCCCAAGGTTATATAGAAACAGAATTTAAGCACTGGTTTTCTGGCTATGTCTTCCACACTCTGTCTCTCACACATTTGGCTTCTTGGGCCATGGCTCTTAGAGTCAGCAATTGAAAGCTGCAATATTTATGTTTTAGGAGACAGAATATTTCCTGAAGCCATGAGCTTTCCTGGAATATACACAGGGATCTAAAATTTTGCTCTGTTTTAGTAAACAGAAAGAAAGTAACACCTCTTATAACAATGGTATATGGCCAATAATATGACATCAGAAACCAGGAGAATATATTTTCATTTGCTTTAATCAGGGTAAAGAATTTGCATGCCTATAAAGAGCAGCTAATTATTTATATTATTTTCCCAGGGGCATCTTAAACTACAAAAAGAAATGGGGAAACATAAATAAAGCCTGGAGATTTTATTCTGTTAGTAAGTGACAGATGTGCTCGTTTGCTAAGAGCAAACACTCAGTGGGGCTGTTTCCCTTTGGCCCCATTAGGCAGATAAGATGATATAACATGTTTGGCTCTTGGAATCAGCACTCTTGGTTAACTCTGACACTACCAGTATTCTCCTCCATGCTTTGCTGTGGGACAAGGCGAAGGAATACACCCCTGGGGCATATGACACGCAACCAAGAATAGATCTGAAGTCACTTTGCCTCTGCTCAGGTCGCATCTGTGTCAGGAGAATGAAGTAGAGTAGATAGATAGTAAGAGATAGCAGCCCTCATTTAAAACAATTTTTAAAACAAAATTTTAATTGGAGGATAATTGCTATACAATGTTGTGTTGCTTTCTGCCGTACAACAATGCAAATCAGCCACAACCATACATATATCCACAACCATACATATACCCGAATGGAGTAGATTTAAAATAAGGGCTAGTCTCTTGCACTGATGGTGGGAACATAAATTGACACAGCCACTATGGAGAACAATGTGAAAATTCCTTTAAAAAAGCGAGGAATAAAACTACCACATGGCCCAGCAGTTCCACTACGGGGGATATATATACCCTGAGAAAACCACAGCTGAAAAAGGCACATGTACCGCAATGTTAATTTCAGAACTATTTATGATAGCCAGGACATGGAAGCAACCTAGATGTCCACCGACAGATGAATGGATAAAGAAGTTGTGGTACATATATACAATGGAGTATTACTCAGCCATAAAGAGGAACGCATTCGAGTCAATGCTAATGAGGTAGATGAACCTACAGCCTATATACAGAGTGAAGTAATTCAGAAAAACAAATATTGCCCATTAACACGTATATATGGAATCTAGAAAAAATGGCACTGCTCCATGCACAGCGCAGGAATAGAGACACAGACGTGGCGAATGGACGGGGACACAGCAGGGGAGGGAGTGGGGGGGGAACTGAGAGAGTAGCATTTAGATGTCTGCGTTGCCACACGTGGGGTTTGCTGGAGGCACACTCACAGCTGAGCAAGTGAGTGCACACACACGGCGGGGAGGCTCAAAGAGGAGGGGATGTATGCATGCTTGTGGGCGACTCGTGTTCTTGTACGGCAGAAAGCAACACAACATTGTATAGCAATTATCCTCCAATTAGAAATGATTTTTTTTTTAAATGAGACTGTCTGTTACTACCCCTCATGGCCCAGATCCCATTTTCACTAATCTAAGCTGCCCCCTTGTTGCCCATGAGTGTGAGCCTGCTGTTGCCTTGGGAGCAGCTGCCGGAGAACCGTGGGCATGGAGCCGGGATAGCAGGCGTGGGTGCCCTTGCAGCTGTGCATACTCATCTTACTCTTCCCTCTCGATTTCCCCAGGCCAACACCTTTTAGTTCCACTCTCATGGAGGTCCAAGGGTTGGCAAGGATTCTTCATTCAGTCTAATCCTAATTCTGCTTAGACTGTGGTTCCCCAATCCAGTGTTTTCTAGAGATAAAGAACAACTGAAATCTCTTTTCTGTCTTACTGCCATGCCCTGGGGTTTTTAACTCCTCCCTTAAGCAAAACTCAATCCTTCGGTTTGGCAATAATTCTTAAATAGGTTCAGTCTGATTCCTTCCTTCTGGCTCTGCCAAAAAGTTTCCCTTAAGCTGGGACTAGAAACAATGAAGATCTCTTAAAGACTTTGGCTTTCCCACAACTTTATATTCTCCTTTCCAAGACATGGAAAGGCTCTAGCTCCGTTTTTCTGTTCCTGAGCCAAAGCATGAAGCAGAGATCCAGCTACTTCCTGTGTGCAGGATTGATTAAAATAGCAGGGATGCTGAAGGGATTTTCCAAGGAATTGTTTAGCAGGTCCAGAAGCTATGACTGAGAAGAAGAGAACTTGGACTGTTTATGCCATATGGCCTTAGATAAGGCTGACATTATCTATCTTGGAAATAAGATTTCTACAGCAATAATCCCAAAGGTCAGACTGCTCAAAGAAGGGAAATAGTAAAAAATAATAATGACAAAAACCCAACCCAGAATGAATCCTCTTCTAAATTCAATTATTTCTGTAAAGAAAAATACAGACAAGGACATTTGTGTCTGTCTGCAACTTGGGCTCTCTGGTAAAATTGCCTGTAGATGTTTTGGGTTATTTGTGTTCCTCAAAATTTTGGTTTGAACACATTAGAAACTTTTTATTCTTGTTGCTAGGCCTCTTTATCTTAGAGGAGAGAAAAGGCTGGGATGTTATACCAACGTGGCTCGTTTTATCTGAAGGCACAGCCATGAAAATCCACAAACTAAGCAGGAGGAAAAAGGCATCTTTAACCATGAAAAAGAGTTGATCCTCAGTGGGTAAAACAGACCCAAGATGAATTTAGAGGGAAAGAAAGCATGTCCTAAAGCAACATACCACATGAAAGGGTGCATGAAATACACACTTCAAGTACTGTATTTAAAGCTAGCAAATTGAAGCAAAATTGAACAAGGAGTGTCTCTCCTTATTAATGATTCTGAGAGCACTTTATCTCTAGGCAGCAGTTTGGAGGCAACCCTGCCCACTGGTGACTGAAAACCATCACTCTGTGATAGCTATGTGATGATCTCTGTTCATATACTACCTAATCGGATGGGGAGAGCAGCAAAGCCTGCCAAGGCAAGAAGGAAAGATCCGAGTGCTTTCGCTTTAGTGATCTTTGCTGTCTTTGTCCTGTGATTAAATAGAGGTCTTCACTCTATTTAATCTAAGGACTCAAGCCCCTCACCACGCAACTCAAGATTGTTATAAACACGAAAGTGTTAACTGCTCAGTCATGTCCGACTCTTTGTGACCCCATACACTGTATGGGGCTACTCTGTCCATGGAGTTCTCCAGGCAAGAATACTGGAGGGGGTTTCCGTTTCCTCCTTCAGAGGATCTTCCCAACGCAGGGACTGAACGACATTTCCTGCATTGCAGGCCGATTCTCCACCACTGAGCCACAGAGGAAGCCTATTATACAGATACACGTATGCATGTATTGTTGTTGTTGACGTGTCGCTGAGTCATGTCTGACTCTTTGTGACCCCATGGACTGACTGCAGCACGCCAGGCCTCCCTGTCCATCACCAGCTCCCAGAGTTTGCTCAAACTCACGTCCATTGAGTCGATGATGCCAACCAACCATCTCATCCTCTGTTATCCGCTTCTCCTTCTGCCCTCAATCTTTCCCAGAATCAGGGTCTTTTCCAGAGAGTTGGCTCCTCAGATCAGGTGGCCAAAGCATTGGAGTTTCAGCTTCTGCATCAGTTCTTCCAATGAATATTCAAGGTTGATTTCCTATAGGATTGGGTGGTTTGATCTCCTTGACGTCCAAGGGACTCTCAAAAGTACTGTCTTGCACCACAATTCAAAAGCATCAGTTCTTTGGTGCCCAGCCTTTTTTATGGTCCAACTCACATCTGCACATGACTACCAGAAAAACCAAAGGCTTGACAATATGGACCTTTGTCTCCAAAGTCTCTGATTTTTAATACACTATCTAGGTTTGTCGTGGCTTTTTTTCCAAGTAGTAAGCCTGTTTTAATGTCATGGCTGCAGTCACCACCTGCAGTGATTCTGAAGATGGAGAAAATAAAATCTGTCACTGTTTCCACTTTTGTCTCCATCTCTTTGCCATGAAGTGATGTGATTGGATGCCATGATCTTAGTTTTTTGAATCTTGAGCTTTAAGCCAGCATTTTCACTGTCCTCTTTCGCCCTCATCAAGAGGCTTTTTGTTCCTCTTCAATTTCTGCCATTAGAGTGGTATCATCTGCATGTCTGAGGTTATTGATATTTCTCCCAGAAATCTGGATTCCAGCTTGTGATTCATCCAGCCTGGCATTTCATATGATGTACTCTGCATAGAAGTGAAATAAGCAAGGTGACAATATACAGCCTTGTCATATTCCTTTCGCATCTTTGAACCAGTCCATTTTTCCATGTCCGGCTCTAACTGTTGCTTCCTGACCTGCATACAGGTTTCTGAGGAGACAGGTAAGGTGGTCTGGTATTCCCATCTCTTGAAGAATTTTCCACAGTTTGTTGTGATCCACACAATCAAAGGCTTTAGTATAGTCAGTGAAGCAGAAGTTGATGTTTTTCTGGAATTCTCTTGCTTTTTCTATGATCCAGTATATGTTGGCAATTTGATCTTTGGTTCCTCTGCCTTTTCTAAAACCAGCTTGAACATCTGGAAGTTCTCAGTTCACATACTGCTGAAACCTAGCTTGAAGGATTTTGAGCATTACCTTGCTAGCTTGTGAAATGAGAGCAATTGTATGGTAGTTTGAACATTCTTTGGCACTGCCTTTCCTTGGGATTGGGATGAAAACTGATCTTTTCCAGTCCTGTGGCCACTGCTGAATTTTCCTACTTTGCTGACATATTGAATACACCACTTTAACAGCATCATCTTTTGGGATTTTAAAAAGCTCAGCTGAAATTCCATCACCTCCATTAGCTTTGTTCATGGTAATGCCTCCTAGTAATGCTTCCTATGGCCTTCTTGACTTCATACTCCAGGATATCTGGCTCTAGGTGATTGATCACACTACTATTGTGATTATCTGGGTCATGAAGATCTTTTTTGAATAGTTCTTCTGTGTATTCTTGCCACTTCTTCTTAGTCTCTTCTGCTCTGTTAGGTCCTTGCCATTTGGTCCTGTATTTTGCCCACCGTTGCATCAACTGTTCCTTTGGTATTTCTAATTCTCTCAAAGAGAGAGATCTAGTGTTTTTTCATTCTATTGTTCTCCTCTATTTCTATGCATTGTTCACTTCAGAAGGCTTTCTTATCTTTCCTTCTTATTCTCTGGAACTCAGCATTCAGTTGGGTATACCTTTCCCTTTCTCCTTTGCCTTTCACTTCTCTTTTTCTCTCAAGTCCTCCTCAGTCAACACATTTGCCTTCTTGAATTTCTTTTTTTTTTTTTGGTATAGTTTTGGTCACTGCCTCCTGTACAATGTCACAAACCTCTGCACATAGTTCTTCAGGCACTCTATCTACCAAATCTCATCCCTTGAATCTATTTGTCACTTCCACTGTATAATCATAAGGGATTTGATTTAGGTCATACCTGAATGGTCTAGTGGTTTCCCCTACTTTCTTCAATGTAAGCCTGAATTTTGCAATAATGAGCTCATAATCTGAGCCATAGTCAGCTCCAGGTCTCGTTTTTGCTGACTGTATAGAGCTTCTCCATCTTTGGCTGCAAAGTATGTAATCAATCTGATTTCGTTGTTGACCATCTGGTGATGTCCATGTGTAGAGTCTTCTCTTGTGTTGTTGGAAGATGGTGTTTGTTATGACCAATATCATCTCTTGGCAAAAGTCTACTAGCCTTTGCCCTACTTCATTTTGTACTCCAAGGTCAATGTTGTCTGTTATTCCGGCAATCTCATGACTTCCTACTTTGCATTCCAGTCCCCTATGATTAAAAGGATAGCTTTCCCAGGTGTTAGTTCTAGAAGGCCTTTTAGGTCTTCATAGAACCATTCAGCTTCAGGCTTGGATTACTGTGATGTTGAATGGTTTGTCTTGGAAATGACTCGAGATCATTCTGTAATTTTTGAGATTGCAACCAAGTATTGCATTTTAGACTCTTCTTGACTATGAAGGCCACTCCATTTCTTCTAAGGGTTTCTTGCCTACAGTAGTAGATATAATGGTCATCTGAATTAAATTCACCAATTCCTGTTCATTTTAGTTCTCTGATTCCTGAACTGTTAATGTTCACTCTTCCCATCTCCTGCTTGACCACGTTCAATTTACCTTGATTCATGAACCAACATTCCAGGTTCCTATGCAATATTGTTCTTTACAGCATCAGACTTTACTTTCACCCCCAGACACACCCACAGCTGGGTGGTGTTTCTGATTTGTCTCAGCCTCTTCATTCTTTCTGGGGCTATTCCTCTGCTTTTCCCCAGTAGCAAATTGGATACCTACCAACCTGGAGGACTCATCTTCCTGTGTCACCTTTTTTGGCCTTTCATGGGGTTCTTGAGGCAAGAAACTGGAGTGGGTTGCCATTCCCTTCTCCAGCAGATCATGTTTTGTCAGATGTATGTATGTGTGTGTTTATTTATTTGACTTCCTCTTTCTTTCTGGGCAGGCAAGGAGGGATGGATGAAGTACAGAGCAGAAAGTTAAGCAAGCATGTAGGTCAGGCCCTTGTTTTTAAGAGGTACTGGGAGCCTTGTCAAAGCTTTGTGAATCTGCTATTTCTCCTTTTGATTTTATCAAGACATCGAGATGATAACAGTGCCCCCCCACCCCCACCCCAAGGCAGAAGCTCTGCAGTCTGGGTTAATGTATGGTAACTGTTCTCTCTCTGCTTCTATAATGCAGTCTAGCTTATTTGAGACATCAGCAGAGGTAACTGGCTGCAAACTCAGAATTTTGTGCTTTTCTTTTCAGTTTGCTTGGAAGGATGAACCATTTTCTCGGAGTGATAAATACATGCTGGCAACACCACACTGTTTCCTGGCAGTAGGGAGACCCTGGACTCCAGAGAACACGGGCGGCGCTGGGGGCTGAGGGAGTTCATCACCACCAACACATTACGCAGCGCTCAGACAGACAGGCTTCCTGCTGGAAGACTAGCCAAATGGAAGGATGCTAATGATGTTGGGGTCCTGGCTGCCTGGGCTCGACAGATTTGAATACACTTCTGGCCTCAGTCACATCTCATTTGTCAGCATTTTCCTTGGCTCCTGAATGATCCCTTAGAATATAACAACTACCGTGCAATAGTTTCATTACAACAGAAAAACTGTGAAGTCATGAATCTGAGTCATAGTCATGACCCTGTTCAAAATTGTCTAGGAGTCCCCAGGCTAACTGTAAAATCAAGACATTCTACGCCTTAAAGTCTACAGTTGCATGTTTGTCCTACAAGGTTTCTCTCTGAACCCAGCGTGTCGCTAGTTTGTAGATGGATCCTAGAGCCAGACCAGCTGGATTTGAATCCTCACTGCACCACTTATTAGGTCACTTTATGACCTTGGGCAAGTTACGTCACCTCTGTGTGCCTCAGTTTCCTTCTGTATAAAAACAGGGTTGCTCTAAGGATTGTGATAATATCTGTGTAGTGTTAGGAACACTGCTAGGCACTTTACAAGTGACCTGTACCTGTTAACTTTCATTATTCTGTAGAATTTGATGAAAGTGAAGAGTAAGAAACTAAAAAAAGAATCAAGAGGCTTTAATTTAATATGGGTGACAGGATAATTTTATTTAAAGTAAGTTCCTATACATGTCTTTTTTTTTTTTTTTTTTTCTCCTCCAAGACTTAATCTCTCAGAACCTGGGTCCTCATTTGTAAAATGGGGGAAACAGCACCTTTCTCTGTGAGGTGCATAACTGTTGTTCAAGAAGTTTCTCTCTCACAGCGGGGGTCAACTTGCAGTTTAAGCATGAATGAACCATCCCTGCTACATCCCCAGGACCCAGGGAGGCCGTGCAAGTGAAGCCCCTGCTCCGGAAGCGCTGGGGGCATATTACTGGAGAAGCAGGCTGGGCAGGGTGGGGTTGGGGTGGAGGGGGCAGGCCGCAATGCGAAAACCTGGGCACCTTCACCGTCGTGTCTTGGAAGGGAGGTGTGATGACCTCAGGGCAGGCTCCTGTGCCTGGGTTCTGGTCACTTGGGTGACGAAGCTCGTTCCAGGCTCTCTGCCCCTTTACTCAGGGATTTGGAGGATTTAGTCCTTGCCTTTGGTCACACTTGGACTGGGACTCAGGACTACTCTTCTACTAATCCTGTAAAGGATTTCTCTCTTTACCACCCACCCACCTTCCCTCCTTTCCACTAATGCTTACTGAAGTGTGTCTGTACCTACTGCCAGACGTGCTAGGCACTAAGGGCCTACAAAAGCTCCAACCTTCGGTGGATTTCCTGGTCTTCAGCCTCTCAGAGTGAGTTCTCGATAGTTCCTTAGCCCCCGTTCTGGACAGGTCCCGAGACTCTCGAATTTTCCCAAGTCAGCACATTCGTTATTCCTCATGATCCTGTTCCCTTGAACTGTCTTACCCGACCTCTCTACTTCATCCCAACTGACATCCCTTTGATCCGAGGCCTTGGCCTGTCATGACTGTGTCGCTGCAGCAGCCTCCTGGCCGAGCTCTGACGCCAGTACAGTCTTGACAAGGTAATCCACATTGCCTGATACTGCGATGGAAGGTCTGCCCATGGGGACAGTTGCCAATTTATTGCCTCTTAATTCCTGACTTACCCTTCATTCCCCGACTGCTGAAAATGGAGCTTGAACCTTCAAATATTTTGCCTTTGCCAGATGGCTTGATGTAGCTCAGCTTTGCCAGGACAGAGCACTGGAGAGAGAACACATGAAGGGTTCTTCTTCCTGGATGCTGTGGATAGTTCCAGAGGAACCAGAGAGTGCTTTATTTTCCTCCACTCCTCAGCCCTGGAGGTTTCTGCCCGTGCTAAGAGCTTGCAGGATGCAGCTTCCCCAGGGCACTTCAGCGCTCAGTCTGGACTGCAGTGAAACCTGTGCTTTAGGCAAAGTTCCTGCCTGCACACCTTCTGCTTGGTCCTTGAGAGTGGACTTCTAGGGAACTCTGGACCACTTGGCTGATATACACGAAAGCCCATTAGGTTCCTACAAAGGGAGGCCTTGTCAGGACCCTTCAGCAGCATACATGGTGGTACCCCGGCTCCCTCTATGTGCACAGCCCCCTCCGTGTGCCCGGGCATCAGCCTCAGCTCCCCAGCACTATGGACATTTGTTTCTGTGGATGCTGCAATGCAACACCGGGGAGTAGTAACTTTACTGTGTGACTTTTGTCTCCTGAATGGATCCAGACTGATAAGACTCATGGAAACATCAAAATATGCAAACAAGGTTCTCCTGCTGATTGCCAGTCCCCTCTACAAACTGGCCTCATCGTTTCTGTCAGATTCTATGACTAGTCTTCAAGGTCCCGGGAACATACCACTCATTCCTTCTCTGTGTGCGCTCAGGTTTCCCTCACCGTTCATGCCATCCCATCTCCCGTCCCCTAAATCATATTCTAGCCGTCCTTTGAGGTCTAGCTCAAATTCTTCTTCATTTATGAAGTAGTTTTTGCTTTTTAGGGCTTTCCTGGTGGCTTAGCTGGTAAAGAATCCACCTGCAATGCAGGAGACCTGGGTTCAACCCCTGGGTTGGGAAGATTCCCTGGAGAAGGGAAAGGCTACCCACTCCAGTACTCTGGCCTGGAGAATTCCATGGACTGTATAGTCCATGGGGTCACAAAGGGTTAGACACAACTGAGCGACTTTCACACACACACTTTTACTTTCTATAGCCATAACCATTCTTCCTCTTCTTACAAAGCATGCCTGTGCTGTATAATTGAGTGTGGAATTATATAGTGCCCCTTGTGGTTCTTTTCTTTCATTTTTGGCTAATAATTTATTGAGATTGAGTTCTTATCACACACGAGGCTGTGTACTTTCAGTCATTTGATGGCTCATCTTGGAGATTCTCCATCAGATACTCTGTGTATAGGTCTATGTTCTCTCCTAACAGTTATAATATAATTAAATTTTTTTCTTCTTTCTTTGGGGAACCAAATCAGGGCTATGCTCCATTGTTCTTTCAAATTTTTGGTGCATAGTATGTGGGACTTTAGTTCCCTGACCAGGGATTGAACCTGTACCCCCTGCATTGGAAGTTAGAGTGTTAACCACAGGAGAAGATCACCATAAGCAAGTTTATAAACAGGGAGAGAGAACATGTAACATATGCCAAATTCCTGTGAGAATTTTCTCTGTGCATTTGGAAATTATGGTGGCCTGCTGGTTTAATATATTTAGTAAATAATGGCAGCCTTCTCATTGAACCTGCTTCTATCACCCATTCACTGTGAAACCCCAGGGAGGTGGTAAAAAGAGTCAGAATTCCACCTGCTCTTTGCAGTAGTTGCTTTGTTATGTCCATAGCCTTGACTGGCAGTTTATAGCCAACCCCTTTCTGTTCAACCTCAGGAAATCTTCTGAATGGCTTAGACTTTTGAGAAAGGGAAAAGAAAATTTGAGCATACTGCTAAAAATAGTGTGCATGATTTCTTAATGCCATTTGGCCTTGTCTGGAGTGAAAACTGTGAAAGTCAAAGTGAAAGTGTTAGTTGCTCAGTTGTGTCTGATGGTGTAGCCCTGGACTGCAGCCCGCCAGGCTCCTCTGTCCTTTGGATTCACCAGGAAAGAATACTGGAGTGGGTTGCCATTCCCTTCTCCAGGGGATCTTCCTGACCCAGGAATCAAACCCAGGTTTCCTGCATTGTAAGCAGATTTTTCACCATCTGAGCTACCAGGGAGTGAAAACTGAATGGTGAAAAACTGATCCTGATTCTTTGCATTCAGAAAGACCGGTCTTAATTTTGTTGAGTTGAGTGAGGTTGGAAAATCATCTCACTATGACAGTTATCTGTATTCTACAAACAAAGAAATGGGAGCAAGTGAGGTTAAGTAATTTGACCAAGGAAATGTAGCTACTATGTGGTAAAGCCAGGTGTGAACCATGGCTTACCTAACCACAGCATGAAATTGTCTCCATGAAATGAAATTTATTTCATAAAGGCAAGATTTCCTACCTGCCAGGCTCACATTCACCTTAGGAGGTCAGAGATATTATTATCCCCCTCTTGCAGTTCAGGAGGAAGGCTTGGGGAAGCTCACTGAGTTGCCCAATTCTGCTCAGGCAGGAAGTTAGCAATACTGAGGCCTGGATCCAAAGCTGGTCCTCCTCATCTGTCATTAGATGAACTGTTTCATGTGGGTGCTATGGACCAAGGTAGATACCAGCTCCATTTGAGCAGACAGTCTGTGTTTTTTCACAGATAGTAGGTAACATGGTGCTTACCTACTTCTGGTAAACTTGCGGTGCTTACCGGAAGGATCCAGAGGAAGTAATTGACTAAAACACCAAACGATCCAGCTGGCCAGCTGTTGAGGAGCTTGTGGACCTGGTATCTAGCATGACAGTTTCTTCTGGAACAAGTTTCTGGTATTCTATTCTGTTTCTTCATAGCTATAACATAAACTCTCTAGGGGTAAGTCTCCCTAGTTCTGTTTTCAGGAACATTTCTCTCTCTCTGGAATAGTGTGCACTTATATGGCAGCTTTAGCCTTCTTTGAACCCTTGAGGCCCCAGCACAGTATAAGAGCGGCTTTGGAGGACATGCTGCTCGGGACAGATGATGATGGTGACAACGGTCAGACCCAAGGGCAGGCCTGTCTTTAGACCACGTGACGATGGTGCTGGGCGCTCTGAATGCTGGTGCCCTGGCGCTGTGCTGTTGCTCAAATGTCCTTCAACTATGAGCTGTTCCCCAGGAGTCGAAGAGCAGGAGGGGCCACTTATGTCCATTCAGGGAAGGACGGTGCAGAGTGCCTCTACACTGTTCGCTTTTAATTCAGAGATCTCACTGATTATTAGTCCTTCTCCCATGATATGAGCAAAGAAAAAAAAAAACATAATGGAAGAGAGATTCTAATCACTGACCAGAACAAAGCTTTGAGAGGACGTGTAGGTTTGTTTTCTGTTCCACATTTGCACAGAAGCAGAAGAATTGACTGGGCATTGATTTTTCTTTCATTGGAAAAATACTTAAAACTTCAGTGCTTAATGTTATTTTCTTCTAAAATGTTTTAACTCTGTGAGCTCTATTTGATTCTGTTCACACAGATTATTATTATTTTTTAAATGGAACTCTTGCAAGGAGAGTCAGACATGACTTAGCAACTAAACAACCCATCTTATAGTTTAAAGATACTATTCTTTGGATTGGAAAAATGTGACTTTATTGGAAGTATTATTGAATATAATAACACTACCTTATTGCTAAAGGTAGCAATAAGAATGGCTATCTTTAATTTCCTGCCTGTTTTGTTTCAAGAATTATGCTAGATGCTTTATATATGTTTATTTAACTCCAACATTATCCCTCTAACATCTGCGTAGATTCTTTCATGCCAATTCAAACTGTGCAAATTTGGAATAGTATTATGTAAACACCAGGCATGAAGTCAGAAATAAGGTGAATATTGTTAAATTAAATAAGAAATTGAGAATTTCGATACACATGGGCCAAGCCAACTGTGTTCACACCATTGCTATGAAGTAGTACTGCTTTTAGCTGGCAACTCGAAGTTTTTTGTCTTCAATACCATCAATTCTGGGAATGCATTCCTGACATAAAATGCACTTGTATTGTAATCCCAGACGGCATACGACAGTACAGTGTATTTGTATATAGTGAATGATCAGAAAATGATCATTTAATGGACCTGAACAGGCTAAAAGAGAGTATGGTCAGAAATAAGCTGATCAATCCCTCACCTGTGGAATGTGAGCCTGATCACTCTCCTTTTGCATTTCTAGCTGGGGTTGCAAGTTAACTTGTGATGTCCAGCTGAATACCACTAAGTATTTTAACTTCATCCTCCCAATCTTGCTCTTGGTTTTCTTTCCACTGCCCCACCCCTCCCTGTCTTCAGAAAAATAGCATATGTGTGAGGGCTTTTGACTCAATGGGCTTGAGTGTGAGCGAACTCTGGGAGACAGTGAAGGACAGGGAAGCCTGTTGTGCTGCAGTACATGGGTGGGCCGAGTCAGACACAACTGAGCGACTGAACAGCAACAACATTTTCCAATAACTTTAGATTCACAGGAAGTTGAAAAATAATAAAGACAGGTCCTATGTGCCCTGCCCTCAGTTCTCCCCAGTGGTAACATCTTATAAGACAGTAGGAGTACACGTGGTTTTGAAGGGCAGTAGCTCACCAAGTTTGAGTTCTGGGGAAAAGCTCTCCATGGAAGCCCTCACCTCACACCCCAACCAGAGCAGCTTCAGGGGCATTCCACCTGTGCCTTTGCATCAAGCCCCACAGCAGAAGGGTCAGCAATCAGCATCTTGAGATTCATCAATGATTTTATCTTTGAATTTGCATTTTGTAAGTGAAGTTGAAGAAACAGTGGAGCATGCCCCAGGGGCTTGGAGCCTTGGCTCATCGTGGTTCCACCTCCTTGACTCTGAGGGATGCGGTGTTGACCTCCATGTCTTCTGCCTCTGCCCCGCGACCACTGCTGCCTTCCCCACTGAGCGATCCTGGGTGTGGATGCCTGAGTGTTGGGTCAGTGGGGAAGTCATGTGGGAGCTATGAGGGTCTGCGCATGTCTGGCAAGTATCCTTATGCTTGAGGAGTTATTTTGTACTAAAGAGCAAATACAAACCACCACAACAAGTCAAGACAGAGACAGCCAAAGGAAGGAAGATGCTTTTACTCTGCATTTTGAACAAAGGGCCTGGCATTTCCATTTTGCACTGGGCCCCACAAATCACATTGCTAGTCCTTCTGAAAACTGTTTTATAGCCCAGCCTCTTACAAAAAATCTTAGGCATGAAGATGAATATTTATCAGGAAGTAGGAAGCTTTGACTAAAGCACAGAGGCGTATTTGTGTGCCGAAGGTATAAATGGTTCCCACTAATGCCAGAGAAATCTTCCTAGTCTCGACATTCTTATCAAGTCAGAGACTGCGCTAAACCCCACGGGGCTTCCTATTCACAGGCCAGAATCCACAGCTATAGCACGGCCCAGGGTTCTCCATAAATAACCTACCTCATTTTAACTTCTGAATTTCAGGTTTCACTAGACCTTGATTCAAATTCATGCTTGCTTCCAACTCAGTGCAGTTCATGCTTGTGCCATTTTGTCTTTCAGAAATGCCATTTTACTCAGTCTCTGAAACTCAGCTATCACTTCTCTCCTAAAGCTCCCAGCCTGTGCCCACCTCACAGCCTTTGCACTTGTTTTCTCTGCTCCTATTGTTCTTTCTTTAGGCCTTGACAGTTATAGAGCCATTTAGTTGTTCAGAGAGGGCACCTGTTTGGAGGGGTCTACCTGAATGCCTGCTCCAAGCTGCTAATCTTCACCCCATCCCATCCCACTTAATTGCATTGACCACTTTTAAAATTAACTTTGTATATTTAATACTTTACTAGTGTAATGATCATCTCTCCCCATGAAAGTGGGTACCTTTGCCTTTTTCACTCTGTATCTTCAGGCCTCAAACTTTGCCCAGCAGATAACTAGTAGTTCCCATGTGGCGCTAGTGGTAAAGAACCAGTCTGCCAATGTAGGAAACATAAAAGACATGGATTTGATCCCTGGGTTGGGAAGATACCCTGGATTAGGGCAGGGCAACCCACTCCAGTATTCTTGCCTGGAGAATCCCATGGACAGAGGAGCCTGGTGAGCTACAGTCATAGCGACGCAGAAAGTCAGACACGACTGAAGCGCTGAATAACAGAAGGTTCTTCTTCTTCCAAACAGTGGAGCACATTGTACATTGTATTTTGCTCACACGTTTTATCTCCTCTATGCTATTTCCTTCTTGGAGCCGGTGGGGGGAACGATTCGTTCTTATCACTCACGATGCCTAGCAGAGACCCAGGCTTCAGCAAGTCTTCACTGAACGCAGACATAAAAAACAAATGGTGCAGAGGCAGAGCGTTTCTTTCTCTCTCAGAACAACCGGACACAGCATTAAAGCAGAGAGATCAAAACTAATTGCTGGAACGAGAGGTAGGTGCCATTTAGCATTCACGGCATCTGTACCAAGGGCGGCCTTGGGAAAGTGTGTAATCAGCTCATAACACATGGTATCCAGAGTGACCTCTGTGCTCATCACAGCGCCATTCTCTTCAGCCCGTTGGTTGCCTCTGTGGCCTGTGGGATGGAATGCTTCCCAAAATAGAGAGCGGGGATGAGGTCGAACTCCGACGGGAGGGAATCAGAGCTAGAGGGCACCTTGTCGCCCCGCATCAGGCTGTTCTTTCAGCAAAGCACTTTGTTTCCCATCCTTGATAAAAGTGGAGGTACTCACCCAGAGCTGAGGTGAGGCCTCTGGAGAGCGTGAGGGAGGTGAGATGCGGCATTCATCTCCAGAGTGGCAGGTTTGGGGCGGAAATAGGACCATGAAACAAAATGGCGTTCATAGAAAAGCCGCCGTGTGATCAGTGCCAGGTGTTCCGGGCCAGGAGGACGTGAGGTTCTGCCCAGCTCGGCTAGGAGAAGGCTGCTTAAGCTCTGCGAGAAAAGTCTGGAGCCACAAGTGACCCGCGGGCAGTGGGGAACAGAGCGAACAGTGAGCGAGGCCAAAGGGTTCGGAGGTCCGGCATGAAGGGAGGAGGCACGCCATGTTTGGAAACTCATGCGGACGACTTCCTCTTCCGGTCCCACTTAGGAGAGCTCCTTGCGAAGCCTCAGCGCCCCGCGTGGACACTCCCGCGGCTCGTGGGGAAGATGACAAGGACTCCCGGTGCTGCTCCCGTGTGCAGCACCACTGACAGGAGCCTCTCTGCTGAGAGGACGGAGCTAGGCCCCCTGGTGCTGACGGAGGGAGGTGTAGCCGCGCGGGGAGGTGGAGCTGGGGTTGGTGAGGTCCTTGCTAGGAAGTCCTGCAGGCCAGCTCTTGGGAGGGCCAAGGGTTGATTATTTCAGTCTTCTCTCTGGGAAGGAAAGGCCTGTTGTGTGACAGGGAAGCCCTGTTGGTCTCCTGTGGGATTTTTCCCCTTCTCTGGGTCCGCAGTTCCCAAGCTGGCGTTTCAGACAGCTCTGCAGTGAGAGGGCTGTGGGCGGAGACCACAACCTGAAATCTGGTATATAGGACTCACACTCTCATTGCAAACAGCCAAGGGGGGGCCTGGCCTGCAGACTGGAGGAGAAGAGTACTCAGAGGGGTTTGGCAAACGGTGCTGGGGGTTCAAGAACTGTCACGTTCCTCCTCTTTTCCACTCTGGAGAAAATCCTTCTTCTTAATTCTTGGAAGGAGGAAGTTCTGTGGAGCCTCAAATTAGACCACAAGTGCACATTTATCCTCTCAAAGGCATCCACTTCAGTGCCCACTTCTATCTTTGACCTTGGCTTTTCCATTCTTTATGACAGTACAGAACCAAAGAGTGTGCCTTTAGACTTATTCAGTCTGGGCTCTGAGCTGTTTTTCCCACTGGCTAGATGTTCTGATTCGTAAGTAAACTATGTGTGTGTCAAATCAGTACCTAGTAGGGCAGTACTTGCTTTCTAAGGCTGATGACTCTACTGTGCCAATGGTACCCAGGGGTTCCAGCGCCTGCCAAAACAAAGGATGGTTTAGGAGCAGAGTTTGGCAAGTCCTACCATCCCTGTCTTCAAAATTTATCTCCAGGACGCCTCCTTATCTCAGGTCTGCACGGCTTTCGTGATTTTTGTACAGACCTTCCTGTCTGGATCCCCGTAACAGTGTCTCAGCCGGCCTCCAGTCTTACCCTTCATCCCCTCCACGTCATTCTCCACTCAGAAGCTGTGTAGGGATTGCATTTATTTCCTATTTCTGCTGTAGCAAATTGCTGCAAATGTAGTGGCTTAACACGATATACATTGATTCTCTTTTAGTCTGCAAGTCAGAAGTCAGAGATCACATTCCTGGGCCAAAATCGGGGTGTCAGTAGGGCTGCCTCCCTTATAGATTCTCTGGGGGAGAGTCTGTTTCTTTCCCTTTTCCAGCTTGCATTCCTAGGCTCATGGTCCAACAGCACTCAACCTTTGCTTCTTTTGTCATGTGTTCTTTTCTGAGTCTGGCTCTGCCGCCTCCCTCTTACAGGGATCCTTGTGATAACAATGGATAATCCAGGATACTCTCCCCACCTCCGTATCTTTAATTACCCTCCCACCTCCTTATCTTTGATTACCCTCCCACCTCCATGTCTTTAATTACCCTCCCACCTCCATATCTATTGCCATGTAAGGTAATAAATTCACAGGTTCTGGGAATTCAGATGTGGAGGGCAGCATTATTCTACCCTGTGCACCATGCCTCTCAGCTGGCTGAGATCCATCCATGACTTCCTGTGACAAATAAAACCCACATTCCAGTACAAGGCTTGCAAGGCTCTGCCCGCTTCGCCAACCATTTCTCCAACCAGCCTTTTCCTGGCCCTCTGCTCCTGTCACCCTGGCCTGTGCCTGCTCCTCTTAAAACCTTGGGCCATTTTGTTTTGAGGGTCTTAGTGGTGGTTGCTCTCTCTGGTTCAGTTTCAGTTCAGTCACTCAGTCGTGTCCGATTCTCTGCAACCCCATGGACTGCAGCCCGCCAGGTCTCCCTGTCCATCACCAATTCCCGGAGCTTATTCAGACACATATGTCCATTGAGTCGGTGATGCCATCCAACCGTCTCATCCTCTGTTGTTCCCTTCTCCTCCTGCCTTCAATCTTTCCCAGCATCAGGGTCTTTTCCAATGAGTCAGCACTTCTAGATCGTTCTTGTTTCAGATTCTCACAAAACTGTATGTTCTTTTATTCTGGATCTCATCCTCTGGGAGACCACTCCTGGGAAAGCTTTTTGAAAGGAGCCTTCACCCTGGTCACTAATACCCCAGAACTTAATTTTACGTATCACACTCAGTAGTAAGACCATTTATGTATTTGTCATCTCTCTCGCCACAGTGTAAGCTCAATGGGAGCAGGTACCATTCTGTTTTGTTTATCAATAGGATCACCAGTGTCTACCATGACACCTGGCAAACAGCTGGTGTTCGACAACTCTCTTTTTACTGAAACAGAAGCATGACAATCCTAGGGGCAAGGTCAGCGTGAAGCATCTCTCCCCCCTTTGTGTATGCTGTTGCCTTTTCCATTCGTATGTGATTTACAAACATCATAATTGTCAAATATTTGCAGGAGACCTGGGTTCGATCTCTGGGTTGGGAAGATCTTCTGGAGAAGGGAACAGCTACCCACTCCAGTATTATGGCCTGGAGAATTCCATGGACTGTATAGTCCATGGGGTTGCAAAGAGTCAGACACGACTGAATGACTTTCACTTTACAGGTATATAGCAGAAGAGTTTCCAGTTATGGAATCTACTTTTTATTTTAAGGAAGAAATCTAACATTAATTATGCAGCTGTTGGTATTTGAGCTAAGACCTTTTGTTACTTAATACTCAAATATGCCCTGAGTGTCAAGCATTGTGGGTCCCACTTAACAGAAGAAGAAACTGAAGCTCATGTTAAATAACTTGTCTAAATTTACAAGGCTCGTAAGTAGTGGAGTGGAACCTGAATACAGCTTGTCTGACACCGTTACCAAACTCAGTACTATTGCTGCTGTACATACCTGCATATTACAAATAGTGTAGCCAATACAAAAGACCTTTGACTGGGGGCCTAAACTTACATTCTGATGGTGGTGGTTGTTTAGTCACTAAGTTGTGTCCGACTCTTGTGACCCCATGGATTGTAGCTTGCCAGACTCCTCTGTCCATGGGATTTCCCAGGCAAGAATCCTGGAGTGGGTTTCCATTTCCTTCTCCAGGGGATCTTCCTGACCCAGGGATTGAACCCAGGTCTCTGCATTGCAGGCAGACTCTGCACTGACTGAGCTGCAAGTTCAGTTCAGTCGCTCAGTCGTGTCTGACTCTTTGCAACCCCAGGGAAGATTACAGTCTGATGCCACTTAGTAATTGTGTATGTATCCTTGAGTAAGTGCCTTAGTCTTGGTGAAATTTAACTTCCATATCTCATATCATTGTTATAAGAGTAAATGGCATAAGATGTGCCAGGTATCTAATACAGTGCCTGAAAGTAAAGTGAATGTTGACCACACGGGAGATCTAAAGTAGTATTAGTAGAAACCTTCTACTCTAACTTCTTCTTTGAGGTGTTTTTGCTTCCTTGTTTCCCTCTAATTTAAGGGAAACTTGAGAAAGAAGCTTGAAAGAAATGCCCCTGGTCAATAGGGACATTGGGTCATTAGGGTCAATAGGGTCCCTGGCCTATATTTTCATCATCATTTCTTCCTGTCACAAATGTTCTCAAGCTTAGCTTCACTGAAACAGGTTTTTTTCCCCATCAATACTGAATATTTTGTAACTCAGAGTTTTCAGGGGATAATAAACACTTGTCAGTGGTGAGATGCAGTTCTTGGGGACAGCATCTCATCTAGGATGCAGAATGCTGAAGAACGAAATGGTCTCCCAAGTGGATTAGAGAAAGTGCCCCCAGACCCAGCAGTGTACCTCTTCATAAACTGCCCCCCTAGTGGAATGTTTTTGGAAAGCTATGCTTTTCCTATCCACCAGGAAGGTTAATGAAGTTTAATAACGTAAGCTCTCCTGCTAACAATTTCTTTTCCAGATACCGCTTCATGTTGCCATATTTAAAAGTAAGTCTGTTAAAAAATGTTAATATGAATACGTCATACCCTTGCTTAAAGTCTCCAGTGAGTCTTTTCAGAAAGAAGCCCAAACACCTTTCATTGTTCAATAAATCTACCATCTCATCCCAACCTACCTGGAGAGCTCCATTTCTTGATACTATTTCCCATTCCTTTAACTGCTGCCTCAGTACACCCTCCACTTCATGGAGAAGCTGCCGTTAGTCATCCTTCACTCTCAGACTGGGAGGTAAGCATGAGGACATGGGCATGTTTTTGTTCACAAGAGCACTGTGAGTGACATCCGCATACTTTATGGATCAGAAGGTATTTCCTAATGTGATTTAAATCTCACCAGTCCAAGATTTGGATTGACCAAACCCATGGGAAGTAAAATATCTTTATAGGCAGCTAGGGTGGTTGAGAGTCCCTTGGACAGCAAGGAGATCCAACCAGTCCTTCGTAAAGGAAATCAGTCCTGAATATTCATTGGAAGGACTGATGCTGAAGCCGAAACTCCAATATTTCGGCCACCTGATGGGAAGAACTGACTCATTGGAAAAGACCCTTATGCTCGGAAAGATTGAGGGCAGGAGGAGAAGGAGACGACAGAGGATGAGACGGTTGGATGCCTTCACTGACTCAATGGACATGAGTTTGAGTCAACTCTGGGAGTTGGTGATGGACAGGGAGGCCTGGCATGCTGCAGTCCATGGGGTCACAGAGTCAGACACGACTGAGCGACTGAACTGAACTGAACTGGCAACCCTGCAGTGAGCAGATCTGTCGGCAGCATTTTCCAGCAGCATTTGCTCACTTTCTGTCTCTGTTTCACATTTTGGTAATTCTCAAAATATTTCCACCGTTTTCATTATTACTGTATTTGTTGTGGTGATCTATGATCAGAGACCCTTGATGTTACTATTGTAAATTTTTAGGACTCCATGAACTGTGCTGATACAAGATGGCAGACTTAACGGAGAAATATTGTGTGTGCTGTGACTGCTCCACAAACAGCTGTTTTCCCCATTCCCCCTTCTCTCTCCCTCTCTTTGGTCCTATTTCTTGAGACACAACAATTTTGAAATTAGGCCAATTAACAATCCAACAATGGCTTCTAAGTATTCAAGAATAAGGAGGATCACACATCTCTCGCTTTAAGTCCAAAGCTAGAAATGATTAAGCTTAATGAGGAAGGCATATTGAAAGCCAAGACAGGCCAAGAACTAGGCTTCTTGTGCCAGTTAGCCAAGGTGTGGGTACAAAGGAAAAGTTCTTAAAGGAAATAAAAAATGCTACTGCAGTGAATACATAAATGATAAGAAAGCAAAATAGCCATATGCCAATAGAGAGAACGTTTTAGTGGTCTCAATAGAAGTCCAAACAAGACACAAGATTTCCTTAAGCCAAAGACTAGTCTAGAGCAAGGCCCTACCTCTTTAATTATCTGAAGGCTGAGAGAGGTGAGGAAGCTGCTGAAGAAAAGTCTGGAGCTAGGAGAGGTCAGTTCACTGGGTTGGGTTCAGGAGGTTGAAGGAAAGAAGCCATCTCCAAAACATAAAAGTGTAAGGTAAAGTAATAAGTGGTGATGTAGAAGCTGCAGCAAGTCATCTAGAATATCTACCTAAGATCATTAAAGAGGGGCTTCCCAGGTGTTGTCTTATTTTAAGAAATTGCCAGAGCCACTCCAACCTTCAGGAATCACCACCCCGATCAATCAGCAGCCATCATCAGGCAAAACCCTTCACCAGCAAAAAGATTATGACTCACTAAAGGTTTAGGTGATGTTTAGCAATTTTTAGCAACAAAGTAATCTAATTAAGGTATGCAGTTATTTTAGACATGATGCTATTGGACACTTAATAGACTACATGAAAGTGTAAATATAACTTTTATATGCTCTGAAATACCAAAAAATTCTTGTGACTCACTTTATCGGGATGCTCACTTTATTGTAGTAGTTGGGAAACAAATCTATAATATCTCTGAGGCATGCCCGTGTCTGTATTAGTTAAGTTTCTTTCAAGCATAAGCTATAGGGCTGTAGGCTGTGAATTCGATATTTAATGAATCAACAACATGTATTAAATAAGAATATTTAAACAGAAACCCATATAAAACAAGGTTATGTATTTTTTTAATTTTTTTTTAAGTTATGTATTGAATGATTGATGAAAACATGACCAGAGGCCGTGTGATTTCCCTGTAGTATTCAGTAATTCAGTGCTTGCAGTGACTTCACAGAACATAAGTACTGAGACTAATAAGAATGGACTGTATTGTTTACATTTGACCACTTAACAATGAATATATTACATGTATGTTAGTTGTTTAATCAACACAAACTATTAGAATAGGTATCTTTGCAAACATATAAACATTTTAAAAAAATTCTGGCAATTTGTTATTTCCTGGTAATTTTATACGGCCCAATTGTGGTAATTTCATTTGCTTTTGCTTTTATAGCTCTTTATTATAATCTTCTAATTTTATGCATCAATTTTGTGAAAAACAACTAAAAAACAAATTGTCAAAAACTAGGGTTTTCAGTATTTTATTCCTTGGGTACTTGTGTCAGACTATAAGTCTCAGGAATCTTCAATTACATTTTTGTTTGTATTTAACTTCAGTTGGTTGAGCTTTTTGGGTAATGATCACAAGATAACATGATTGTTGTGGTACTGATGGAAATCACATACATCTTTTGATTGTAGAGAGAATGACATTCTTAGTGAACTAGAAAAGGCTGTGCCTAGGTGCCTCTTGTGAAAACTCAGGCATAAGAGCCCAAGGGCTGTGTGTTCATGGACGAGCCGGAAAGCCTGGCTCCAGCTCCATGCTGTAATATAGCGTTCCTTACATCTCGGGCAGTTTAATATTTTAGAAAACATCTGTAGAGAAAAGTCATTTTTTCCAGAACTTATTTTTAATAATATTCCTTAAAAATAAAATTCTTTGTTTTAATTTATGCTTAGTTACTTTCTAGGCTGTATGTCTTTTTTTACTTTTAATTTGTTCTTTGGAAAATTTCAAGAATTTGTGGACACCACCCTGTGTATAGGGTCGCAGAGTCGAACACCACTGATGCGACTTTGCACGCGCGCGCACAGTGTATGATAGCCCACTGTGTTCAGAAAGACGACTGAAATGTTACGTAGTAAATTTTGCCATTTAAACTATTGGCCTTTCACAGTCAATTAGAAAACTAGAGAAACGCATTATCCACGTCGATTAAGACCTTGGTCTCTATGGTATGTACAGCTCAGCGATTGAGATGCAAGAAGGATGTAACAGAACTTCTGTTTTTAGACCTTTAGCTAAACATAAAATAAACGAAGGTTCATGAATATTGAATACATAGCTGGTCGCTGGCATCATCATGTAGCCTGTATTTCAGGTGCTTATAGGTGAGGAACCTCCACCCAGGCTTCACTTCCCCAGGGGAAACTGAGAGTTCCATGCGCATGCACTCTCAGCAGACTGCAGTGTAAAGATTCAGAAACTGTATCACCTTCTATTGGAAAAACTCCTACAATATTTCCTAATGCTGTGGGCCAGTAATCTTAAAAATCTTCTGTGCCACACAGAGGTCTGTTGGTTGTGTTACAGAAAGGTAACATGTCAAATTTAAGATTAATTGTACATTGTCTTCTTTCTTAAAATAAAAACCCCAGACCCCCTCACTTGCCAGGTTTGCTGACCTTTCTTGTGATGACAAGGAGCTACCAGTAGTGTGTTATCTAGCAGATATTTGAAATAATAAGCAAACTTAGCTTGCCCCTTCAAGGTAAAGGTCACTTTTTAATAATGGATGAGAAAGGAAATGCTTTTGAAAGACACTCATGCTATGAAAAAAGCATTTTAGGAATGTTTTTCTCATTAATGATTTAGTTGCCATAAAGTGGGTTTCACCTGTAAAAACTCATATCTCCATATTTAAGGAAGTTGGAATTTTAAAATCTTCCAAATAAGATGTGAATTCATTTGTTAAAACTAGTAAAAAGCAATACTGCCCAGTTAGTTTGCATGGATGAGTGACTGACACCATGGAAGACGGAAATTTACTAGCCAAATTTAAAGGAAAACTTTTTGCATAATTGGTGGATGGGGTTGAAAAATGAGCACATGATTTAGGAAGTACAGACAATAAGGCACTTCTTCCATTTGAATCTCTTCTATCTTTGTAAAGTGTACATAAAAGTTATGACAGTGACTAAAATTATGAATGAAAATAAACGGAATTCTGAGCTAGGCCTTCAGATTCCTGTCTCACCAAATGTTAAACCAAGACTTAAAAATAATAAGGTATATTAAATAAGGTGGCCTCAATATTTTAAGATGAGAGACACATAATGGGTCTTTTGAACCTTTAACAAGTAAAATAAATTTTACTGTTTATTTTTCATCTTTTAAATTTATATTTTTGTGTAAGTTTAATAATATGAATATATTATCAGAGCAGCATATGAATGTGACTTATAAAAAAGATCCCATACACTGAGAATGTGTGTTAAAATTTTTCTGAAAGGTTTATGTAATAAACAAGTTCATGGATCACTAATCTGAACTGACTATTCAGAGTAGAAAATTAAATTAGGGAGATTGGATAGACTTTTCACTTCTTTTAAAACAAAATTTCCCGAAGAGGAGTGTTTAGGAAAAATCTTTCATTTATTATTTGTATTTTAAAAAGTGAAAGGCAATTTAATACTAGAAAACTAAAAGGGATGTAATTGCAGAAGAAAGGATAAAGCATTAAATTATAAAATAACTTTCTTATGAACAACTTAATACATTGTCCTTTAAGGGGGTTCCCTGATGGCCTGGTGGTTAGGATTCTGGGCCTTTGCTGCCGTGGCCGGGCTCAGTCTCCGTCAGGGAACCGAGAGCCTGCAAACCGTGGGCTCTGAATCCACCTTGGAGCAGTATTGGTCTGCATACCCTAATGCTCACCGTCTTCTTTTTTCCACTTGTAACATGTCAGGTCCTTTGTACTTTTTAAAAATTCTTTTTTAAAAATGCTATATGCATGTTGACCTTTCCTGTGATAGTTCTCTTCTTTATTCACGTCTTCCTGGGCATAGGACTCAGGTGAGGTAACCCTGGTCCTATCCTCACTAAAACAAAGACTTCACAGTGGTCAGGGAGTGAGCGCTTTTGCCTTTTCCATTTTAGTTTTACTTTCTGAATGTGTAAGGCCCACTCTAACCCCCTGACATCTGTAGTTTCACACAAACATATCTCTGGTTCCTCTTCTCTTAGTACGTACTAGTTCCTACCCACCAACTACTTCTTCACATTATAAAAGTCATTTTAACTCTACACCTACATTTTGTGATATTGGACATCTTTGCATGTGTAGGTCCAATCTTATTGGCCAAACTTCCTACTCCTAGTTTTCTCGATTTTTATTCAGTTTCCAAACAACCACTGAAATCTCAGTATTTACTTGCAATACTGGGAGAGAAGATGATGAAAATTCTGTGTATAATTTTCACTGAATTGTTTTCCTTAGTCATTTGGTGTGTATATCAAAGGAGAAAAGGACCCAGGCAAAGAAAACCATACTAAAGGACCCGCAGAATTCTCTAGAATGGGTGGCATTTTCCATCACCAGAGCCATCTCTCAGTCTCAGGAAATGAGGTAAATGGAAACTTTCTATGAAAACTAAATCTGTTGAAGTTATTCTGGTTTAATCACAATGTCAACAAAGAAAGTAGTTATTGTGGTTTCATTTCTGTTGTGTGCCTAAGCCTGTGCCCTTGAGAAGTCACACAGCAGAGGTTATCAATTTATGCACACGTACCAAGACTCCCAACACACGAGATCATTCAGTGGGAGCAGTCAGGCTTGACCCCAGACAAAATGCACATTTGATGCACTCCCTGTCCCCTAAAAATACCCCTCTCCATTTCTTTGTTAGTCGCCAGTCTCTTTCCTGCCCTCCCCACACCACTGTATGGTCCCCAGGCTGCTGAGGGGCCTCACACGCGTTTATTCCCAGCGGGAAATCCCTCTCTCACCCGCTGCTCTCTCTTCTTAAGAAGTGAGTCAGTGGAAGCTTGGCATTCACTTTGGAAAGCTGTTGGCTTCTGGGATGCACCAACAGCAAACTGACTAGATCCAGCAGAGTGCAGCATGTTATTTAGTGTAGAAAGAATTTTCCAGGGGGACAAATAGGACGAAAGGGAGACAGAGTATGCTTGGTTATGAAAGCACTGGCTTTCTGAAGGCATATAAAAGAAGGTTCATAGCATACAAGAAAAACTGAAAATAGAATGGTGGTGGGGGGCAAGAACTGAAACCAGCAATGAGGGGGCAGGCAAGGGGACGTCTCCGCTTCCCTTTTCTGCAGGTACTGAACTAACGCACGGCTACGTTTGGAAGGAGTGAGAGATGGAATGTTTCCTCTCAAGGGTACAGAGCAAGACCTTGAAGATGGTCAGGAAATTGTGTCAGGCCAGGACCTCAAATGATGACCTAGATCTCTGCAAAGCTTTTTTATATTTGGCAGTCTGGATAAGCTTGTGTATTTTTTTTTTTTTATAATAACATTTTTATGTGTGTAATCAAAACACTTAGGATTACAAAGAAAACTAATTACACTGAAATACCATTATCAAAATATTAAAGATATGATATGATATATATGATATGATAGCATCTGCTTTTTTAATAACATGTTAAACAATAGGATCTGGTAATTGGACTAATTGCTACCTAATTTTGAAATAGTGATGAATATAAGTTATATATTAGTATATGAACCATAACTATGACACAAAATATCTGTAATTTCTGTCATTAAAATGTTGACAGGACAAAAAGTTGACAGAATAGCTAATTTCATGGTGGCTTGTTCCCTATTTTATAATTGAGGAAAGAAAGAAACATTTAAGTTTCAGTTGGAGAAAAAAACAGTGAAATAATTAGTGAACATAAAGATGTAACATTTTTTTCATCCAAGTTCAAGAACCTTTTAATGTTATTATTCTTGGGAGTCCTTGAACTCCAGGTTAAGAACTTCCATAGCTAAGGGCTGGAGAGGTTGGTCAAGGAACTGTCAAGGAGGGTGTCCTTGGTGGGCCAGAGGATATAACACTGGTGAAAACAGTCTAGGGTAACAGTTTGGAATAGCAGTTGGATATCTAAAATACCTTTGAAATCCATTTTCTTTCTCTGATTCTCAGTGCCATCAGCCAAAGGCAGCCTCCTATCTCTTGCCTTTGTCTGTGCAGAGCTTCCTAGCTCACCCTGCAACCCACTCTCCCGGCACCTCTCCACAGTCCTGAGGAGTAGCTTCGTTTATCTTTCAGTTATGCTTCTGGGGTCAGAGCCACTCTGGTTCTTCATTGCCGCCCACATGGGTATGTAGCTCTTTATTGTGAATTTAAAGTTTCTTCGTGTCGGCTTTGGTCTGTCTTTACAGTCTAAGTCTCCATTAGTCTTCTCCGCATACCCCACGATGCAAAGTCAAAGTGAAGCTGCTCAGTCGTGTCCGACTCTTTGAGGCCCCATGGACTGTACCCCACCGGGGTCCTCCATCCATGGAGTTTTCTAGGCAAGAGTACTGGAGTGGGTTGCCATTCTGCAGGCAAACCCCACTATGGTTCCTTGGTTGGATCTCAGTGTATCCCTGTATAGCCTTTTCTCAGGCGGTTGCTTCCATCTCAGAGTTTCTTTCCCACATTATATGGGCAGAAATCTTAGTCATGCTAAAAGCCTAAGTTCAATCACCTCCCATTGTGAGATTAGGAACTTAGTCTTACTCAACTTGGTTTCTAGATGAATGATTATCTATAGCCTTTGCTCACAAAAAGATGATTAATAAGATCATTTGAAATGAAAGAACAAGACTAAACATGTGATATTGGGGAAGTCCAAGATCATAGATTTTAAAATTTATGATGAGATTCAAGGTAGAGCGATTCAGCAGCAGGTCTAAGGAGTGAGCGAAAGAATTCTAATATCTCAGTGTAAGAAATAGGGAATTGATCAGTTATCAACAGGACATGAACCGTGAACTCCCAGATGTTCAAGCTGGGTTCAGAAAAGGCAGAGGAATCACAGATCAAATTGCCAACATCCGTTGGATCACTGAAAAAGAGAGTTCCAAAAAAACATCTGTTTCTACTTTATTGATGATGCCAAAGCCTTTGACTGTGTGGATTACAATAAACTGTGGAAAATTCTGAACGAGATGGGAATACCTGCCTCTTGCCTTACCTGCCTCTTGAGAGATCTGTATGCAGGTCAGGAAGCAACAGTTAGAACCGGACATGGACCAACAGACTGGTTCCAAATTGTGAAAGGAGGACGTCAAGGCTGTATATCGTCACCCTGCTTATTTAACTTATATGCAGAGTACATCATGAGAAACGCTGGGCTGGATGAAGCACAAGCTGGAATCAAGATTGCCGGGAGAAATATCAATAACCTCAGCTATGCAGATGACACCACCCTTATGGCAGAAAGTGAAGAGGAACTAAAGAGCCTCTTGATGAAAGTGAAAAAGGAGAGTGAAAAAGTTGGCTTAAAGCTCAACATTCAGAAAACTAAGATTATGGCATCTGGTCCCATCACTTCATGGCAAATAGATGGGGAAACAGTGGAAACAGTGGCTGACTTTATTTTTCTGGGCTCCAAAATCACTGCAGATGGTGATTGCAGTCATGAAATTAAAAGACGCTTACTCCTTGGAAGGAAAGTTATGACCAATCTAGACAGCATATTACAAAGCAGAGACATTACTTTGCCAACAAAGGTCGATCTAGTCAAATCTATGGTTTTTCCAGCAGTCATGTATGGATGTGAGACTTGGACTATAAGGAAAGCTGAGCACCAAAGTATTGATGCTTTTGAACTGTGGTGTTGGAGAAGACTCTTGAGAGTCCTTTGGACTGCAAGGAGATCCAACTAGTCCATCCTAAGGGAAATCAGGCCTGAATATTCATTGGAAGGACTGATGTTGAAGCTGAAACTCCAATACTTTGGCCATCTGATACAAAGAACTGACTCATTTGAAAAGATCCTGATGCTGGGAAAGATTGAAGGCGGGAGGAGAAGGGGACAACAGAGGGTGAGATGGTTGGATGGCATCACCGACTCGATGGACATGAGTTTGAGTAAACTCCGGGAGTTGGTGATGGACAGGGAGGCCTGGTGGTCACAGAGTTGGACATGATTGAGCGACTGAACTGACTGAACTGAACAGTTATCAATTGAAGGTCTTATCTCACTTTGTTTGGAGAAATCTGTTTTCATTTTATTTGGCTTTACTACTTGATCTTGCTCCTGTTATCATGTCCGCACCAATGAAAAAGAGGAGAGGATGGTGATAGGAGATGAGGTTTTGCTTATTGACTGTCAACTATGGTGGAATCAATATCAGCATTGGGTCAGGGTGGGGGGTGTCTAGAGAGTATCATTCACAGTAAGGCTATTTTCTTCAAAGGTTCCTTTTACATAGTTTTGACTCCAGCTTTCCGTTTCTTAAATGTTGCCTGCCTTTAACCTGTATGAGGTTCCACATAGGAATTCTCATGCTAACCAACTGCAGCTTTCCAGCTCCCATCACACCCATTATAGAACAAGGCAATCTCACGGCTGCTGATATCAGACCTGATGAATTCTCTGTTCCCTATAAATTATTCAAAAGCAATTTCGACTTACCAGAAACAAATTTCCCTTTCTATGAAAAAGGCAAGCTTTGGTCACTTTCACTTTACAATAACCTAATGATACTCAAAACTAAATAGATGCATACAGAATATTTCTCAAGAAATTTGTCCTTTGAAGGCTAAACTGACCTAAATTCATATCTCTTTACCAGATTCAAATGCAACTTGATATCTCTCAGATGAAAGAGCTGGGAGAGAATTAATATTAAACTGACCTTGAGTTCTCTCAATTTCTGATGAAAAGTTTCAAGTTGCAAATGTTCCTTCCGTGCTTTTGGAACACATTTTTCATAGCTGGAGCAGGCACTCCATTTGCAAGTTCTTTATTTTAGAATTTCTTGGGTAGAATTTTGTGCAACTCATCCACTATGGTAATTCCTTGCAATATAACAAACACATCTGACCACCACACACAATGGCAGTGAGTGCAGAGACTTGGGCACTGCCGCCTACTCTGCTTTGTCATCCTGTCTGGCCCAAGGAAACAGGAGATGGCAGACCTGTGTGACTATGCAATATTTAGGACAAAGATGACTCAGTTTAAAAGGAAGCACTATCTTAGCTCTGAGGTGACAGGACAGGTCTGCAAACAAATACCCTCCATGGAAATGATGATGACAAGTATATGCCCAAAGGAAAGATGCACGTGGCATGTGGACCTCATGAATAATTTGCCTTAATTGTCCATTCTTAAACTTGTGCTTGCAATGCAGGAGACCAGGGTTCGATCCTGGGTTGGGAAGGGCCCCTGGAGAAGAGAATGGCAACCCACTCTGGTATTCTTGCCTGGAGAATTCCATGGACAGAGGAGCCTGGTGGGCTACAGTCTCTGAGGTCGTAAAGTGTCAGACATGACTAAGCGACTAACATGTATGCCTTCCTGAATAATTTGTCTTAACTGTCCATTCTTAAACTTGTGCCCCAACAATTCCCATGAAGATCAAATACACATACTTTGGCTGATTCTCCTTTTGTGATTTTAGCAGGCATTTTACTGAAATAAGGAGACAAGTGTAAGCCAAGGAAATACAACGCATCCTGATGAAGCCTCTGACATTTTGGTTGAAACAGGTGAAGAGTGTCGAACCGCCTTTCAGCAAGGGTTGCCTGGCTTCTCAACCATCTTCTCAAAGGCTGCGGTAAGTCCTGCAGCTGCTGCTGCTGTTGGCATTACAGCCTGCTAGAAAAATCTGTGGGAGACAGAACTCATGTGCTTTCGCTTACATTTTTTGATGATTAAAACTAGAAAAGAAACCAAGCATTAAGTGTACTGGTCTACATTGGGCAACCACACAATCCTGCTTTTTCTGCTTGTTTATTTCCACCGGGGTTTGCTTGTCCGTGGAGGGACGAGTTAAAAAACGAAGCAAACTCAGTCTCTAATGGTAGATAGGGGACAGGTGGGTATGAAGTCCCAAGTTACCCTTGCTCTTTTGGCCATGGTTTTCTGAATCAAATGCAAAGATACCAGCGGATGTGAGGCACACGGCCGCTCTCTTCACCACCCCACGTGCATTCGTGGGGTCCTCACTGCTGTGCTACAGGATCTGAAGTTGCATCCCCTGAGCCCACATCTCACTAAGGCAGCTTTCTTCCCACTGTGTCCCTGAGAACAGGATGAGGTGAGAACTCGATGCTCTTGAGGTGTAGAAAGTGAAAGTGAAGTCCCTCAGTCATGTCCAACTCCTTGCAGTCCCATGGACTGTAGCCCACCAGGCTCCTCCGTCCGTGCGATTTTCCAGGCAAGAATACTGGAGTAGATTGCCATTTCCTTCTCCAGGGGATCTTCCCTGCCCAGAGATCCAACCCAGGTCTCCTGCATTGCAGGCAGACGCTTTACCCTCCGAGCCACCAGGGAAGCCCATGAGATCCTGTGAGATGTAGAAAGAGCTCACTGTTGCCCACAAAATTACACCATCCACAGGAAAGCTAATACTACACCTGTGAAGAAAGCCTAACGTCCTTTGTTTATTCAAGTCCAGAGAGAAAAGTGCTCCTTCATATATTATAGATTTTTTAAAAAAAAATCACAAATTATCAAAGACTATTAAAGATCTCTTTAAACCCCCCTAATGTTCCACAGGGTTTTGGCCATGCATTAATCTTCCCTTTTTCTCTCAGAGGCATTGTAACCTCTTCCTGCTTTAAAGAAAGGACGGAGCCTGTGCTAGGAAAAAGTTGAAGGCCATACCGTTTGAAGAGCTGAAACACTGGGGAAATGCAAATTCTACAGAGCATCAGTTCTCAGTGTTAGCGTGGACAGCATTCACTGTGTGTGTGTACACTTAGTATAATCCATATTCCTGACCCCCAGTCCCTACAGTCAGATTTGGAAGACCCAATCTGATGTCCAGGGGTATCTGACAAGTGCCGAGGTGATTCTAATTTGTGGTTTTCAGACCACATTTTGAGAAACAATGAGATGGAGATCAGCAGGCTCTTATAAAAGCTCTTTTAAGTACGTGCAGCTTGTATTTGGTGATTTAGTGAGTCTTTTCTGCTCCTGGTGATCCCTGCCTCCCCACAGAGCAGGGCCCGCCTGCAGGACTCAAGCATCCTTACAATGTCCACGTGAGGGAAAAGAGACACACCCGGCATGTTCCAGCGGGACGCCTCTTCTTTCCCTTGTTTCAACTTCAGTGCCTTCCGGATGTTTCTTTATACCAGCTAGCAAGTGCTTAAGAACCAACAAGATGAACTGCCTGATGCTTAGATTATAATGACTGAAAATAGCTTACTGTTCCCTCCTCAGGTCCTTTGTACTAACAGTTCCTCTACTGAAGTCGTTCCTCCAGATCTTTATTTCATCTGAAATACCATTTTCTCAGACAAGTTTCCTTGACTATTCCTTGAAACTAGGCTCCCAACCCCACCACTCCTCTCAGTTCAGTTCTGTCGCTCAGTCGTCTGACTCTCTGCAACCCCAGGGACCGCAGCACGCCACGCCTCCCTGTCCATCACCAAACTCCCAGAGTCTACCCAAACCCATGTCCATTCAGCTGGTGATGCCATCCAGCCATCTCACCCTCTGTCGTCCCCTTCTCCTCCTGCCCCCAATCTTTCCCAGCATCAGGGTCGTTTCCAATGAGTCAGCTCTTCGCATCAGGTGGCCAAAGTATTGGAGTTTCAGCTTCAACGTCAGTCCCTCCAATGAACATCCAGGACTGATTTCCTTTAGGATGGACTGGTTGGATCTCCTTCAGTCCAAGGGATTCTCAAGAGTCTTCTCCAACACCGCAGTTCAAAAGCATCAGTTCTTTGGTATTTGGCCTTCACTTTCACATCCGTACATGACTACTGGAAAAACCATAGCTTTGACTAGATCGACCTTTGTTGGCAAAGTAATGTCAGCCACTCTTAAACTCAGATACTTATCAGTGTCAGAAATTATCCACTTTACTTCCTATCTCTTCCCACAGGAAAGCAAAACTCTATGAGAGCTATTGGCCTTCTATTGTTTTTACGGCTTGTCTCCGACACATAGTAAGATTTCAGTAACTATTTTGCCAGTAACAGGATGGTCATGAATTTCTCCCAAGAATATGTTTTACAAGTGGACATGGCATGATGGCCTTGCCTTTGTCCTTGGGAATTTCCATACTGGGGCAGGCTGGAAAGGAAGCTGCCTTGGGAGGCTGGCTCCCTTTTAGTTCACAGTCTGAAAGTCTCCCTACCAAGGGGACTCTGTCACAGGAGAAAAAGCACAAGGGGTGGGAGGAAGTCAGGGAGGCGAAAGCAATTTGGATTTTTCCCATTTTAAATGTCCTTCCCCTCCCCCCCATTTATTTTTATTAGTTGGAGGCTATAAATGTCCTTTTTTAAACTGAGACTTCTTAATACTGGATAAATAGCCCCAACAGAATATCATCTTAAGAAAATGGTCATCTCATGGCAGACAACTCTCCCTATGTATCTGACACTTTCCTAACCCAGAGCTAGAGCTAGCTGCTTTATCTTTGCATGACCTTCTTAGCGGATACTACCCAAAGTTTGAGGCTGGTAGCCTGTATAAAGAGGTGGATTCCAGGTGAATATCAACAACCTGGTTTAAATGCTGGGCCTTCTCTAATAAATTATGTAATCTTTAATCCTCATTTTCATATTTGAGAAAAGGAGGAAGTTGGTCTAAATTAGGTCTCAGTCTCTTCCTGCATTCACAAGAATTTTATGTCAATTTACAGTCCCAGGTGGGCGGGCGCTGGGAAACCATTTGTGAGTAAGATGCGCCACCTACTGGTCAATCTCTTAAATTACAAAGTAAGGTTCCAATGAGGTGCAGTATTGAAACGTCGAGCGGAACTTAGTCCAGATTTTACTGGAAACTTGGAAGTCCTCTATTATATCAATTGCACATATTGACTCATTCCCTGCCTTCTGAATGCCGTGAGGATTTTTCCATTGATGAGGTATTCATTTTTTCCATTCCTGTGAAATCAGCAAATGACACAAATCTTACTTAATATTTCTTATGTTCACCTCTCTGTTCCAGGCAGTTTGCGAGCCGTGGAAGGATAGAAATATCCTTTTTGGCCAAGAAGACATGAGTTTGAATCTATACTCACTTATCAGCTACATGACCACAGGCAACTTTCTCAGGTGAAGGTAACATGGGTCAAGGGGGGGAAATCTAGTGGTTGACACTCTGCGCCAGACCCTGTAATTGTTGGTCTATATACTTAATTTAATCCACATAAGAGTCTTAACAGGTAGACATTATCATGTCCCGTTAAATGTTGGTAGCCCACTGCCTTTCTCATCCTATTCTCTTTCCGTGGATTGCCTTGGCATGATCATGATTTCAGCGTGTACACGTATGGCAGAGACAGACCCCTGATTGCAGGGGGTTAGGAAAGTGAATGAAGGAATGTGTTGCTAGACAACTCTTCCCGAGAATCTGCCTTACAAAAGGAGATGAGAGATAGAAAGTTTGTCACAAGAAATGTACGTTCAAGAGAGCCTTCTCTACCTCCCTCAGGATATTATAGACAAGCATGCCTTTAGACTGGGAAAAAGTGAGTTTAAAGATAGCAGCAAGGCCAGACCTAGCAAGGGAGACCCAGCCTCCCTCTAAGAGGCCTGTGTCTAGCAGGCGATTACTTCATGGCAGCGTCAGCTCCAGGGACTGCTCCCGGCGTCTTGAAACACGCTTTTGTCTGGGCTCTGCAAGCACAAAACTCCATTTGGTTTCCTTTTGGTCCTGTTGGCTGTTTGCGTTCGGCCTCTGAGGCCAGACCCGCCTCCCTGTGCCAGACTTCTGACTGGCTCTGCCCTTGTTCCCGCGGCTTTCGCCACAGCTCTCTTCTCTTGGAATTTACAGTCTTCCTGGGTGACCTCAATATACAGTGCCAACTCCACATGCAAATGATTTCATATAGAACACAGCGGAATCTCTTGGTCCGACCTCTGCTCAGAGCTCCAGGGTTCCATCCCCCCCACAGGATCACCTGGATAGCTACGTGCACAGAACCATTATGCTAACAAGCGAGAGCATAAAATACCATCAGAAGCCAACTGCACTGTTTACTCCTGCGGTCCGTTCAGGCCCATTCAGTGGGGCTGGCTTTCCCCTGCATCTTGAGACAGTTGAGTTCAGTTCAGTCGCTCAGTCATGTCCGACCCCATGAACCACAGCACGCCAGGCCTCCCTCTCCATCACCAACTCCCGGAGTTTACTCAAACCCATGTCCATTGAGTTGGTGATGCCATCCAACCATCTCACCCTCTGTCGTCCCCTTCTCCTCCTGCCTTCAATCTTTTCCAGCATCAGGGTCTTTTCCAATGAGTCAATTCTTTGCATCAGGTGGCCAAAGGATTGGAGTTTCAGCTTCAGCATCAGTCCTTCCAATGAACACCCAGGACTGATCTCCTTCAGGATGGACTGGTTGGATCTCCTTGCGGTCCAAGGGACTTGGACTTGTCTTGAGACAATTCTAGGGCAATTCTTTTATTTTTCCTGATGACCGTTAGCATACTTTAGCATACCGTGAAAGTCACAGGATACAGTTACTCTGACACTGGGCGCTGTGGAGCCGACTGCCCTTTGGAGCCTGGGCGCCAGTCTGCCTCACCTTGCTTGCACTTAGGGTTAGAGCCTTTGACAGGGCACCGTGACCATCATGGCAACCGCGGAAGGGAGTCTCATCTGCCTTCTTTTCATAGAAGGACATCAAAGATCAGCAGGTCACATTTACAATAGAACTCAAGACACATGGCTAAAATGACTGATGTTATTTCATGCACCAAGGTTTACACTTTGTTCAAAATGGAGTCTCTCACGCTTTGTGCCTCTCAGTCCCTTGGCGTCATCCTCCATCACAGCCAAGTAAATATGCTGCGACAATCAGAATTCCCGAGTAGAGGCAAGTGTTTAAAGCACAGCCACTTTCTTTTTTTTATTTATTTATTTTTTCAGTGGGTTTTGTCATACATTGATATGAATCAGCAATAGATTTACACGTATTCCCCATCCCGATCCCCCCTCCCACCTCCCTCTCCACCCGATTCCTCTGGGTCTTCTCAGTGCACCAGGCCCGAGCACTTGTCTCATGCATCCCACCTGGGCTGGTGACCTGTTTCACCATAGATAATATACATGCTGTTCTTTTGCAACATCCCACCCTCACCTTCTCCTACAGAGTTCAAAAGTCTGTTCTGTATTTCTGTGTCTCTTTTTCTGTTTTGCATATAGGGTTGTCGTTACCATCTTTCTAAATTCCATATATATGTGTTAGTATGCTGTAATGTTCTTTATCTTTCTGGCTTACTTCACTCTGTATAATGGGCTCCAGTTTCATCCATCTCATTAGAACTGGTTCAAATGAATTCTTTTTAACGGCTGAGTAATATTCCATGGTGTATATGTACCACAGCTTCCTTATCCATTCATCTGCTGATGGGCATCTAGGTTGCTTCCATGTCCTGGCTATTATAAACAGTGCTGCGATGAACATTGGGGTGCACGTGTCTCTTTCAGATCTGGTTTTCTCAGTGTGTATGCCCAGGAGTGGGATTGCTGGGTCATATGGCAGTTCTATTTCCAGTTTTTTAAGAAATCTCCACACTGTTCTCCATAGCGGCTGTACTAGTTTGCATTCCCACCAACAGTGTAAGAGGGTTCCCTTTTCTCCACACCCTCTCCAGCATTTATTGCTTGTAGACTTTTGGATAGCAGCCATCCTGACTGGCGTGTAATGGTACCTCATTGTGGTTTTGATTTGCATTTCTCTGATAATGAGTGATGTTGAGCATCTTTTCATGTGTTTGTTAGCCATCTGTATGTCTTCTTTGGAGAAATGTCTGTTTAGTTCTTTGGCCCATTTTTTGATTGGGTCATTTATTTTTCTGGAATTGAGCTTCAAGAGTTGCTTATATATTTTTGAGATTAATCCTTTGTCTGTTTCTTCATTTGCTATTATTTTCTCCCAATCTGAGGGCTGTCTTTTCACCTTACTTATAGTTTCCTTTGTTGTGCAAAAGCTTTTAAGTTTCATTAGGTCCCATTTGTTTAGTTTTGCTTTTATTTCCAATATTCTAGGAGGTGGGTCATAGAGGATCTTGCTGTGATTTATGTCGGAGAGTGTTTTGCCTATGTTCTCCTCTAGGAGTTTTATAGTTTCTGGTCTTACATTTAGATCTTTAATCCATTTTTAGTTTATTTTTGTGTATGGTGTTAGAAAGTGTTCTAGTTTAATTCTTTTACAAGTGGTTGACCAGCTTTCCCAGCACCACTTGTTAAAGAGGTTGTCTTTTTTCCATTGTGTATCCTTGCCTCCTTTGTCAAAGATAAGGTGTCCATAAGTTCGTGGATTTATCTCTGGGCTTTCTATTCTGTTCCATTGATCTATATTTCTGTCTTTGTGCCAGTACCATACTGTCTTGATGACTGTGGCTTTGTAGTAGAGTCTGAAGTCAGGCAGGTTGATTCCTCCAGTTCCATTCTTCTTTCTCAAGATTACTTTGGCTATTCGAGGTTTTTTGTATTTCCATACAAATTGTGAAATTATTTGGTCTAGTTCTGTGAAAAATACCGTTGGTAGCTTGATAGGGATTGCATTGAATCTATAGATTGCTTTGGGTAGAATAGCCATTTTGACAATATTGATTCTTCCAATCCATGAGCATGGTATGTTTCTCCATCTGTTTGTGTCCTCTTTGATTTCTTTCATCAGTGTTTTATAGTTTTCTATGTATAGGTCTTTTGTTTCTTTAGGTAGATATATTCCTAAGTATTTTATTCTTTTTGTTGCAATGGTGAATGGTATTGTTTCCTTAATTTCTCTTTCTGTTTTTTCATTGTTAGTATATAGGAATGCAAGGGATTTCTGTGTGTTAATTTTATATCCTGCAACTTTACTATATTCATTGATTAGCTCTAGTAATTTTCTGGAAGAGTCTTTAGGGTTTTCTATGTAGAGGATCATGTCCACAGCCACTTTCTTCTCTGAGATCTGTGAGGCCCAGTGTGTCCACTGTCTCCCAGCCCCCCCCCCCCCACACACACACCCACATGTGGATTCTTGCGGACGTGGATTCATAGAACAGAACAAAAACTGGCTTGTTCCGCTCCGATGGGCAGAGAATGTTTCCATTCTCTTAAGAACCTAGTCAAGCATTCTGTCTTATCCTTCATAAAGTTCATCTTCTCTGCTGGTACCAATGAGCTATATTTACCCAACTTTTAGGATAGATGGCATATAAGGTAAAAGGATCCACCAGCTGCTCCTCTTTTTCTGTATCTCCAGCCTTTTTCTCCTTGCATGACTCCACTTTCAGAATCACGCACACTTAAACTGGTACCTTACTCAGGCCTTAAGAAGAATAACAAAACAATTCTCCCCTCATGTCTCCTTCGTGTTCAGCTGTCACCGGAATTGTCCTTTCTTTAATGTCAGACTGGTTCATTAGGACCAACTAAGAAACTTAGAAAAGCTGGAGTGTACATAAATGCCTCTTTGCAAACATTAGACAGCCTATAAGATAGTGAAGAATAATGGGGCTGGGTTTTAACCCAGTAGAAGATGAGCCCAATATTGGGGTCATGTCTATCTGAAGGGGCAAAGATGTTGAGCAGAGATTTCAACACACTCATGGAGTTCAGACCCATCAAGGAGATCTTGATAAATCAGATTCTGGGTTAGAATCGTGAAGACCAATCTTGGGAATCAGAATGAATGACAAAAAGACCACCCTTCACAATGTCTGAAGGTTGCTTAAAATTCTGAGACAAAATTGCAAAAATGGCAGATGATAGAAACAGGGCATCTATAGGGGATCCTGATAAAGGATGGACTTCAGCATGACTATGATTAATATGTCAAAATATGAAACACAGGTGTAAGCATTTCAGCATGAACAGGAAACTATAAACAAATAATTAAATGGGCACTAGAACTGGAAAAATAATTGTGGAAAGTAAGACCTTTTGGAGATTATTTGCTATTAAACTAGACAGAAGAATTTCAGGAGAATGTATGCAGAATAAAGCACAAAGAAACAGTTTACACCGAGAAGTGGAATATTGATTGTATGACATCATATTAGTAATATCTCAGAGGATTTACAATCTGCACAGAATTTAAGCATATGAGAACACAAACATATTACTTAAAACATGGTTAAATCAGATTCTGCGATGTCCACAAAATAGTTTACATACTAATCTGTATTTGATTCTAGAAAGCCTCAATGCATGGTGTGATATTTTTGGTAATCACTAAAAGAACAGTAAAGACTTAGTAACTTCCAAGTTAAGTGGGATCCTGTGTGTGTGTGTGTGTGTGTGCGCTAAGTCACTTCAGCCGACTCTTTGCAACCCTGTGGACTGTAACCTGTCAGGCTCCTCTGTCCATGGGCTTCTCCAGGCAAGAATACCGGAGGGGGTTGCCATTCCCTTTTCCAGGGGATCTTCCTGACCCAGGAATCAAACCTGGGTCTCCTGCATCGCAGGCAGATTCTTTACCACTGAGCCACCGGGCAAGCCCAAGTGGGCTATTTTTTTTTAATTAATTATTTTTTTTTAATTGAAGGATGATTCCTTTACAGAATTTTGCTGTTTTCTGTCAAACCTCAACATGACTCAGCCATAGGGATACATATATCCCCTCACTCTTGAACCTCCCTCCCCTCTCCCTCCCCACCCCACCCCTCTAGGCTGATACAGAGCCCCTGTTCCAGTTTCCTGAGCCAGACAGCAAATTCCCGTTGCTGTCTATTTTACACATGGTGATGTAAGTTTCCATGTCACTCTCTCCATATGTCTCACCCCTCCTCCCCTCTCCCCATGTCCATAAGTCTGTTCTCTATGTCTGTTTCTCCATTGCTGCCCTGTAAATAAGTTCTTCAGTACTACTTTTCTAGATTCCGTACATATGCGTTAGAATATGATATTTATCTTTCTCTTTCTGACTTACTTTACTCTGTATAATAGGTTCTAGGTTCCAAGTGGGCTATTTTGAGAGGAGGCAAGAAAGGTGAGGAATATAAGCAGAATAGAGAGACAGACTGGAAGCAAAAATGACAATACTACAGGTAAACCCAATTATACCAGTGATTAAATTAACTGTAAATGGACTGAACACCCTTCACTTATCACACTATTTCCCTAGTGTCTTTCATAGGCCAGATTTTCAAAAGACGGGTCTGCAGATGCTGTTTACACTTACCCAACTCGCACAATGAATTGTTTCTTTCTTAACTCACTCTGTATATCCGACTGCTCTTGACCAAGTTTCCAAGGATTTGCACAATGCCACACTCAGTGGAGGCTTCCTAATAGCCATCACGATATGGCCTTGCAGCAGTACCAGGAAACACTATCACCCTCCCTCTTGAAATCATTTTTTTTTTTTTTTTTGGCTCCATGACACCGTATTTTCTGGGTTTCATTCTCTCTCTCTGGCCACCCCTCTCAGTCACTCTCCCTGTTTCTCCCTGCCCTGTCTACTCCCTGGGTTTGAGCATTCTCTCTATATCTCACTTTATATTCTCTCCCTTAACAGTCTCGTCGATTTCCATGGCTTGAAATACTATACGTATGTATATTTGCTATACTCTAAGTATAAAGTATGTACAATACTCTAACTGTAGTCCAAAATGAACTTCTCATCTCACCTTGCTCTACACCCTGGTAACCTGCTCCTTTTTCAGTAAATGATGCCTTTCCGAACAGTTACCGAACAGTTACTTTGGTCATCCTTGATTGTCCATTTTCCCCATTTCCCTACCGCATTCAGTCCATCATCAAATCCTTCTGATTTCAGCTTTTAAATAGCTCTCGAGATCTGTCCACTTAGCTTCCTTATTCCCACCCTGGTCAAGACTACTTAACCTACTGCCTCCCGTTGCCTAGACTGTGGCACGAGTGTTCTAACCGGTGCTTCCCTTCCACTCTAGTCTCCTTCAAATTTATTCTTCATGCGGCAGTCAGAATGATCTTTTGAAACTGCCTTGCCCACTAGAATGTTGCTGGCTTTCTCCTGTAGCTAGGAGAACACCCAGGAAGCCCTGTCACCGACTCGGGCCCTGCGTTGGCGGCCTCAGGCCCACCTCTTCAGGTGGCCGCCTGCCTTCCCTGCCCTCCTCCTGCTCATGGTGCAGCTGCCCTGGGCTTTCTCAGACTCCACAAACCCACCAAGCTTTCATCCAGTTCAAGGACTTCATACGTGTTGTTTCTCCTGCCTAGAGAACCCTCATCCCAATGCTTTCTCTTGCTAACATTATTTCAGCCCTTGGTGGTGGTTGGTGGTTTAGTCACTAAGTCGTGTCCAACTCTTGTGATCCCATGGACTGTAGCCCGCCAGGCTCCTCTGTCCTTGGGATTCTTCAGGCGAGAATACTGGAGTGGGTTGCCATTCCCTTCTCCAGAGGATCTTCCCCACCCAGGAATCGAACCCAGGTCTCCTGCATTGCCGGCAGGTTCTTTACCGACTGAGCTAGGAGGGAAGCCCCTCATTCAGCCCTTAGGCCTAAGCTAAAATGTTACATCCTCAAGCAGGAATTCATTATATATTCCTGTGTCTTCTAATCTATACTAAACCCTCCATTTTAATCTTGTGTCAGTTCTGAACTTGTAGCTTTCAGCTCCAAATTCACCCCTTAGTACATGCTCTGCAATAATGGATGCAATTCCTACCCCAGGTTGGTGTTCTTGTTTTTTAAACAATAAGCGCATTGTTTTCTCAGTAGAGGGCGACAGAGGAACATTGCAAGGGGAAGGGGTCTCCTGCTTTTTGCAGCTGCTGAGGGTGGGTCTGCAGTTTGCGTGCGTGGACCTCTGGGGATGCTCCGTCTGAGCTCATCACCCAGGACACGCTATCCCCGGGAACCCTGCAGCCCCAGTGTGATGTGATGCAAACCTTCCCGTGACCCTGCCCATGGGGACCCCTCCTGCCCACCCGGGGGCCCTGATGACCTCTGCTCGCTCATTTCCCCCGCTCCTGGGGTCCTCCCTACACCACCACCCTCCCGTCCTCCCCACAGGGATCTCTCGTGCTCCGGCTCCCTGCTTTAGAGGCATCCCCAGCTCCTGTGACTCACCCAGGTACTAGCCGCCAGCTTCAGTTTGCCCGCCCCGTCTTGGGCTCCACAGGGTTACTTCTGTTTGCCCTCTGACTGCAGACTACCTCCCTCTGTCTCAACAAACTGGCGAGCTGCTCTTATAGCCAGGAGCTTCAGCTACATTTCCCACGGAGAGCCTTGGAGAGGGCTGCCCTTTCTAGGTCTGCCTTTCTGTGGGTACTCTCCCTTGGTGACACAGAGTTTTCTTAGAGCCTGTGTACGCATGTGGGCTAGTCGCTCAGTCATGTCCTACTCTTTACGACCCCATGGACTGTAGCCCATCAGGCTCCTTCGTCCATGGAATTCTCCAGGCCAGAATACTGGAGTGGGTTGCCATTCCCTTCTTCAGGGGATCTTCCCGACACAAAGATCGAACCTGAGTCTTCTGCATTGCAGACGGATTCTCTACCATCTGAGACATCATGGAAGCCATATTTATATGAAACTTCACTTTTTAAATCTCTGTATGATTGCACCTCTTGTTTGGATTCGGACTGCTACAGTTCTCTTCTCCCACCCCATAATTTTTCTTATTGCACCAATCACAATTGCATCTTTATCTGTGGGTCTGTTTCTTCGTATCTGTCTCTTCCACTGATATAAGCAGAAACAGAGCTATAACAGGAACTGTAAGTATAAGCAGAGCAGCCACTGTGTCTTTTTTTTTTTTTTTTTTAATTCCTAGGGCTTAGCATAATGCCTGGCTCTTAAAAAACACTCAATAAATACTTGTTGCATGAATGAATACTGTATAGCTGAGTTGATTTTCTGCTCATTTAATCTGCTGTGTTCTTATGAGGCCCCCTTAACTCTTCTCAGTCACTGCAATCTACACTGAAGATTATGCATGATGTATTCTGGAATTTGTCGCATTACAAGAGATCTGATTTTGGCCCTTTGTAAACAAAATAAAGCCATATTTTTATATTCTACCATTTCCGTGGTAAACCTGTTGTGGTGGTGATGCTTCCAACTGCAGTTACTCAGGATGCTGCTTTTCTTAGCTGTGTCCAAATTCACTATAAGATGCACATTTCTTTTCCAAAGAAGACTAGAAGTGTTTTTTTTTTTTTTAATCTATTTTAACTCTAACCACTCTACCACCACCCTTTTAGTTTTTCACATAAATTCTACCCCAAGACTCACACAGGCACATCCCTACAGGGCCTAGTGAGTAATTTAGATGACTGGACTCAGCGTGAGGAAATGAGCAGGAGGAGGGATTATGGCAGGGTGGAGAGCACATGCTTCACCTGAAGCATTTCATTAAAAAATTTATGAAAACACTGTGCGAGCCAAACACAACATCTGCAGGCACCACTAGCTCCGTGACTGCCCCCTGGCAAGCTCAGACGCCGCGGCAGGAACCATTCTAAATCTCAGGAACTAGGAATCTTAAAAGTGTGAGATGCTTGACATAGGGTTGCTTTGCGCATTTGTTTTGCTGAGGAAGGCCATTAAAGAAAAGCCGGCATCTATTAATACTACTGTCACTATTTCACAAAAGGAAACAGAAATTATCATCACTGGGAGGTGGGAAGCACACACTATCAGGATGACAAACCATCTACTCCATGAAAGAACCATTGGCAAGCTTGCATCATTGCTTCTATTTTTGTCCCCTGACTATAGATGGGAATGAACTTTGCTCCTTCAGAATGACCTTGACTGTTTACATAATAACATACAGTTTCCAGGGCCCCACTCAGGAGGTAAGAGGGTGGGAGATAGTTTGCATGTGTACTTTGGCAAACTCGTCAGGGGCTTCTGAAGCATGCCCAGGCTGGAACCTTCTGGTCTGTTCCCCTTTCATACTCAGAATACAGAAAGCAAGGCTTCTCACCCTGATTACAGAGAATCTTATTTGGAGGGAGACAGGGTTTTTGCAAAGCAGCTGATGGGCTCACATGGCCATGAAAGGCAGACACCTCCTGGTCTGTGTCACAAATAAATGATCCATAGTCTAGAAATAGGACGTATTCACAATGATTCAACATGCAAAGTCACTCCTCATTTTTTAAAAAAGTGTACTGATTTATTTATATACATATAGATAGATATACTGGAGAAGGAAATGGCAACGTACTCCAGTATTCTTGCCTGGGAAAATCCCATGGACAGAGGAGCCTGGTGGGCTACAGTCTGTGGGGTCGCAAAGAGTCAGACACGACCAAGTGACTAAGCACACAGATAGATATATAGATATTCCTTGTTACGGAGAGGAATTAATGTCTTTGTTAAAATATATAAAATACCCCCAAAGCCCTTAAAATTAAGAAACTAGGGCAATATAATTTTTGGAGAGAAGCCAATAGGGCAGAGTACCTAGGAAGGAGTGGGCCGTCTCTTGGACTGGGCAGCTGTCTGCCTCCCTAGAGGAGGCAGCCACTACTCAGCTGGAGACTTTTTCAAGAGAAATTGGACATCGGGATTTCTGTGCAAAATCTCTGAAATGTATGATGCTTACATGTGATTAAAAAAAATTGAACATCGCATTACCTGTTGCTGTTGTTTAGTCACTAAGTCATGTCCAACTCTTGCGATCCCGTGGATGGTAGCCCACCAGGCTCCTCAAGTCTGTGGGATTTCCCAGGCAACAATGCTGGAGTGGGTTGCCATTTCTTCTCTAGGGGATCTTCCCAACCCAGGGATCCAACCAGCATTTTCCACGTCTCCTGCACTGGCAGGCGAATTTTTTACCACTGAGCCACCAGGGAATCCCGTCGTGTTGCACGGCGGCGGTGGTGGTCCAGTCGCTCAGTCGTGTCCAACTCTTGTGACCCGGTGGACTGCAGCCCACCAGGCTCCTCTGTCCATGGGATTCTCCAGGCAGAGTACTGCAGTGGGCTGCTATGCCCTTCTCCAGGGGATCTCCCCAGCCCAGAGATCGAACCTGATTTTCCTGCACCGCAGGCAGATTCTCTACCGACTGAGCTCCCAGCGAAGCCCTGGTGTTGTATTACACAGGGCAGAGAAAACCCTTTTGCCCGCAGGACAGGGCCTGCTGGTTGGTTGGTTGCACTCTGGGCTAAAATCACCCCAGGTCCCTTCCCCAGACCCACAGGCCCAGGCCTCACCTCAGACTTGGCTGAAACACGGGGAGAAACACTGGGGAGGAGGACTGGAGCTCATATTCTGAGAACATTCCCCAGAAGCTTTCAACCTTCACCTTAGAAATCGCTGCTCTAAGGGGCCCTGGGAGAGGAGATGAAGTATATTCCTAGGTCCTCTGCTTCAGAAGCCTGGCTGCCACCAGCCCCGGTAACATAGGAAAGTGCCCGGCACAGAGGGCCGGCGAGGCCTTAGCTGTGCTTTGCCTTAGTCGGCCTTGATTTCTCTAGGGCACTAGGTATATGGTTTGGCTCTTATTTTCTTGACTTTGATAAGAGAGTTTTCACAGAGCGTCTGAAAATAGGAATAAATGAGATAGAAACTCATGCCAGCCTTGATTTATGCAGCCGCAGAGAAAATAAATTACACTGCTCTGAACCTCTGAAGAAGGAAAAGTTCTTTAGAAGTCACAGGAGAGAGCTGTTTCTAGAATCCTGCACCACGCGCAGGCCCTGACGAGACAATCCTTGGCTGATGGACTCACCGCACACCCCAGCGTTGCGTGTTCTTACCGCGCTCCAACCCTCCGCCGTCCCCTTAATTTACCTTCTTGTGTCTGTAGTACTGGAGGCAGCCGTCATTCTTCAGCACGAACCACCGCTTCCTCCAGCCCTTCAGGAATCCCGAGTGCGTCCTCTTATGCAGGTAGCCGCGGCAGGCGGGCCGGGGGGTATTGGGACAGCGGCTGATGTCGGATCCCACCACCAGGGTCAAGAGGTCTGGACCTGGAGAGGTGAGTGTGAGATAGGTAAGTGATAGACAGATGACTCTGCTGCAAATCTTAAACCAACGGCAAGGACTCTTGCTTTCCAGAAGGAATGGATGGAAAAGAGATTGTAGTTTCCATAAATGGAATCAATGAAATAGAGTTCTACCACTGGAATGGATCCGAGAGTTCTCCAGTAATGAAACTCTCAGGTCAAATAGGAAAATGAAAACTGGGGAAGTAAAGTGACTTCTCTGAGGACCTAGAGTTTATAAGTTCAGTTCAGTTCAGTTGCTCAGTCGTGTCCGACTCTTGGCAACCCCATGGCACACCAGGCCTCCCTGGCATCACCAACTCCCAGAGTTCACCCAAACCCATGTCCATTGATTTGGTGATGCCATCCCACCATCTCATCCTCTGTCATCCCCTTCTCCTCCTGCTTTCAGTCTTTCCCAGCATCAGGGTCTTTTCCAACAAGTCAGCTCTTTGCATGAGGTGGCCAAAGTATTGGAGTTTTAGCTTCAGCATCAGTCCTTCCAATGAACACTCAGGGCCAATTTCCTTTAAGAGTTGAATCAAATGTGAGATCCAGGTATCCTGGTTCTAAGACAGAATTCTTTCTCTTCAACCACATGGCCTAGTTAGGTCTCATTATGGATGACTGGGGTCTGCTCATTCTGTCTGTAACAACAGCAAGCTAAGTATTGAACATATTTTGATTTACATCCAAAGAAGGATGATGGGTGATGTTTGGCTTTTCCATCTCACTTTTATTCAGGATAATTAGCTTCTTTGATCTGCGTTAGCTAAAGGGAGGGTCTGAACCACTGCCATTGTATGTTGCCAATGTCGTCTCTGATCAAAATCAATTAGTCACCTTTGAACTTCACTGAAAGTCTAGGAGGCTTGAAGCATACATGTCTTTTACCCTATTTTCTTGCCAACCCAAATTAGTACCGAGGATTGGACCCAGAGCTTTCAGTGCCTGACTTTCTTAGAGTGTCCTTCTTAGACTGTCTTTCTTACTCCTTCCTTCTTAGAGTGCCTGGACTTCAAGTCCCCTTTTCTATAGAACTGGTTTGGTGAAGAGCTTGAGAAAAATTGTCCCTGTCCCTGATAACACGAGGTCACTGTCTACCAACTGTGCTTCGATGCTGCCAGCATGAACACAGACTTGCATCATACGCCTACCTCTTGATGCCTTAAGAAAATTCTCTGAATGTCACTCAGACAGACAGTAACCCTGACATGCTTTGAAGACTGCAAATGGGGTATGACTTCATTTACAATTCCTCCGAGATGGAGGCCACCTCCCCGAAGGGGGACATTTGGCCTTGGCAGCGCTGACTTCATCATGATGTCTGACATTGAGATTACTGATCTGTTTAGAGCTGTCTATGGAAATGGGGGTCAGTGAGGAGACTCCTCTTATATAAATGACAAGCTCCAACCCAGGGGATCATTCCTGGCTGAGCCACATGGCCCTGAAAATAAAGATTTGTCCCAGAAAGGCTGACACAGTCTTAACTTTAGCAGCACGCAAAGCACCTTGGTAATTAAATAACTGCGTGTCAAGAAAATTCTTCATTGCCATGTAAATACATTTTAATTTATTGAACTGCCCTTAAGCTCCTGTCAAAAACACATCCAGAAAAATTAGAAGGAATGCTCCAGATTGACCAGCAACCCACAAATGTCTTTGTCTTTGGACTCCAGTCCCCAAAGAGCTGTACTCCTGGACTAATATGCATAGCTGATACATCTGCCAACTTATTTATGTGCTGCCGCAGCGGGCTGCCCCTCGAGGTCATCTTCCTCTTGCTTACAAAGACTGCATATGGGTTTCTCTGATACTGATCAAGCTAAGCTTGAGTTTCAGCTGGCCAAAAACATAACTTGGTGCACTAGAAAATTCTCTCCGGGGCAGGGATACAGATGGTCCTGCTGCACCATGGTGTCATTATATTAGAAGGAGAGTATTTCACGTTCAGAGTTAGGACATGAGTCTGATGTTTGGGGAGTTACTGAGTTCCAAACAGCTGTTAGGTGGTGGTGATGTTATACTCTTTGCAGGACCATGCTGGGCTGGGAGGACCTGGACCTGACATTTACAGAGACTTTGGACTTTTGACATTATCTTCACATTTGATTATTTATACACAGTCATTTTAATGTGTGTGTTGAAATAATTAAATATTAGATTTGTTGTTCAGTCGCTAAGTTGTGTCCAACGCTGTGTGACTACATGGGCTGCAGCGCGCCAGGCCTCCCTGTCCATCACCATCTCCCAGAGCTTGTTCAAACCCATGTCCATTGAGTCGTGATGCCATCCAACCATCTCATCCTCTGTCATTCCTTTCTCCTCTCACCTTCAATCTTTCCCAGCATCAGGGTCTTTTCAAATGAGTCAGTTCTTCGCATCAGGTGGCCAGAGTATTGGAGTTTCAGCTTCAGCATCAGTCCTTCCAATGAATATTCAGGACTGATTTCCTTTAGGATGGACTGGTTGGATCTCCTTGAAGGGCATTTCTGGAGGAGGGAATGGCAACCCATTCCAGTATTCTTGCCTGGAGAATCCCATGAACAGTACATAAAAGCCAAAAAATGTTCAGTATGAACAATTAAACACTTCTGGTTCTGCTGTTATTTCTTTATTAATTTACTGGGCACCTGAAACATGCCAGTGTCCTAGTTCAGAGCTTCTGAAGCTAAGTGTAGATACAAATCACCCAGTGGGTTTGTTACGTGCACATCCTTATTCGGTAGGTCTGGGATGAGGCTTGGGATTCCGTATTTGTAAAGAGCCCTCAGGTAAAGCTGGACCACAGTTGAAGTGGCAAGTCCTGAGAAAGTCTCAGCTGCTGAGAGGCTCTGTTCATGAACACAGTCTTTGTCAGCAACCAGCAGGCTTCTGCCTTTCCTTGACGCTGATTTCATTTCCCCTGGATGCGTCCATTTTCACCCCCAATATTTTGCAACAACAGAATCATGAGTTCCATACACCTTCTTAGCCCCGCCACTACTGCTTGAGAACTTGTTTGGAGGTTCTAGCAGGGGCCGCGCTGGAGAAGGACATGGCAACCCACTCCAGTATTCTTGGGCTTCCCTGCTGGCTCAGATGGTAAAGAATCCATCTGGGTTCAATCCCTGGATTGGGAAGATTCCCTCAAGAGTCAGACACGACTGAGCGACTTCACTTTCACTTTTCACTTTCATGCATCGGGGAAGGAAATGGCAACCCACTCCAGTGTTCTTGCCTGGAGAATCCCAGGGACGGGGGAGCCTGGTGGGCTGCCGTCTATGGGGTCGCACAGAGTCGGACACGACTGACGCGACTTAGCAGCAGCAGCAGCAGGGGCGCGCAGCCACTCATAGACCCTTGATGCTGAGACCGGTTCTCCCCTATCAGGGACGGTCCTTCTCTTCGACAAGCACGCTGCTCCAGGAGGGACAAACACGTGAGTGGGGAGGGGACACTGGCCCGATCAGCCCCGGCCATCAATGCAGGGACGGATGCCACAATCAACCCCCCACCGCCGTTACTTCTTTCCTTAGGCCCCTCCCCACCCTGGTGAGATGAGAGACCTCGCCTTCCTCCACTGCACACCCCAGAAATCTTTCCTGCTGTTTGGGTGTGAGTGGGAGGAAGAGTGTAGGTAGGGAGGTGAAAGAGTGAAGAGAACTCTTTGTTTCCTGAGATGAGAGAGTTTGAAAACCCACGCCTTTCGCACATTCAGCTCTTTGATGAAAAAGAAAGAGCTCTCCAGAAAACCCTCCTTCCCTAGCGCTTTGGCCTAGAGGGTTTTGGAAGTAAGGAGTCCTGGGTGAGGTTATTTGCAGCTACAGGAGAGAGAAAAAGGGTTTCTTTTTCTAATTCACACTTCCTCCTCGGATCACTGTCTTCTCCTTATGCCGCCAATCTTAGACGGTGTCAGAGTCACACCTCTGCTGCGTGGTGCAGCGACGTGCAAGACAAGGGGTGTCCCCCAGGCCGGGAGCAGGGGGTTGGCACTGCCTCCAACCCCCAGGTCCCAGCTCCAGGCTCTTCCGTGCCCGCTTTGAGTCCAGCCTGCTGTCAGGAGTCAGGACACAAAGGCGCCCTCAAGCATCCAAGGGACTTCCAGGTTGACTAAGTGTCGGTGTTTTTCCCTTCCTCTCTTTCTTTTCAGCACTTTTCACTTTTCAATTTGATGATTAAATTCTCTATTTGACTAAGGAAGCAAGCCCTATAAAAGCCCAAACCAGGAAGTGAGAGGGACCTGATGTGAGAAGAATGCGCATGGAGCATTCTGTCACTCCCAGTGTGACACTGAATGCCTTCTTGAATCTCCTGCTTTGGTATGCCCCTCGGTCAAACTGCGGTAATTTTTCTAGGTGTGTGTGATTAGTATTTCTGAATAGAATTGCTATTTGATTACTTTTATTATTCCCTATTCTATATAACATATACTAACATGTTAGTCTATTCTTACTGAATGGAATTATTATTTCAACAGAACTATTGAAAACTTGACCTTGTAACATACAGTGGATCCTCTTTCTAATGCTGGTCTAGGAAGATATGATAACACCTGTGCCAGAAGCTAACACAATAGGTATTTAATCTTATGTCTGTAAGATTTTGGCCATGCTTCCAAGATGCTGGGATGTGTACTGATGCTGGCCTGGCTGTGAAGGAAACGCCAGGGAGACCTGATTAAAATTACAAACACGCAGGCCGCCACCATGAAGTCTGCATTTAAGAGTCTCAGGTGACTCTGACATACAATTAGATTTAAGATTTAAGGTTCTGAGAAAAGTTACTTGATGTTTCTATATCTAAATCAGCAATGTAGCAATCAGTAATATGATAGGATTTTACCAAAGTTTCACATACTTGGGAGTGAAACTGTGCAGAGATATATGGCAATCAACAAGATATCAGATAGACTTTTAAGAAGCTTATACAGACAGACACAAGAGTCAAGTGTAAACATTTAGGTTTTTAAACACGCTCTTAATAGGCAGCTGGTAAATATATATTTCAAGACCTCTATGTTTCATATGAACGTAACAAGAAGCTCAATCATTTGTTTCACGATTCTTACTTTCTTTAGACAAGTTGGTGACTTCCTCTCCCAAAGAGAACCTCCAAAAGCTTGTTTCAGATTCTATATACTCCAAAAATACCTTGACCAATTTATAGGCTTGCTAAGAAAATCGAACTTATAAAGCACTCTGTGAAAGTTAAATTATTCCTGTTATTTCTTCCCCGTTGTCTTGTTCCTTTTTTAGTTTCATGGTCACGTGCATCCGTCTCATAGACCCACTGCCTCTCAGCAATGCTGTCTCTCCCCTTCCTTTACCATCACCACCTGGAGTATTCTTGGCTGGAGAATTCCATGGCTGGAGGAGCATAGCAGGCTATGGTCCATGGGGTTGCCAAGAGTCGGACAGGACTGAGTGACTAAGACACATGCACATATTTTATGTGTGCATATATATGCATATATATATAACGATGCATGATTTTTTCTTTTTTATATAGTTATTCAGTTTTTTCTTTAATTCACTGATGTGATGAATTGTGTTAAAATATTTTCTTATAAACCATCTTTATTTAGGAACAAACCCTAGTTGATTATGATGTATTATGTATAATTTTAAGAGATAGTTTGATTCAGGTATTTGCTATTTTTTTCCCTTAGGATCTGTGTATCTATACACTCATAAATAAAATTAACATATGATTTTGTTTTTCATACTATACTATTCTGGTTCTGGAATCAAAGTTGTAGTAGATTCATAAAATGAGCTGACATGCATTCACTCTTACTTATTTCCCGGAAAAAAACTCTAGAATAGGGATTATTTGTTCTTTGAAAGTTGGATAGTTATAAAACTGGTATCCTGGGCTTCTAAGTGGGGAATGGAGTGGGGATGGCAATGGGGGAAAAGAGAGGTGGTCTCTTATCTTATTCTATAAATATTTTATTATAGTCTACACAGATTTTCTGTCTATTCTTGCTCTAACGTTGGCTCTTTAAATGCTTTTGAGCAATGTTGTTTATCTAGTTTTCAAATTTATTATTATCCAGTGTTCATAGTAGTCTTTTATTATTTTTAAAGCTTTGTTTTTTCCTTTTTATTTTATTTGCCTCTTTTTAATTTCTATATTTCTCTGTTAAACGCTGGTAGCCTTAGAGATGTGCAGAAGGTTACGCCCGAGGATGGAATGATCAGCTTCCTAATCAAGCTAGGTCTCAAGGGCTGCTCTGATGTTCCACACTGCCTGTCCACACGGGTGCTCCATCCACCAGGCTGTCAGTGGAGCGGGGCGGGGAAGTGGCCCGCGGGGGCCTCCGTGGGGAGAAAACACTAAGAGGCGGTCCCTCAGCTGTTCCCTACGTGTCCTCAGGCCTCTTCTCCTATTGGCTATGATTCCTACCCCTCTGCACACACACAGGTCCCAAATGACCCCCTTTCCCTAAAAGTCTCTTACTGTTCTCCCTTTAGCATCTCAGATCTGGAATTCACCTCTCTGCTTCCGAGGCATGTCCACTGTTGGATCTGAGAAGGACTGGCAAAGACACATGGAGGTTCCCTAGGGCCAGGGTCTTAGGATAGAAGTCCACGCTGGCAAGCAAGGAGTGGTGGAACTCAGATCATAAGAGCGGGTAAAGCCATCCTACCGCTAACTGCCAAGGACAGCGCGATGCTCTTTCCCCCGTATCTGTGTTAGTTCACCATCTTTCCAGTTCAGTTCAGTTCAGTTGAGTGGCTCAGTCGTGTCCGACTCTTTGCGACCCCATGAACCGCAGCACGCCAGGCCTCCCTGTCCATCACCAACTCCCGGAGTCCACACAAACCCATGTCCATCGAGTCGGTGAGGCCATCCAGCCATCTCATCCTCTGTCATCCCCTTCTCCTCCTGCCCCCAATCCCTCCCAGCATCAGGGTCTTTTCCAGTGAGTCAGCTCTTTGTATCAGGTGGCCAAAGTATTGGAGTTTCAGCTTCAACATCAGTCTTTCCAATGAACACCCAGGACTGATCTCCTTTAGGATGGACTGGTTGGATCTCCTTGCAGTCCAAGGGACTCTCAAGATTCTTCTCCAACACCACACTTCAAAAGCATCAATTCTTCGGCACTCAGCTTTCTTCACAGTCCAACTCTCACATCCATACATGACCACTGGAAAAACTGTAGCTTTGACTAGATGGACCTTTGTTGACAAAGTAATGTCTGCTTTTTAATATGCTGTTTAGGTTAGTCATAACTTTCCTTCCAAGGAGTAAGCATCTTTTAATTTCATGGCTGCAGTCACCATCTGCAGTGATCTTGGAGCCCAAGAAAATAAAGTCAGCCATCATCTTTTAGAAAGCCCCCCAAACCCCATTCAAGTTTTAGAAATGTTTTCTGTCTTCCATTAACTGAGGCTGATGGCTTCAGAGGTATAAAGAACATCAAGCTTCTTGGGGGAAAATAGAAGAAGTACCAAGAGCGGAAATATTACTAAAATTTGGTTTTATTCAACTCAAAAGTTGGAACATTAATTTGTGAGAAAGAGCCGTGGGAACAACTAAATCCAGCTGTGAGGGTTAGTACCCCTCGTCACTAAGTGAGATCCCACTGATTCATGGGTATACTCACTGCCATATTGTCTCAGGTTCCATGCGTACTGCGCAGGGATAGAGATTTGCGTAGGACTTGTAAGGAGTTGCTGCACATGTTGACAGTGTCCCTTGGATTCCTGGTGCAGCAAGTCCTCGACAGACAGCCACACACTAAGCTAAATTCTACCCCAAAAGCTTCGGCGTGCTTCTCAGGACACGGCATTTGTTAGCGATTTTCTGGTGCTGGGCTGCACTAGTGAAGTCCCTTGCTGTTGCTTACCCCTAAGCGTGATGGCATCATGAGAAATGCCAAGAGATAGTTATTGCTCAGCAATAAAGTATACTTCTAGCACATGTGTCCTGCCCCACATGCACGCGTGTTAATGCCTCATGGCCTGATAATAAACTTTGGGGCCACAGAGGGACACATGCCGCCTTTGGGAAGCTGGAAATAGGAAACCTCATCAAATAATCCCATGATGGAACACAGCAATTTTCAGCTGTGTATTTTTAGGTCTCTGGGGAGACGAGGGTTTGTAAAACGGTGCTAAAGAAAGTAACTTGTTTTGCAGAGACAAAGATGGTATTAACCTTTCCCAAAAGTTTAACGTGAGTGGATACAGCGGTAAAGGGCATGTGTCACTATTTCTCTCTTGGTGGGTCCGTCTGCGTCAGATTGCTTTAAAGGTAGGCCTCAAGTAGAACCTGTAGGTTTAGGTTTGTAATTTCTTTATTTCCTTCTCTCTCTTTTATAACATGAAAACCCTGAGGCTTTTAATTCTGAAAACTGATGGAATTAAAGAAAAGAAGGAAAGAAAGAAAAAAAAAAAAGGAAGGAAGGAAGAAGAAAGGAAGGGGAGAAGGAAAAAAGAGACCCAGTAAATGAATTATTGTTATGGTATTTTTCGTGGCAAGGAGTTTAAGGAGATGTGTCGGTGGTAAACAGAGCACATTTTTCTCACTCCCGTTTGCTCATTTCACTTTTGTGGCTGGCCATCCATACGGAAGGAACATGGGACAGACACGTGATTCAGTTTCTATGAGAGATCACGTTGATGACAAGGCAGTAACGGTAGTCTCAGGCGAGAAGTGACATTGTACCCATTCTGCGGGTTTCCACCTCCTCATGTTTGTATTCCCTGCTGTATTTCAGACCTCTGCCTCGTCAGAGTCACGCTGGACTCTGCAGACCACCTACCTCTCCTTGCAAGGTGCACGGCTTCTGCGTGCTCCACGCCAGTGACCTCCGTCCCGTTGACGGCCAGCACCACGTCCCCGACCTGGAGCCCGGCTTCCTCGGCGGCACTGTCTGCAAATAAGACAACGAGGGTCTCACTGAGGAGGGTCCCAAGCTGAGTGCCCCGCGTCCTGTCCTCCTTTTGAAAGGCTCTTTCTCTAACGGGCCTTTCTTTCCAACTTTGGACAATCGCCGATGTCATTAATAAGGAGGAAAAGGCTCTCCTCGCAGCCTCCTTTTATTTCTAGTGCGTGGTGTCTTTACACGTCCACCCAGGCGTCTGCGTGGCCTCTTTGCAATATAATAGCCAGGCTGCTCAGAACCTCAATCTATTCATCCCCCGGCAGGTTGAACTGCTACTTCTCATCCCTTCATTGCTGCTAGGTCTCTTTGTAACCCTGAGAAAATCACTTAACCTCAATATCTTCATCTGTAAAAGGGGGGATGGGGGCAGAGCTTCTCTGCAGGATTGTCGAGGGAACAAGTAATTGAAATACTTATGAAGTGGTGGCAAAAACAGATCTTGAGGTAGTCAGAGAAAAAAGAAATAAGAGCTGCTTTTCCTTTTCATGGTGTAGGCTCCTTTCCGAGCCATCTCAGAAAGGAAGCCAAAAATAGCCTCAAACATTAAGATTTAAGTTTTGGAAGGTGGGGAGGATCTCTCCAGAGGCTATTTATTTTATCCCTTGGTTTTTAGGCATCCACATTTACTGTAACATACCTAATATTCTCTAGGAGTCAAAAAGGATGTAATAACTCATTTCAGAGTTAATTCATTTTAAATAAGATCTCCCATGTATTTGAAAAAGATTCTTTCTGCAGCAGTTTAAATCTGTTTTTTCTTTTTCATTTCAGTTTAAACCCATTTTCTGTTCCTTAGATCCTAGTGCTGGGTGCATGTTTATGGACTTGCAGAATAATTATACAGCAATATTAGGCTGTTTTATATATATATATATATGATATATAGGTTGTCATAAACCTCCTCAAATACTTTTAATCTTAAAGCATGACTCAGTTAGTGAGCTTACATGACTTTGGATATTTTTAATAATGACTGTAGTTTGTCTAAGTCTGTTTATTATAGTAGGGAAGATCTTTTCTGCATGAGCAGGCAATGGTCAATCAATGTAGGAAGGTTAAGTGAAGAGTAATATTTCATATATCTATTTATTTACATAATATCATCCTTGTGATGAATTGACATCTCATGGTATGGTTGATCATTTGAAAAGATTTCTTCCACTGTCTTAAAGGACTTGATTAAGGCAATGCCTTCTGAATAAAATTCCAGAATGATGATATAGATCCAGAAACAATTTCTTATCAATTTTCGTACTTCATATGCTACTAAATATGTCTTTATACAGTACTTATCCAATAAATACCCATTGAATGAATGAAAAACCTAAACATTATACCTTCAAGGAGCTTAGAATTCCATTGGAGAAGAAAAGACATGTGTAATCAGAAAGAAATACTATAATATTTGAATGGCAAGTATAAAAAACATGAAGATAATAGGCATTGTAAAACTTCAGAAAAGAGAATTCTCACTCCCATTTGGAGTGGTTAAGAAATGCTTTTCAGAGAGGTGGAATTTGGTCTGACCTTGATGAATAGATTCTCCATAGTGGGGAGTAACGGGGAAGGCAGGGTGACAAAGACTGCTTGGTGTTCACAGACCCAATTCCTTTTCCATCTGGGTTCATATATGGAAAGTTTTTCTCTGACTGTTTTGCAGTTTGGGAGGCAATAAATTGAGTTTCAGACACTGGAGTTGGATAGAAGTGATGTGTACGACTTTTAGGTGTGGCTCATAAAAACATCCCAAAGACCACGCTCCACATTCTTTACCCATCTTCCTGACTTCAAGGTCCTATGGCATGAGACACCAAAGAAAAAATAAACCTGGATCTCAAAACATTATGTGGGACAAAAGCCATCTTCCAACCAGGAACATCCACATGAGACTATCAGCCTGAGTGACTAATGATCTTTTATTGTCTTAAACCATTAATACATATTCTGTTACTGAAGTTAGCATAACTTCAATCAGCAAGCCAGCCAAGAAAGAAAATCTTCTGGGCAAAGGTACACAAGCAAAATGTCTTAAAGACGTGCCAAAAGGTGGTAATTCAGATCCACTGGAGCAGATGTTGTGGGTGGAGACAGTGAGCCTGGAAGATAAGGATGAAAAGACAGCCAGTATATAAAGGGTCTTGAATGTGAAGATGATGAATCTGTGCTTGGTCCTTAAACAAGAGAGCCATTAGAAGTTTGTGAGCAGAAAAATAGATACACGATGGTTTTCAGAAGATTAATTTAGAACAGGGAGGGATTAATTTAAGCTATTCAGCAAAGATATTATTAAAAGAATCAATACAAAATCTGGAAACAGGAACTAGAAATGAATAGAAGGTATAAAATGCCGCCATAGGACCTAAAATACCTCAAGGCACTCATTTGCATGAGTAGGGCCAGATGCCTTTCTACCCCTCTTAGACGATAAGCATCTCATGAGCAAGTAAAATTTCTTATTTATTGATGTAGGCATTTCCATGGCTAGTATAATCTCTTGCACATGGTTGGGGCATTAAAAACATTGACTAAATATACTGAGATAACCAAGGAAGAGAAGACATTGAAAATGTTCACTGGGCCAGGTATAAAAACTTCTCCGAAATCTAGCATAGGAAGTTGGCCTGAGAAATGGATTCAGAACTTAGAATGAAAGGGACAAATGTAAGGAGAGAAGTACAGAGCACTGAGAATAAGATCTTGAAAAATAATCATAATTCTCTGTAAGGAGAGAGAGGAAATGGGCCGCTAAAGAGGAACATAAAGAAAGGGCAGAGAGGTCCTAGGGAGCGTGGAGGCAAGAGTATAAGATCAGGGAAGGTGCAGAGAACAAGCGTATGGATACCACCGGGGGAGAGGAGGGGGAGGACGAATTGGGAAATTGGGATCGGCATATACACACTCTTGGTACTGAGTATAAAGTAGGGGACTAATGGGAACCCACAGAACAGCACAGGGAACTCTACTCAACACTTGGTGGAGACCTCCAGGGGAAGGAAGTGAAAAAAAGGGGGGATGAATGTACATGTACCACTGGTTCCCTCCGCTGTATATCAGGGACTGACACAACTTTGCAAAGCAACTATACTCCAACAAAAATCTGTTGGGAAAGATGGGTGAAGGCATTCCAAGATGGAGAAAACGGTCAACAGTGGTCTGGTGACACCACACAAGTAACCACAACAATAGCTGGATTTAAATCCTCGTCTGGTCACAAGGTTAAGGCAACAAGGATGGAAGAAATGTGACTAAAGCTGGATTAGTGAGGTCACAAGTGTCAGTCGCTCAGTCACGCCTGACTCTTTGCGACCCCATGGACTGCGGCCCACCAGGCTCCTCTGCCCATGGGATTCTTCAGGCAAGAATACTGCAGTGGGGTGCCATTTCCTTCTCCAGGGGATCTTCCCAAACCAGGGATCGAACCCCGGTCTCCTGCACTGCAGGCAGACTCCAGATTAGGAAAAGCAAATTATAGCTAAAGAATTTTAAAGAGTGTGATAGACATGAAAGACCAATGTTTGGGCTATTTGTGCTGAATCATATGCTAAATGATTGATTAGAATCAAAAGTATGAGTGTTTGGTAACAGTTCTTCTCTTCCAAGTAAACTTAGCTTTGAAAACAATATTGGACCTAAAGAATCCACCAATATGCAAATAACTTACTTTTTTTAACACCTTGATTGAATCAAAATTCACAGACCATATCATTTTACCCATTTAAAGTGTATAATTAAATGCTTTTTAGTATATTCACAGAGTTGTGAAGCTATCATCACAATATAATTTTAGAATATTTTTGTTGCCCTAGAAAAAAAACAAGTAAGCAAGAGCAGTCACTCTCCATCCCCCGTAGCCGCTCAGCTCTAGGCAATGACTAATCTGTTTTCTGTCTCTGTGGACTTGCCTGCTGTGAACATTTTATATAAATGAAGTAAAGTAATATGTGGTCTTCTGTGTTTGGTGTCACTCACCCAGCAAGCCATCTTCCAGACCCATCCACGTGGTAGCATGCAGTACATTCTTTTCAACTGCTGAATAAGTATTTTGTTGTAAGGATATAGCACATTTTGTTTATCCATTCATCAATGGATGATAATTTGCATTGTTTTCCATTTTTACGATGAATAATACTGCTATGAAAATTTGAGTACAAATCTTTTTTGTGAACATGTGTTTTCATCACCTTAGGTATACACCTAGGAGTGAAATTCCTGGGTGAAGTAGTAACTCTATGTTTCTTTAACGTAGGAGGAATGAGCAAACTGTTTTTCAAAGTGGCTATACCATTTTACACTCTTATCACCATTGTATAAGTGTTCTCAGTTTCTCTTCTTGCCAATATTGGCTATTTTTTACGTATAGCCATCCTAATGGGTATGGGATGGTATTTTGTTGTGGTTTTCATTTGTTTTCCTTGATGACTACTGATGTGGAGTATGTTTTTATGTGCTTATTTGGCTATTTGTTTATCTTCTTTGGAGAAAGATCTACTCAAATCCTTTGTTCATTTAAAAACTGTGTTATTTATCTTTGCATTATGAGTGAAAATTATTCTTGTTTGTAGAGGAATTACTTCTGTAGTGTTACTCTTCCCGATGGTTTATGTGATAGCTTTTAGCTTTAATTATAGGGGGTATTGACTGTGTTCCTCTAATTTGAATGCAATTTACAAATTTTCCCTTTATCTACTAATTATGGTGACAGTTTGAGGCATGATGATCTCTCGGAGGAGGGAGGTGTTTCAAGGTGACTCTAATATATGACACAGACAGTTGCCCTATGAGGCTGCTCTTGGGAGCAGAATGGGAGTATACATCCTACATTGGACAGGAAGGATCAAAGTGGTAAGAAAACAAGCCCACGCTTTTCTAAGTTGGCTTCCCCAATAGGATACTTGATGACATAGTTCTGTATTTATTATAAAGAGTTAAATGCTGAGCTACTTCATCCTTTTATGTGTATTTACATATAATGTAGAATCTGAAAGCTTATAATTAAAAAGGGGGCTTGTCCTTTTCATTTAAAAATTTTTCCTATAACGGTAGCATTTTAAATTCTAGAGCTTCCAGAAGGACGGGCCTGTTCATAATTTCATCTGTGGTCTGCCCATCCTAAATGTGTTGTTTCCTTTTCAAGTTTGCTTGGTATCAGAGTTGGAACATCTGTTTCTTTTGTTTATGCCAACAGATCTCACAAGCATTTGGGCCTTCATAGAAAATGTTCATGCAAGTGCCAGCTGGGTGTGGGCAATTCGTTATGTAAGCTCAAGCAAGCTCCCTTTCTGTGTACTTATGGATAATCATTTCTATCCCACCTACAGGTCTTCATGCTGTATCTTTCTTATCGTCACTGTGTAATTAAGTCTCTCTATTGCATGCAGAACAATGTTTTGTGGTGTGAATGAGATTCTCTGAAATGCTGGAAATATGTGTAATTTTAAAGTCCCTCAACCCTTCATTTAGTAGATTTGACTAGACAATGGATTTCAGAGGTTGCGATTCAGCACCGAGTAATACATTTTAAAAAAGAGAGAAATAGACTCAGCATACATGAATCCCTGCCAGGGCAGCACTTTCTGATGTTGAATAAAATCCTAGGTTAACTGTGTATTATTTGAGCATTTTTGCTACAGTAGAGATGCTTCAGTTTTCCTTTTTCAAAAGCTCAGGTCCTCCTGAATATCACATCACTTACAGTGCAAATATTTTGATATGTTTCACCTCTGAATGGATCGGATATGGTTAACTGTCTCAGCTGGACAGTTATAAAGGTATCAGACATTAGAGAAATCATAACCTTTTATTAAACAGCATTTACTTATTTTATCTAGAAAGGCAGGCATGAAAAGTGTGTCGAAGTTTTTGATAGTTTGCAAAAATTTGCTAAACGTATAAAGTCAGACCTATTTAAGTTTTAAAGGGAAGTCATTTTTATCTTCCTTATGAATTATTTCTTTGTTTAAGGCTATTCTTGCAAGGTCACAGCTAGAAAGAGGCGAGAAGGGAGAGGGGAAAGAGAACAGAAGAGAAAGGATGCGGGGCAAGGAAGAAGCGGGAAGGAAATAAGTGAAGCAGGAAGGGACCAACATCGTGAATGCCTTCCCCGTGAACGATCCTGTATTTTCTTAAAGCCAGATGTCCATTAAAAATACCGAAGCCTCTTGATGATAAAAAGTGAACTGTCTTTGTCTATACAGAGACAGTTAAAGCCACAACTGTTTCTCGTTCTTGCTAACTTGAAGAGCGCTAAGAGGTAGAGTAAGGGTGTCCTTGGACAAAATTTGCAGTGTTTATGTTTTGTCATCTGAGTTCTGTCGTCACAGCCATATTCCCCTTCTACTGTCTCCTCACTTGTCTGGGATCCACCCGTACATCCCCAACTCCCACCAACATCTGGGCAAACTCCCTACCTTATCCAATCATTCTGAGAATGATCTATGTGATAGTAAGACATATTTGATTAGCTGATTAAACTTTAATTGAAATTTTGTCACATCAAAGTTAATAACCTGGCCTTTTGCTTTTCTATAAATATTTTAGGACCTAATTGAAACATCTTTATGAAGAAAAACAAAAGCAAAAACGAAGAGAGCTACTCTTCTAGAATTTTAATTGGGATTACATCTCTGGATGAATTTAAGGAAGAACTGACATCTTTAAAATTTACAAACTGCTCACATTTTTCCTGCTGTTAATTTAGGTGTTCTTTAATTTCTTTCTGTATTTTGTTATTTTCAAAGTGATATTCAGCACACCTTTATGAGAATTATGTCATTCAACTTGCCTTGTTTTTCCTTCCTGAAAGCTTTATATTTCATGCTCTGCATAGAGGTCTTAGATCCACACTACCTAGACACAGCTTCAAGAGAAACTGCTGTGAGGATTGTGACCGAGTGAAAGCCAGGGCTCCCCGTGTGGCGCTGGTGGTGAAGAATGAAGAACCCGCCTGCCAATGCAGGAGACGTAAGAGACACAGGTTCCCCCCCTGGGAAAGACCCCCTGGAGGAGGGCCTGGCACCCCACTCCAGTGCTCTTGCCTGGAGAATCCCCATGGACAGAGGAGCCTGGCGGGCTACAGTCCATAAGGTTGCAAAGAGTTGGACATGACTGAAGCGACTTAGTGGGCAGGCAAGGCAGGCTTCAACTGCCACACTTTGTAGGCATCCTGCCTTCTACTAAGGCTACATTCTCACCAGAAAGTCATTACCTCCAGCCTGTGACTGAATCTGGAGCGGGTACTGGAGTCAGCCTGTTTCCGGTGAAAAAGAGACTGTTGTAGTGGATGGTTTTCCTGGGCCATCTCAGAATTTCTCAGAGCTGCAGTGCAGTTTGACTTCTTCCCACACAATTCTGCTTCCTTCTCCCCATCCTTTTGTAGGTGCCAGACCTGCATCGTGGTCTAAAGACCCTACTTACACTTGTCTGTCTCAGAGCTTTCCTCCAATCTTCTGCACATCTACATCTGCATTGGTGTCTACCTCTCAGACTATAGGAACTGAGAAAAAGGAATTTCCCTTATTACCTTAAAGAGTTCTACGTCTGTTCCTATACTTACGGTACTTTTGTTAAGTCACGAGAAGGTAAAAGGATTATCTTTTTAGAGAAGGAGGAAAGGAGGAAAAGGTAAAAATTCAAGTGCATTTGAATCAGGTATGGAGGTGGGATTTTAACGATATCAGAGATGGGATTGGGGTGCAGGGCAGAGCAGGAAGGGCTGCAGTCCTCGTGGCCGCTATGCATCCCTCACTGACTGTCCACCCCGCCCCGGCAGGCACACACCTAGGGAGCTAGTGCTCCCTCCACAGGCATTTTGGGAGCATCCGCTCTGTAACCTTTGGGACACTGCACCAAGTATTGTGGATTAAAATAATGGATATGATACAGTTTCTGATCTTGGAAAACTCCCAGTCCAGATGAGGACTATAATGTAATTCAGAAAACCCTAGTAGCCCTGGGCCCCCTTCTGTGATGATTTCATTAGGCCTCCCTTAATGCAGCACTTTGCCGACAAAGGTCTAGCCAGTCAAGGCTATGGTTTTTCCAGTGGTCATGTATGGATGTGAGAGCTGGATCATAAAGAAGGCTGAGCACCGAAGAATTGATGCTTTTGAACTGTGGTGTTGGAGAAGACTCTCGAGAATCCCTTGGCCTGCAAGGAGATCCAACCAGTCCATCCTAAAGGAAATCAGTCCTGAATATTCATTGGAAGGACTGATGCTGAAGCTGAAACTCCGATACTTGGGCCACCTGATGCAAAGAACTGACTTATTAGAAAAGGCCCTGATGCTGGGAAAGATTGAAGATGGGAGGAGAAGGGGATGACAGAGGATGAGATGGTTGGATGGCATCACTGACTCAATGGATGTAAGTTTGAGCAAACTCCGGGAGTTGGTGATGGGCAGGGAGGCCTGGTGTGCTGCAGTCCACGGGGTCGCAAAGAGTCGGACACGACTGAGCAGCTGAGTAACAGCAACAATGCAGCATGCTGGGCATGGGTTTATTTATCTTATCTTTATATCTTAAATTATTCTCATGTTTTAGATCAGGGAGAAAAAGATCTATCTTTCATTAGGTATCTACTCATTCCTAATTCGTTTGTTAGGAAATAAATCTGAGAAGCCATAAAGGAAATAATCTATGGGGAATGGAAATCCTCGTAGAAACTGTTAAACAGTAATAAATTGGCAGCTGCCTACTCAAGACCCTTTTTGTCTGCAGAGCTTGAGCCCTCTTTTTCTAGGTACAGACAGGGCTCTTCTTTGATGGGGAGGCCCTATATTTACCAGAGGTGTCCATTCCAGCAGGGAAGGATGGTATTTAAAAAAAAACAATTGATGATGTCAGCACTTGCCAATCCTTATGAGTTTTTGATAGACTTGAGATTTAGAAACTAACTTCTGTTGTATATGTGTGTTTTAGAAGACCTCAATATTAGAGGCTATTAGTACATTGCATGAGGCTGAGATAGTTGTCCTGGTCTGAATTACAACTGCCATAGTGAAACAACTTACTAGCATCCACTTCAGTTACCACGATCGGTTTGGAGTACTGAATACGGAATCCCCAGGGGTAATCGCCGGTCCCTTTGATGAGCTTCACGGTGCGCTCACGGACTAAAGAGGAAGCGAGAAGGACATTGAGTTAATCTTTAGATACTACAAGTGCAATGAAAATATAGCTGGTATTTATTGCTTGTTAAGTATGAAGAAGTGAAGTGAAGTCGCTCAGTCGTGTCCGACTCTTTGCGACCCCATGGACTGTAGCCTACCAGGCTCCTCCGTCCATGGGATTTTCCAGGCAAGAATATTGGCCTGGGTTGCCATTTCTTTCTCCAGGAGATCTTCCTGACCCAGGGACTGAACCCGGGTCTCCTGCATGATAGGCAGACGCTTAACCATCTGAGCCAAGTATATACTGGGCTTAATAAAAGTCAAAGTACTTTACAAGTAGTATCTAATTTAATCTTCACATTGACCTAAGATTAATGTTTTTTGGAGAGGAGAAAACTGGGGCACAAAGATGCTAAACAAGTCAGCTGAGTCACGTGGTGAGGAAGGGGCAGGGTTTAGTCCCTCAGTAGCTGACCCCTGCAGGTTTCAGGCACACAGACCTGTGAACAATGGGACGGTTATGACAAGGTTTTAATACACATGGAAATAAGGAGACCGAATCTTCATCCATAATAGTTAGGTCTTACAGGACCCCAGGAAAGCCTGAAGAACTGAGCTTCTCAGAAACAAGGGAAGCAGCTGGGCCCTGCAGAAAAGGGAAGGTTATGCTGCATTGAAAGTGAAGAGTTCCAGAAGCTTGACAGTAAAAATTCAGAAAGATTTTACATTAGTCTAATCATCTTAAATTAATGTGGTCCAGCTGTTTATGTCTGCTTTTCGGTGCGTCTTCTCCTGTTTCCTCCTGCTATCTTTATACTGTCTTTTCTGTAGGTGTAAATATAGGGGTGTGTGTGTGGGGGTGGGTGTGTTTCTTCCTCAAGACTTCTGCTTGTTGATAAGTTCATAACCATAACTCACTTCTGGACCCTCTTGACCTTCCTCTACCTCAAGACATTTTAAATTTCTACCTCAAGTCTATCCAAGGGCATTTTCCCAGGCTGAATTCCTAAAAGATAAAATCCACCAGGTAAGAACTCTTTGGGCTATTACTCTTGAGAGACAAGGGAAGAGCAGGATTCCAAGGCAGAAAGCATATCTCAGGAAGACTTCCTTTTGAGGAAGGGCAATGGGGTCGCAAAGAGTCGGACACGACTGAGCTGAACTGAACTGAATTTCCATAAAGGAGATGTGGCCGTGGTAGGTGTGTTATCTTTATAATATATTTACACCTTGCTTTTTATTTAGAAAAAAAATACATGCCTGAATCATGCTAGAGTACAAAACTGAAATAAAAATCTGAAGGGCTTATGTGATCTCAGAAGAATCCCTTTTTAAATGCTGACAAAGTTATCCAAGGAAGAATCACAATGAAAGACTTCAAAATATTATTTGGTTGTATTTGAGACCAACTTCATCGGAGAGAAGTATTAATGCAATACTGGGAGAATTACTCTTTCCCCAGCAATAAGATTGAAATACTTTATTAGTTGAGCTTTTTTTTTCTGTATGTTAATGAATATCTTAAAATGATAAAGACTAAATCATAATAAAGTACAATGATAAACTTCCTGAGTTCCAGAAGTGAATTAATAGTAATATGCCTCTGGAAAAAAAAGGTGTTATTAGGTCTCTAGGAATAATGCAATTAATTATAAAATAAGAATGCTCATCTATTAATAAAGGCAGGGTAAATTAACACCTTAAGATATAATTTAATAGCATTTCTTTCAATTAAAAATAGGAATACATTAAAAATTTATGGGTAATATATTTTGTAGCTTCTTTTCAGCCATTCGTTTGTATTTTTGTGTATCATTTTTCATTCCTCACAAATATTTACATCTTCCTCCATACTGGAGATCAGGGACATTTCTTCTATGAAGAGTTGCATCGTCTAGGTTCATATAAAAGGTTCATGCTAAGGAAAAGTGTCTGCTGTAGGCAACATATGGATAAAGTTAGAAGCAATCAAGCATTCAAAGGAATTCTTAACAATTGTATTTTGAGTGGCTAAGGACCTTTGTTCAGCTCCCCCTTTGATGAGAAATCTCTTCTTTGCCATTGCTGACAGGTGCCTGGGTGGGTGATTCCCTAATCTTTGGAGAGATATTGTCATTATAAATTTACCTTATATTTCGCAGAGCTTGTACACAGATTTGCCATTGTTTTATTCCATTTCCTCCCAGGTATTATTGAGGTAAATCTTTTTAAAAATTAAGTTTCTTATAAAAAGATGACAAAGATAGTAAAGGATTAGGCAGTTTTTCCAAATGTTCTTAGCTGACCATCTCCTTGGTCAGCTAGGGAATGAAAATATCTAATAAAAGCAAGGAAATAAGCATCTTTGTCTTTAATAATCCATTGTAGCCTAATATCAGAGGTAATTCATTTATAAACATTTACTAAGTATCTACTATGTGCCTGATTGCTTTCTTGTGTATCAATACGAGGACTGCAGTGTTAAGGACAGAGAAGAGACTTTTTCTCATGGAGTTTACATCCTAGATGTTGGCTACCCAAATTGGCAAACATTCAAAGAAAGAATAGTCTCTTCATATGGATTCCTGAAGGAATGCTTGTTATCCCAATATGTCTGAACAAAATACACTGTTTCTCTGTTGGTTAAAACAGTATCAGGAAAAGCATACCAAAGGTTCTGTGTAAGTATTGAGTGTATTCCAGTGCTAAAATTCTGTGCTCCGCTCTATTCTATGCTCCTGGGAAGACTTCTTACCGTTTGTTAATACGACTCCCTTTTGGCAGTTATTTTACATGACTATTTGGACTGCCACTTACTGGATCTCAGCATAATTTAAGGGACAGAACTGGGAAATTCAAGGACCCCAAAATGACTATTTTAGCAGTCTGCAGCAAGCTGGTAGCTAATCAGGGCAAAAAAGAAAATCAGAAATCCAATCCTACTTCTGACCTCGGTAGAAATCATTTCTAACAATCCTACTTGTCAAAACTTCTTGCTCCCTATAGGTTACCCTCTTGATACTAGTTTCTGCTTTTGACAAATTGTTTATCCAATTGATGTTTGTTTAATGGAGTATTTTTACTGTGTTGATTCAAATCAAATCATGTTTGCTTTTTGTCTTACATGAGATGATAAGATAGCTATTGCTTTCAAGGCTGTAGCGGTGGTTTTTTTTTTTTTCAATCAGGTAAATCGAATGTCAACAATGTGTGAAAGTATAAACTCAATAAATTCTTTAAATGGTAAACTCAACTATAGTGTGCTCCTGTGGGAGAAGATACACTCAAAATGTTTTGCAACATGTTCGCCTCCCATTCTGAAGACAGTTTTCTCACATTTTGAGATTTATAGTCCTGGAGCCCCTTGCTGCTGTGTGGAGGGTAATCTGTGAGGGCCACACAGCTGCTGAAAAGCCATGAATAAATGTCATTGTCTTTTCAGAGACTGTGTGGTCACATCGTCAAGAAATTTATCCCCCCAAATAGCATTTCCTTGGAATCATCTTGTTAGATGTAAAAGTTCAAATGAAGGGTACATAGTTCCATAAATACAACACCACTTACATATTGAAAATACCCTAAAATTTTCTTGTAGCTCCAGCAATATACTTCTTTAGTGATGAAAAACTTTAAAAAATCTATTTCTCCAAATAATAGAAGGGCATTTTCTAGAGTATTAAAGATTGAATTTTGTAAGTTTAAAATTTACTCTCACAATCCATGTTGGTAGATATAAATTAGCATTGCAATATCTTCAAAATGTCATTAGGCTAATAAAGACATCTTTCAGTTTTAAAATTACTCTTTTGCTTCCAATTCATGTTTCCTCCCAATCTCCAGCTTCTTCTATTGATGTCTCAAAATCACATCGTTAAAAACATGTATCTGGTATGTGAAATACTTCAAGCATTAATAACAGGAAGCAAGAACAATTAGCACATTCTTGGACTGAGGTTCAATGAAATAAATATTAATAGTTAAAACTTACTACATTTAAACATAATTTGTTTAGTTGTGTGGATGTGTGTGGGCACATATGTGTGTGTATACGCACACATGCATGAATTTTTTGGCAAAATTAGGCAAATTTTCTTTTTTTTTTAACTAAAGAAAATAATAGTGAATCAACTAAATGCTTGTTCTTTGATGACCATACACAGTTGTAGAAGTGGTGATAATTGTACTTTATTACATCAGGTGTTAGCCAAGATATTGTGAGGGAAGAAGGAATTCTATCCAATGCATCTTTTTACCTGCCTGCCACAGTCAATACATATTGGTCAATTTAGTTAGTATATTATGAAACAGCAGTTGTTTGCAATTTATATAATATACATATAAATATTAACAGATATGTGTGAATATGTATTTAATATTTAGTTAAAATTCTCATAAAATTAATAAAAATAAGGATAGGTGATAGAAATAGTCAAGACAGATAAAAATAGCCCAGTATAATTTTCACATATATTGTGTCATTTCACATTTTATAACACTGTAAGATAGGCAGAGAGATAATAACAGTAAATAAGTGAATTTTCTAAGGTCACATAGCTAGTAAATTACTTTTTATACATTCATGCAACAAATATATATTGGCTTTCTATAATGAAATAGGCACTGTCCTAGGTGTGGGGAATACATCAATGAACAAATAGAGAGCCTAACCCTGAAAATCCTATTTTCAGCCTAGTGTATTTTTTTCCTGTGCCATTCTATTACTCAAATAAAAGTTAACTATAGAAGATTTTGTTTCTTTTTTAAAAAGTTCATTCCTCAATTCTCAGCATCTTTTTTTTTTTTTATAGTAGATTTACAAAGCTGTGTGAGTTTCTGGCATACAGCAAAGTGACTCAGTTACATATATATATATGCACACACACACACACACACATATATATATATGCATATTGTTTTTAAGATTCTTTTCCATGATAGTTCATTACAGCATGTTGAATATATCAGTGTTCCCTGTGCTATACAGAAGGATCTTGTTGTTTACCTATTTTATATATAGTAGTTTGTGTCCGCTACTCCCAAACACCCAGCTTATCTCCCCTCTTTTCTCCCGTGTTAACCGTAAGTTTGTTTCCTATGTCTGTGAGTCAGTTTCTGTTTTGTAAATACGCTCATTTGTATCATTCTTTCAGATCCCACATATAAGCAGTATGGGATATTTCTCTGTCTCTGACTCACTGCACTCAGTAGGACAATCTCCATCCATGTTGCTGCAAATGGCATTATTTCATTTTCTTTTTGTGACTGAGTGATATCTCACTCTGTGTGTATCACATCTCCTTCATGCATTCATCTGTTGAGGGACTAGGTTGCTTTCTTGTCCTGGCTATTGTAAACAGTGCTGCAATGAACATTGGGGAGCATATATTTTTTCAGATTAGAATTTTCTCCGGATATATGCCAAAGAGTGGGATTCTTGGACCGTATGGTAGCTCTTATGTTTAGTTTTTTAAGGAAACTCCGTAATGTTCTCCATAGTAGGTACATCATTCTACATTCCCACCAACAGTGTGGGAGGGTTCCCTTTTCTCCACATACCCTCCAGCATCTATTGTTTGCAGTCTTTTTGATGATGGCCATTATGACTGGTGTGATATAGTACCTCACTGTAGTTTTGATTTGCATATCTCTAATAATTAGTGATGATGAGCATTTTTTCATCTGCCTATTGGCCATCTTCATGTCTTCTCTGGAGGAATGTCTGTTTAGGTCTTCTGCTCATTTTCTGATTGGGTTATCTGGTTTTTGGTTATTGAGCTGAATGAGCTGTTTTTGTATATTTTGAAAATTAATTCCTTGACAGTTGCATTGTTCGCAAATATTTTCTTCCTGTCTGTAAGTTGTCTTTTTGTTTTATTTATGGTTTCCTTCCCTGTGCAAAAGCTTATAAGTTTGATTAGGTCCTATTTATTTGTTTTTGCTTTTATTTCTTTTGCCTTTGGAGACTGACTGACCTAAGAAGACATTGCTACAATTTATGTCAGAGAATGTTTTGCCTGTCTTCTCTTCTAGGAGTTCGATGGTGTCGTGTCTTCTAGTCAAGTCTTTAAGCCATTCTGGGTTTACTTTTGTGTGTGATATGAGGAAGTATTTTAATTTCATTGACTTACAAGCAGCTCCTCAGCATCCATTTTAATTTTCAAAAATTCCACTCTAAATCCTTTAAGTTTTAGAATCAAAGTTTCATACTGCTTACTTATCAATGAATGGTTAATCTCAATTAATTCATATTATGAGATGAGTATAAATAAGTATTCTTAATGTGCGATGTACAAACCTTGCATTGTCTTACACATGTGCATGGGAATTCACTTAGAGTTACAACTTCTCCTCATTAAAACTCTTCAATGCTGACTTTCATATTTATAAGAAAAAATTAAGGAAGGCTCTATTTTACTCTACAGATAAAACAAATGATGATCTTATAGGTAACAACAATTACTCATGTCTCCATAAATGGGATTAGATGAAACTAACCACATTTTGATGCCTGTACTGAAAATTTAAGTACCTCTTTATAGAAATCCATCATACTCACTCCTGTTACTTCTGTGTCTCTTTAGTAGCTTCCCCCAGTGCCTGGACCATAGTAGGAATGGTGTTTGTTGAATGCATGATTGTAAAATTAACTTAAAACATTATTTTTAATCTGAATCTTTGCTTGCTTGAGTTACATTGTTTGCTATTCATCAAAGTAATTTATTTATACCAATAAAGCAGAAGTTTATAAAAGCTCTATAGCTTAAATTTTACAGCAAAGATTAGATTGAAATAGTAATTTCCCATTCTTAAATTTGTTATTCAGGTATAATTTTTTTAAAAAAATCACTGTGCTGTTATTCCATCAAGGAAATACAGTTTTAGTAAACTGAATTTTAATCTCTTAAAAAACATCATGAAACTACTGAATATTAATGACATTTCAAAAGCACATGCAAATATTTATTTTTGAAATGAAAGTATAATTATTAAATAATTATATTTTAAATATGTCAGGCTATAGAATTTAATTTAATAATTGTAGAGTCCTTATCAGCTACTGGTTGGGGATTTTTCTTTTATATCAAACTGTATACATGAAAATATGAGATGCATATTTTGTGTGCATTTGAAAACAGGACTAGACCTATGTATATTAAAAAGATAAGGCAGAAACAATGAAGTGGTCCATAGTCCACAAAGCAATAAATGATTTGTTGCTTGTCTGTATTCTCCAGCATATTTTTTAAAACAGTAATTTTTACTCGTAGAATGAAAAAGACTCTTGACTCTTCCTACATTCATCTTTATTCCAATTTTGGAATTATAAGTCTATTTTGGAATGAGTTCCTAAGACGGTTATTGTTTTAATAGCTTCAGATTCTTTCACAACATTAAGAAGGTTCTCTATGTACACAACACACACATATGTACACACATGTACACACATACATGTACACACATATGTACACACACACACTTCTTTCCAAATGCTCCACCCAGTGTGCAAGTTTGCCGACGTTAGAGATTCGCCTGGTCACAGGTTCTCTAAGACATGCATTTTAACGTAGTTGTAAGGTCCTTACCAGCCACTGGTCGGGGTTTTTTGCTAAGACATCTGGGGCTGTCCTCAGGATTCCCATCATCCCCTCGGAAAACCCATGCAGCTGAATGGAAGTTCTCTGTGTAGAATCCTTTTTCTTCAATACTGACTCGAAAGCCGAGGTCCACAGAGCAGCCATCTTCCGAGGTGACTGAGGAGCAGAAAAGGTGGTGACATGAATTAGGATCTGGGAAGAAAGCCGTGCACGTGCTGATGGCTGGGTGAGGAAGCCCTGAATATACATGCAGGGGAACAGTCTATACTAAAGTGGTGTGGTCCCTGAAAACAAGTGGCTAAGTTTGTTAGTTCTCTTGGGAAGAACTTGTATAGTCCTAAAATGTCGTAAATAAAACAGGCGTTGCTTGAGGGTGTCTGCGGTGGGAGTCAGTATACTAATCCTTTCGTGGAGAAGTATGTTTTTGAGACTTACATATTAGTATTCAGGTATCAAGAGGAAGCCACATAAGACTGAGAATTAGATTTAGAATCCCTTTCAAAATACGGAGCATGGGGGAAAAAAAATCCTTATTTTCTCTCGGTGCTTCAAAGAAGGTGCTGCAATAACATACATTCCGAGAAAACTCCATGCTCTTACATGTAGAATGAAGCATGGAGGGAGGCAAGTAAAGTCTCCTCTGACAGTTTCATTCATAGCAGTTGACCGTTTTCTGTGTATTTGGGAGCTTATTGGATTCTCTGGGAGGCTGTGCCAGTTAAGGGAAGCAGAGTGCATTTCTATTTTAGCTTCTAAGTGTTTCTTTGTGGTCCTGTTTGGGTAATTAAAACCTTAATAAAGTCATGCCCCACGTCTTTCTGTCTTTCAAGGATACAAAATTGAGAAGCACTATTTTGTAACTAAAACATACGTTCAAGAAAAGCATAGCTCGTTTACTTACATTTCTTCACTATCATGAAGAGAGTGGGGCTTGAAGATCCCAGAATGATTCCTCAGCAATAACAACAACAAACTCCTCTTTTTATCTCTTCTCACATACTATATTTGCTTCCGTATGTTTATCTTAAACATCACAGGCGAAGCCTTTCCCTTCCCCCGCTCACTGTGTCCACCTGCCATCTGCACCGTGCTTCTGCGGAAGGTCAGTTATGTAAAGCCACTAGGAAGAAAGGTTCTTTCGTACTCACTGATTTTCTCTGGACACTCACTCCTAATGGTTCTTGCCACTCACCTTACATTTCTCCTTCTGCTGTCCTAATACCAGACTGAAGGGTGCAGGTGGTAGTTTTCCTGATGCATAGATCCGAGCAACAGTGAGTTTCTAGTTAAGTGTTTGTTTAACTCGTGTAGAAACGGTCGGGGGTGGCATACTGACAAAGCATGAAATAGCATACAGGCTCTCACAGACAGTCAAGAACAAATCCCCAATATCTTTAATGCTTGTTCGTTCTTACAGTTTTTATTTTATATACCAAACAATATTGTATCAGTCACTTTATATCAATCCACAATGGTTTAAGTGGTTTTAGATGCATTTAAATTACTTACTTAATTAAATTAATAAATTACTTGCATTAATTAAACAAAATTAAATTACATTTAAATGACAATTTATCGAGTTGAAGTAATTTAAAATAATTATTCCTCTGTCATGAGCAAGGTACAATTTTAGGCATAATGGGGATAGAAAGATGAGTCAGATATGGTACTTAGGATGGGATAAGAGGGTTCAGAGGAAGGAGAGTAGTCATGACCGAAGGGAAAAGCAGAAGGAAGGGTATCATTAGACCGGACCTTGAGACTGGGTGAGCTTCCCAGGTGGCTCAGTGGTAAAGAACCCACCTGTCAATGCAGGAGACGCAGGAGACGCGGGTTTGATCCCTGGGTTGGGAAGACCCCCTGAAGGAGGAAATGGCACCCCACTCCAGAATTCTTGCCTTGAGAAGTCCATGGACATAGGAGCCTGGAAGGCTGTGGTCCCTGGGGTCACAAAGAGTCGGACGTGACTGGGCATACACATGTGAGGAGTGGGCAAAATTTCTACAAGATGTTGGGGTTATGGGTTTGTAGATAAACATGTGGACAAGTAGGGAAGAAGGTACTGGAAAGATAGACCATGTTGATTGAATAAATCCAGTTTTGGTGGGTGAAAATAAAGGGGATGATGTATGGTAATATAATGTAATAATAAAGTTAAAATGTAAATGATATGAGAATGTTATGGGACATCTTATCTTGTCTGTTGAATTAAAAATGATGAAAGCTTTAGAATAGAATACTTCAACTCTGGATATAGAATATCATCTTCCACATATCATATTCCAACATCCCTCAAGTATGTTTGCACTCATTTTTTAATAAATCTGAGGGTAACATTGTAACATTTGACATTAAATGGTAGGAAAAGTAAATAAAAAAATTATAATAATTCATTGACCTATCTGAACTTTAAGCCTACATCAAAACTGCTTCTTACATACTTGCTAAAGTTACAGAAGCCCTAACGTGTCTTCCATGATTTGATTTGTCTATATCCTTAGCCTTAAATATTCAGTTATATTTTAATATTTATGAATATAACATATGTAGATTCCTGGGTAAGGATTTATCTTCATTATTTTTCTGAATAGGAGCTGTCCATGTTGGATAGGTAATCATCCCCCTATCATTTAAAAGTCTGAGGGTGGGCCTTTAAATGATAGATGTCTTTGTTTTTGTCGACCTGCATGAGACTGTTAAAATAGCTCACTTATTTATAAACAGATTTGATTATGTGGATGAGCAGTTCTCTGTTCATTCAGTTACCGAGACAGAGCTGATCAACATATTCTTACGTAAACTGAGACATAAAATTTGTGTTAAAATCCAGTGAAGCAGCACGTCACACACCTGCTGCAGCTTTGAGCTGCTGAATTTCCCAACAACTGCCCTTTTGGAACTTTGAGCCAAAGAGAAAACAAACCAAATGTTTCTGTCACCAAAATTTGGTCATCTAAATTTGGCTGGTAAGATGAATCTTTTAATAAATGAAACTTTAAAATAGAATGAGCTCTTTTTTGAAAAATTGAAATTCTTTACAGTAGTTCTTGTTGTTATCTATTTTATACATAGCAGTTTGTACATAACGTACACAGAATGAGCTCTTAAATATTCTCGGTATGACAGAAATTGCATGTTCACTTCTTTTTGCTCTTGAAAAATTTAAATACTTCATTTTTTTGGACTTGAGAATCAAAAAGAAAAAAAAAAACAACTCAGCTCAGTTTCAGGTGTTTTTAGACATTCTCATATCTCTCTCATTCTGTATTATTTTTTATTCTGTATTTTTTCAATTATTCTCTATTATTTGAAGGTAACAAAAAAGTGGTATCTTATGAAGTAAGACTCTGTTTGGACATTTCCAGTGAGAGACCAGGTCAGATACAAATGGTCCAGTCAGTTCCGCCACTAATTATAGCTGAGTGACATTGGCTGTTCTCTCCATGATTTATTCTCTTATTCTCTCCATGACTCAGATTCCTCATTGGGTAAAGTCAGGAAGAAAATATCATGCTTAACTCATTTATATCATAAAGCCTGGCATAGTAAGCACAATGTAATTATTAGCTCTTACTATTGGAAATTGAAATTCCTTTATCATGTAAATACAGTTCTTTAATAATTTTTATTGTGGAATGAAATAAGGGAAATGCTATCAAGAGTCCTCACACAATTAGACCCAAATTCTTGCCACATATGTTTGTACTACACGAACCAATCGAGATTATGAAAATCAGAACTCCATGCTGCAGACCCTTCTGACTTCAGTATACAGCCTTCAAGTTATTTACCTGGTGTGCCTTAGTCAGCATCCCCCACAGCCTAGATGGATTGATCAACTGTGTCCACAGACATAAATATGCCATTCCTAATGTGTTTTCCAGTTATTGTGTAGGAAGTCAGAGCTGAGTGAGATTAACAGACTGAAAAACACCAGCTCTAATGATGCTCGATAAAGCTGTCAGATTTTAAGTCATGGATTAGGAGCATATCCTGACTCTGTAAATGAGATAAAATTTAAAGCACACATTAAGCAATGCTAGCTCCAGCAGCTCCTAGTGAATTGCAGCCTCTGCTGAAAAGTTTCTGAGGAAATACAACATACCTACTGACTGTCTGTGCCTTGGATAAACTGAAGAATAAAATGGCGGTTCATTCCCCCATGTCTAATCTGAAACAAATTGTTAGTATACATTTCCATTCAAATCAGAATTCATCCCAAAGGAAACAATAATTGCTTTAATTAGAATGATTGTGGTATTTCAGCTTGAATTTGAATTGAAGTCATACAACTGATTCCTGTGTTGTTTCTAGTGGATACCGGTAAATGTTTAACAAGTGATTGTCCAAAAGGAAAAGAAAAAAAAAAAAAGCCCTGATTTGTAGTGTTTGCGTTTCCACTGAATAAATACTCCATGGCCAGTTTCACGCCACCAACCTGACGTTAATGAATTACAGTGCTGGGGGGTAAAAGTGCTCTACCCTCTAAGCCACCAGGGAAGCCAACAGAAGTGAACAATTGGCTAAAATAAGCCGCTGTGAGCTGATTCCAGCACGCCTATTATTTGGTTACTTGGTGTGTGCTCAGGTGTGTCCAACTCTTTGCAGCCCCATGGACTGTAGCCTGTTAGGCTCCTCTGTCCATGGAATTTTCCAGGCAAGAATCCCGGAGTGAGGTGCACTTCCTCTTCTGGGGGCTCTTCCTGACACAGGGGTCCATGCAGGGATGGAACCTGCATCTCCGGCGTCTCCTGCATTGGCAGGCGGGTTCTTTACCACTAGTGCCACCTGGATGAGCGGACTCCAGCACAGCTCTAGTTGTTCCTTTTTCTGCAGGGCAGACGTGATTGTGAAAGAGACTAGTGGTAGCGGATTTGTCCATAAAACTAAGGATTTCGGGTTGCTGGCTGTGGAGTATGTCAGAGAAGCCCTTTTATCTTAGGGGCTTGAGCATCCAGGGGTTTGGTGACCATGGAGGTGGGTCCTGGAAACAATCACTTGTGGATCCAGAGTACCAACTATATTGCTTTTGTGTGAGATATTCTTTGGGGGGCCAGGAAGAATAGGACCAATAAAAATTGTATCTAATTTATGTGAATAAAACAAGATTTATTTTCTTCAGTCCAGTTCAGTTCCTCAGTCATGTCCAACTTTTTGCGACCCCGTGAATTGCAGCACACCAGGCTTCCCTGTCCTTCACTATCTCCCAGAGCTTGCTCAAACTCATGTCCATTGGGTCAGTGATGCCATTCAACCATCTCATCCTCTGTTGTCCCCTTCTCCTCCCACCTTCAATCTTTCCCAGCATCAGGGTCTTTTCCAATGAGTCAGCTCTTCACATCAGGTGGCCAAAGTATTGGAATTTCAGCTTCAGCATTAGTCCTTCCAGTGAATATTCAGGACTGATTTCCTTTAGGATGGGCTGGTTGGATCTCCTTGCAGTCCAAGGGACTCTCGAGAGTCTTCTCCAACACCACAGTTCAAAAGCATCAGTTCTTTGGTGCTCAGCTTCCTTTATAGTCCAGCTCTCACATCCACACATGACTAATGGAAAAACCATAGCTTTGACTAGATGGACCTTTGTTGGTAAAGTCAAGTCTCTGCTTTTTAATATTCTGTCTAGCTTGGTCATAGCTTTCCTTCCAAGGAGCAGGCGAATTCTAATTTCATGGCTGCAGTCACCATCTGCAGTGAAGAAAATAAAGTCTCTCACTTTTTCCATTGTTTCCTCATCTATTTGCCGCCATGAAGTGATGGGACCAGATGCCATGATCTTAGTTTTCTGAATGTTGAGCTTTAAGCCAACTTTTTCACTCTCTGCTTTCACTTTCATCAAGAGGCGGTTTAATTCTTCTTCACTTTCTGCCATCAGGGTAGTGTCATCTGCGTTTCTGTGGGTATTGATATTTTTCCTGGCAGTCTTGATTTCAGCTTGCCCTTCATCCAGCCTGGCATTTCGCATGATGTACTCTGCATATAAGTTAAATAAGCAGGGTGACAATATACAGCCTTGATGTACTCCTTTTCCAAATTGGAACCAGTCTGTTGTTCCATGTCCGATTTTAACTGTTGCTTCTTGACCTGCATACAGATTTTATCAGGAGGCAAGTGAGGTATTCTGGTATTCCCATCTCTTTAAGTTTGTCGTGATCCACACAGTCAAAGGCTTTGGCATAGTCAATAAAACAGAAGTAGATGTTTTTCTGGAACTCTCTTGCTTTTTCTATGATCCAACAGATGTTGGCAATTTGATCTCTGGTTCCTTTGCCTTTTCTAAATACAGCTTGAACATCTGGAAGTTCACAGTACACATACTGTTGAAGCCTGCCTTGGAGAATTTTGAGCACTACTTTGCTAGCGTGTGAGATGAATGCAATTGTATGGTAGTTTGAACATTCTTTTCCATTGCCTTTCTTTGAGACTGGAATGAAAACTGACTTTTTCCAGTCCTGTGGCCATTGCTGAGTTTTCCAAAATTTGCTGGCATACTGAGTGCAGCACTTTCACAGCATCATCTTTTAGGATTTGAAATAGGTGAACTGGAATTCCATCACCTCCACTAGCTTTGTTCATAGTGATGCTTCCTAAGGCTCACTTGACTTTGCATTCTAGGATGCCTGGTTCTAGGTGAGTGATCACACCATTGTGGTTATCTGGGTCATTAAGATCTTTTTCTTGTATAGTTTTTCTGTGTATGTTTGCCACCTCTTCTTAATATCTTCTGCTTCTGTTAGGTCCATACCATTTCTGTCCTTTATTGTGCCCATCTTTGCATGCAATTTTTCCTTGGTATCACTGATTTTCCTGAAGAGATCTCTAGTCTTCCCCATTCAGTTGTTTTCTTCTATTTCTTTGCATTGATCACTGAGGAAGGCGTTCTTATCTTTCCTTGCTATTCTTTAGAACTCTGCATTCTGATGGGTATATCTTTCCTTTTCTCCTTTGCCTTTTGCTTCTCTTTTTTTCTCAGCTATTTTTAAGTCCTCCTCAGACAACCATTTTGCCTTTTTACATTTCTTTTTCTTGGGGATGTCCTTGATCACTGCCTCCTGTATGATGTCACAAACCTCCATCCATAGTTCTTCAGGCTCTCTGTCTATCATATGTAATCCTTTGAATCTATTTGTCACTTCTACTGTATAATCATAAGGGATTTGATTTAGGTCATCCCTGAATGGTCTAGTGCTTTCCCCCACTTTCTTCAATTTAAGTCTGAATTTGGTAATAAGGAGTTCATGATCTGAGCCAGTCAGCTCCCGGTCTTATTTTTGCTGAGTCTATAGAGCTTCTCCATCTTTGGCTGAAAAGAATATAATGAGTCTGATTTTGGTATTGAGCATCTGGAGATGTCTATGTGTAGAGCTGTCTCTTGTGTTGGAGGAGGTTGTTTGCTATGACCAGTACATTCTCTTGGCAGAACTCTATTAGCCTTTACCCTGCTTCATTTTGTACTCCAAGGCCAAATTTGCCTGTTACTCCAGGTGTCTCTTGACTTCCTACTTTTGCATTCCAGTCCCCTATGATGGAAAGGATATCTTTTTGGGGTGTTAGTTCTAGAAGGTCTTGTATGTCTTCATAGAATCATTCACTGCAGCTTCTTTGGCATTAGTGGTTGGGGCATAGGCTTGCATTACTGTGATATTGAATGGTTTGCCTTGGAAACAAGTTTTCTCAGGTAAAAAGAAAGAAAATTTTCAATGACTGCAAGTTAATCAAATAAAAGGCCAAGAAAAAACATGAATGGCAGTTCAAGAATAATGCTCTTTAGGAAATCCAGTTTGGAGTAATTCATCTTAGTGAAATTTTGTCTATTTATTTACCCCAAGACTAGGGAAGATTTGAGTATATTGAGAACAAAATGTCCATGCTCTTTTACAGCTTGGAAACTGAAAACCAAAACCACTTACTTCCACACATCTTATTGTCTAAATTACACACCTTGTTTCACATTATCAACACATTTTATAGTCTAGAAGGCCCTTGACTGGGCAAATACCTTTATTGTTCGTTACAGGTACTTCTTTCCCCACGATCAACTCTTCAACAAAATGCATCAACAGCTCATTTCCTCAGTCTCTTTGAAATTCTCAAAATCCTCACCTTGCCATTTCCTTAAGTCCTGATCTTTTAAATCATGATCCTTACCAAGTTTTAATCAAGCTCTCATGCTGAAACATCTGCCTTAAATCACATTTCTAATTGTCAAAAAAATAAGACTTTGCCTTTCCCCACTCTGAAGCACTAGCAAACCTCTGTTGAGGGGTGTCCTTTCTTATCTCTGTAAGCAATGGGAAGCTGTGTCTTATCAGTTTGTAATGTAGGTGATATTTGATCCTTGCTATAAAATGAGGATTCAGTTCAGTTCAGTTCAGTTACTCAGTCGTGTCCGACTCTTTGCAACCCCATGGACCGCAGCACGCCAGGCTTCCCTGTCCGTCACCAACTCCCGGAGTTTACCCAAACTCATGTCCATGGAGTTGGTGATGCCATCCAACCATTTCACCCTCTGTCATCCCATTCTCCTCCTGCCTTCAATCTTTCCCAGCATCAGGGTCTTTTCCAGTGAGTCAGTTCTTCACATCAGGTGGCCAGAGTATCGGAGTTTCAGCTCATATTATCCTCACAATATGAGGATAGAGCACTGGTATGTCTTAAGGTTGGGGATACACTCAGGGAGTAATCTGAAGAGAGTTACCAGACCCCAGAGCCATGGAAGGAAGGCAGTGTGGACAGGCCCACTTTACAGGACTGTGACTTTAGGGACACAAGCAGCCTTTGGTACACCACGGGCAGAGATCTGAGGTAGTAACACCAGAATCTCAGTCTCCTTACTACCTCCTCAACGTTTCCAGAGTCAGGGTCTTTTGCAGTGAGTCAGCTCTTCATGTCAGGTGGCCAAAGTATTGGAGCTTCATCTTCAGCATTGAGGGCAGGAGTAGAAAAGGGGCGAGAGGGGAATGAGATGGATGGATGGCATCATCAACACAACGGACATGCTCCTGAGCAAACTCCAGGAGCTGGTGAAGGACAGGGAAGCCTGACGTGTTGCAGTCCCTGGGGTCTCAGAGTTAGACACAACTTAGCAGCTGAACAACGAACAACACTCCCTCCAGGTGTCTGTGGATCTTCCCTAGTGGCCAAACCCATAGGAGGCCAGCGGGTGAGACTCCTGGGGCAGATAGTGAGGTGGAGAAGGGCTGAAAAAGAAGCTGGAGGGACAGATGGAAGCTATCTGCAGACGTGGGTTCTAGGCAGTGGAGGAAGCATTGGCCCAGTATCCCATTTTAATAGGAATGCTAGAAAACCTGTTTTTGGATGGGTTCTACTTCCTACAAGGTCTTTTACCTTATGAACACTGTGGTAAGTTTACTTATACACATGTGCAAGCGGGGACTGCAGCTAAATTTTCCTGTGTAGTAAAGGAGAGAGGCATTTCAAAGTCCAGAAGAAAAACAGGAAGGAAATAGAGAATGTGTGTGTGTATGTGTTGTTGTTCAGTCGCTGAGTGTGTCCGAGTCGGTGTGACCCCCATGGACTGCAGCCCACGCCAGTCTTCCCTGTCCATGGGGATTCTCCAGGCAGGAATACTGGAGTGGGTCTCCATGCCCTCCTCCTGGGGATCTTCCCAACCCAGGGATCGAACCCAAGTCTCCCTCATTGCAGGTGGATTCTTTACCATCTGAGATACCAGGGAGGCCCCAAAATACTGGAGTGGGTAGCCTATCCCTTCTCTAGGGGATCTTCCCAACCCAGGAATCAAACCAGAATCTCCTGCTTTGCAGGCTTATTCTTTACCACCTGAGCTACCAGCAAAGCCCATTTGACATATAACACTGAGTAAATTTCAGGAGTGCACATGTTCATTTGATGCATTCATACATTATAATACGATTGCCATTGTAGTGACACTTAGCACCTCTATCATAGTAACATCGTTATTCTTTCTTTTTAGTGGTTGGAATAATTGAGTTTTAGTCTTCTAGTAAGTCTGATAACTGTAAGACAATATTATTGGCTACGTTCACTGTACTTATACTTAGAGGTGCATTTTACCTCTAAGATTTATTTAGTGCCCTTTGCATGTTGTATCCCTAACAACATCTATCCTATCACCCCATGTAATCACCATTTTACTGTTTTTACGAGTATGGCTTTTTTAGATTCCACATATAAATCATATCATACAGTATTTGTCTTTCTTTGACTTGTCTGTGAGGAAGTTTTGATGCAGAATGGTGGAAGCGTGACCAAGAGTGAAGAGCTAGAGAGGCCCCAGGTGCAGTCAGCAGGGCGATGAATTGGAGCACCGTGACAGAAACAGCCCGTAGCCTGATGTCTGCACATCCCTCACATAGAAACTCCACCATGAGTCAAGTAGCAGCAATGATTGTACTTGCCTTTAGCCGAGAAAAAAAATGAGTGCTTAAAAAGTTAAAGATTGAGGACAGAGGACCCCCAGATGACATATAAAATATTCTGTGCAGGGTTATGTCTTTTTTGTAACTTGCAGCTTTCTACTGGAGCCTTTGCTTCCTGCCCGGGGGCTCAGTTAGAGGTGTTAGGTGAGTAGGAAGTTTGAACCAAACAATAAGCACCCAATCAGAAATCACAAAGCATTTGGGAAAAGCCAACACTATGAAATATAGATAACAAACTTGGCAAATATGAAATAAGTACTGAGAAAATAGTTGATAGAGCAACTAGATTAAAACTTTATATAATACTTTAATGTTCTCAGAGGTAAAATAAAAAAAAAAATAGATCAACAAAAAAGAACCACCTAAATATCCTTTGAACTTAAGAAATAAAAACCATTTTTAAACGTTGAATGTTGCTGAAGTAAAAATGTTGTTGAAATAAAAATCATTTAAGAAAAAAAGGCTAAAGAGAAAGAACGATTTGGATGCAGGGTGACTTCTTAAGCTGAAAGATAGGGTTAAGGAATTCTCTCAGAATGTAGTGGAAATTAATGAAGAGATGGGAAGTATGAAAGGTCAGTTAAGACATCTGGAGGATGGATCTAAAAGTTTAAATGACTCTCTAAAAGGGGTCACAACAGGAGAAAATAAAGAGGGGAGAACTCGTATCTGGGAATTTATGGGACTTGAAGGAAGGCATGAGTCATCAGCATGTGATAACTTGTGGGATGCCAAACATGGAAATATATGCCATACTGACATACATACTAGAACATTTTAGAATACCAAGGATGAAGAGAAAACCCTAAGAGGTAAAATAGACAAATTTTGGACTAATGACCTAAGTTGTGAGAATGAGATTGCAGTCAGACTGCTCATCAACACCATTAGTTACTGAAGCTGGTGAGCCAGTTTCTAAAACAATGTGAACCTAGAATTGTCTACCAAACTATGTTAAACTGTCATTCAGAATTAAGAAGGTAGTGAATACACTTTCAGATTTATAAGGATTCAGTTTACCTCCCAAAGAAACTCTCCTAAAAAACTATTAGAGAATAACTATAGTAAGAAGAAAAAGAAAACAAATCCTGTTGGAAGTCATTGGTGTAAAAAGCAGTGATAAACATTAATGAACTCTAATAAGTGCTGATTATGAAAAGTGTTGATTTTTAAAAATCTAAATCAAATTCTAGAATATATCAGTCCAGAAATTGACAAGGGGAAGTAGGTGTGGAATAAAATGAACATTATGCAGCAGAAATATTTTATTGGAAGTTCAATAAAAGAAAAGTATTCCCCAGGGAGGTATTTCAAGAGTCCATGAACAGTAGAGTGATGATAAAACAACCCTATACAGTAGTTTACATGCAAATAAAAATTTAAGAAATAAGTCATGTGGAATAAGAAGTATAAAGCTTTAGTTATAAGTAAGTTAGAGGGATGTAATATATGGTATAGGGAATATGGTCATAATACTGCAATGACTTTATAGGGGGACAAATAGTTAATGTTGGTGAATATCAAATAATTATTTAGTACACCTGAAGCCAACATAATATAGCACATCAACGACATTTCAATAAAAAGCAAAGAAATGCCATTGGGGGAAACTGGGCTCTCTCTATTCTTTCTTTTACATGCCTGTGAATCTAGAATTATGACAGTAAAATTTCAAGTAAAAAAAATATTCCAGCTCTTGAGTCCTTATTGCCACATGGGAAGAAGCAACTGGAGGGATTAGACATGATCAAGAGACAAGAACAAGAACTATCAGGACAGAATAGAACATTTACATTTCGCTCTTCACTGTTCCCATGAATGTGAGAGCTCTGTGGCCGGATAACACAGTATCGTGTTTCATTTAAATAAATTACTTAAAAGGTTGCCCCACATTTATAGCTACATTCAATCTCTAACCTGTGCCAGCTCTCTAAGTCACTCTGGATAAGGTACACCATTGTCTTTCTGAACTGTACTCGGGTCATTCCACCAGCTTGTCCGTAGGACATAACCCAGGACGTTCACACAATCTCTACTGTCTCTCTAGTAGGGACACCATTCTCTGTATCACAACTCCTGGGCTTAATATCACAACTCTTTTGTGTGTGTTGGGAAGCAGTTCTCCAGAAACCTCATGGGTGTATATTACAGTTCAACTCAATTTTGACACTACCTACCAGGTACAGAGTTTAAGGGTTCAATCTCACAAGAGTGCCTCCCCCAGCCCCCACCCCCACTTTAGCTGCCAGTCACAAGTCCAGGTCAGCTGTACTTTTGACCCACCAACTAGATTCCAAAAACCCCACGTGAATTAATTTTTTAGAGCAGCTCACATAACTCAGAGAAGCATTTTGCTTACTAGATCACTAGTTTATTACTAAAAGAATCAACTTGGGAAGAGCCAGATGGGAGAGGTGCATAGGGCAAGGTGTGGGGAATGATACAGAGCTTTTCCACTTCCCCTCCAGCTGTGTTGTTCAGTTGCTCAGTTATGTCTAACTCTTTATTTCTCCATGAACCGCAGCACGCCAGGCCTCCCTGTCCATCACCAGCTCCTGAAGCTTGCTCAAACTCATGTCCATTGAGTCAGTGATGCCATCCAACCATCTCATCCTCTGTCATCCCCTTCTCCTCCCGCCTTCAATCTTTCCCAGCATCAGGGTCCTCCAATGAGTCAGCTCTTCCCATCAGGTGGCCAAAGTATTGGAGTTTCAGCTTCAGCATCAGTCCTTCCAATGAAAATTCATGACTGGTTTCCTTTAGGATGGACTGGCTGGATCTCCTTGCAGTCCAAGGGACTCTCAAGAGTCTTCTCCAACACCACAGTTCAGAAGCATCAATTCTTTGGTGTTTAGCCTTCTTTATGGTCCAACTCTCACATGCATACATGACCACTGGAAAAACCATAGCCTTGACCAGACGGACCTTCGTCGGCAAAGTAATGTCTCTGCTTTTTAATATGCTGTCTAGGTTGGTCATAGCTTTCCTTCCAAGGAGAAAGCGTCTTTTCATTTCATGGCTGCAATCACCATCCACAGTGATTTTGGAACCCAAGAAAATAAAGTCTGTCTGTCACTGTTTCCATTGTTTCCCCATCTATTTGCCATGAAGTGATGGGACCGGATGCCATGGTCTTAGTTTTCTGAATGTTGAGCTTTATGCCAGCTTTTTCACTGTCTACTCTCACCTTCATCAAAAGGCTCTTTATTCCTCTTCACTCTCTGCCATAAGGGTGGTGTCATCTGCATATCTGAGGTTATTGATATTTCTCCCGGCAATCTTGATTCCAGCTTGTGCTTCATCCAGCCTGGCATTTAGCATGATGTACTCTGCATATAAGTTAAAAAGTAGGGTGACAATATACAGCCTTGATGTACTCCTTTTCCTATTTAGAACCAGTCCATTGTTCCATGTCCAGTTCTAACTGTTGCTTCTTGACCTGCAAAGAGGTTTCTCAGGAGGTAGGTAAGGTGGTCTGGTATTCCCATCTCTTTAGTCTTCTGGGCTACAGTCCTCAGTAAATTTCCCAAATAACACTGAAACTCACAGCCGTGACTTTGTGCACTTTAGAAATTGCAGTTGACGTACTAATTGTGGTGGATATTAATACCCCCTCCCTTTTTAATCCTTATTTCCCTGAAGGGGAGTTAGATTTCCTCACTGACGACTTACTTTCCATCCTCAGTTTGCCATAGGTTGTGGGACCAAGATACAGGGATTCAGAAGAGTCCTCCCCAAGATGTGCACTTTGGCATGCTGATTTCTTTCAGCTAAAGGCAGGGGAACTCTCTGAGCTGAAAAGAATACTGCTCCTCCCATAAGTGCCTATAAAAACTTAAACTGGGGATTTTTCCCAGAGAAAGAGTTATTGCCAGAGATAAGTCTTATCTAAGTGGCCCTTTTTTTATGGCAGTGCAAATATCTAGACCAAATCTCCATTCTTATCATCCCATGAATGACCCTCCTGTCTTTGAAACCACCAAAAACCTATTCCATTTTTTATCTTAAGATGGCATATATACCTCATTTTACATTTCTGGCTTTTTTTTTTTTTAAGTATTTATTTTAATTGGAGGATAATTACTTTACAATATTGTGAAGGCCTCTGCCGTACATCAGTTAAGTTGGCCATAGGCATACATGTGTCCCCAGCCTGCTGAACCCCCCTTCCCACCCCATCCTTCCAGGTTGTCACAGAGCACCAGTTTCGGGTTCCCTGTGTTATACACCCAGAGCCTATCATACAGAGTGAAGCAAGTCAGAAAGAGGAAGACAAATATTATACGTTAACACATGTATATGGAATCTAGAAAGATAGAACCGACGATTCTGTGTGCAGGGCAGCCAAGGAGACACAGACTTAAAGAAGAGACTTCGGGACACAGTGGGGGAAGGGCAGGGTAGGATGATTCGAGAGAATAGCATTAAAACAAATATATTACTATACGTAACACAGAGAGCCAGTGGGAGTCTGATGCATTTCTGTCTTTGAATCTTTCACGTATGTGTAGTCTCTGACCCTCTCATGGGTGTGGGGTTCCCGCTCCTCTGAAATTAAGTTCTATCTTCTCTTGTTAATTTGTCTCATGTCAGTTTAATTCTTAAGGCAGCCAAAAGAACACAGATAGGTTGAGGAAGGTCTTCTTGACAGAAGTATGATACTAATTTAACAGCATCTTTTCAATAGCAAGAGAAACAGCACTCTCTCACTAAAGTACACATCTACTTCCTCACTTCTGAAATGTTAAAACAAGAAGAAAGTGACTTCTTACGATAAAACAGATTACTCTTACCTCTTTGCACTATAGGTATTTTTGTAAGCCAACTCAAATTCTTGGAAATAAGATCCATTGCAAAACTATAGAACCCTATAATGAGTTATTTCAGTTTCTGAAGAGAACAGTTGTCTTAGTAGGCAGTTTGGTCTTCAAGGAGGTAATTTGCCAAGTTGGGATTCCTTAGTGGGTCATAAAGAGCTGATGATTCTAACAATATCTTTTCTATAAAAGCATATAGTGACCACATTGCCATGGTCAAACGACAGGGTTTATATCCTGAAAATAAGGAGAGGACAGGGTTCAGCTTCAGCAAGCTGTGGCCTTTGCTCTGGTTCTGGAGAAGAAGGCACCGGTCTACTCACCGGATCCTTCGGTGATGTTACTGGCAAACGAACTTCCTCCCGCAGAGCTGGACCTTTTGCCGTCTCGGAACTGCTGCCTCCTCCTGGCCCACTGCTCCACTCCTTCCTCCTGGGAGCCATCACTGCCCCTTTTACCTTTTGGAGCCAGTTCCTGGGATAACTTTCGAAGGCTGCTGATTTCCAAATTCCCATCTAGATTAAACCACATGAAGTTTGAATGTGAGACCACATTTCAAAATAGAATTTCAAATGTTCCAGTCTTTGAAACAGAACCCCTGAAGACTGGAACCAGAATGGTTTCATTCACTTCCTTCCTGATTCACTTTCTCAACTTGCATTACTAATAAAGAGAGGGGGAGTGAGGAAGAGGAGGAGGAGGAAATAGACTAAGAAGGAGATAAAAGAGTGGTATAGACCGAAGAGAGATTTATGTAGGAAACGGGGGAATCACCATGCATTTCCTCAGTAGGATTCAATTCAGTAGATATTCCTTGGGCACCAGCAGTATGCCTGATACATTGTATTAGTTTGTGTTAGTTTACTAGCTGCTTTGGAGGAGCACAATGTAAATCAACTGTTAATTATGTCCACTGAAATTACTATACAAGATATTATTATTATCTGAATTAGTTCAGGTACAGTCTTTGAAAACAAGTGTACTCTTGAACTCAGTTCAGTTCAGAAGGATACAGATTTCATACTTTTCTTGCTGTACCTGTTGGTTCAAAATGAGAAGAAGGATAAAAGCCAAATCACATGAAGGCTTTGATATTTTTATATTTGAATAAATAACAACTTGAAATACTTTATTTACTTCCAAACTGCTGCTTTCTGTCAGCACAAGCTATGAGACTATATGTTAACTAGAAGTAAGAAAATCACAGTTAAACTTATTGCAATACAAGCAAACTTTAAGAAAATAACTGTCAAAGTGGAAAACAAAACTCATATAGCAGAGTACATAATACATTGCAAGTGATTTGAAAGGCTAGAATTGGTTAGGATTTTTCTTTCACTTATTGATGCTATGCAAAAAGAAACCAAATTTTAAACTTTATTCCCAGCAGTAAATGAGTCTTTAGAATTTAATCTTTTTTAATTTAAAATCTAATTTATCAG